>NC_092497.1:45036440-45348008 GCF_047495875.1 Pithys albifrons albifrons
TTGATTTCCATACCTGGACTTCAAGCACAGAAGCACATGCACTGTCCCACCTCCTCATGCCTTTCCCCTGGTCACACAGGCAGGACGACAGTTCACCATGTGACTCATGCTTGGGGTTTGCTCTCTGTTGAGGTGAGGCAGGTGAGAAAGACAGCTTGCTTTGGCTATAAGGCTTCTCCTTGCAGTGGCTGCATTCACAACAGGTACGAGTTGAGCTGTCTGAACTCACAAAAACAGTCAGTACAAGGAATGAAACGAGTATCCAGTAGCAAGAGAACATTGTTTATATTAGATGTACCCAAGCAATGCAGATATCAAGGAATGTTTCTATAACAAATCTCCCGGGAACCCTGCCAACTCTCTGGGACACTTGCTAGTGTCCTTCGTTTCCCGGCCAATGCACCATTATCTGTCCTGGGTTGAGCTGGCAAAACGCCAACTGTCCAGGACAGAGTGAAAAGGGTTCCTCCTCCCCCCAAATAGCCAAGGGAAAAAGAAGAGGGAGAGAGGAAAAAAAAACTTCCAAAGCCAGGTCTATGCTGAAACTAACTACATGTATTTATACAGAAAAGAGAAAATTAAGAGGAAACTGCAATGTAACACACACTTACACAAGTCATGTATAACAAGAAATAACTTCCCACTTCCCAGTAAACACAAATTCTACCATTTTAACTACAAATCATTCTAGAGAAGTTGGTTCTTCAGAGACAGACTTAAGCAGAGAGAAAAGCTAGGAACAAATATTTTACTTCCCTCAGATAACATGATGTTAAGCCGGTGCTCTGGGCTTGGGCCTCCCCATCCCTCCTGTGACAGCAGAGTGTCTTGCTGGCACCACAGCGGTGAAGCAACTGCCCAAGCCACACCCACACACCAGCTCTTACCCCTTTTGAGATGATGCAATATGGTATGGAATACAATATTATTGGCTAGAAGAAGTCAGCTGTTAGCTAGCTCAGCCCAGCTCAAATCAGCTGACAATCCTAGGCCTAGCTGAACTTTAAAGCCTAAATTTAGGCCCACCTGGCTAAACCCATAACAGTGACAAAATAATTACTTAGTACAAAACTTACAATTCTCCAATAGTGAAAACACTAGCTTAAAATACAAACACAAAAAACAAACAACCAAAACACACACACTTACAAACAAGCAAATAAAGCCAAAAAACCCCCACAATTAAGTCAAGCCTAATGAGACACTATCATATAGAAAGTATTTGTACTATCTGTTTTGAAAGTGGAGCATGAGACTAGTGGAGAGGTATCCTTAAAGCTGGATGACACAATGTGGCCCATTCTGAGAAAAAAATGTGTGTTTAATTAAGCCTAAAGAACTTAGTGATGATCCATAAGTCAATCCACGTGCAATATGTTTGTGTATTTGAGGCAGCTAAATATTTTCCATGAAATCTTACTGTTTGATGGTAAATAGTTAAAAACATTGGTCAGATAGCAGTTGCTAATGTCTCTAAGTTGGTTTTTTTTGAAAAATGTAATGCATATTTTAAAGTTAAATCAAAGATAGTTTGAGAAAAGTGGAATAGCTGTGAAGGACTAGTGAATTGTGGGACAGTGCAATGGCTGACTAGACTCCCTTAAGATCCAGTGCAGGGTTGCTCTTATTATAAACATTAAACAATGTAAGATTTTCCTAGACAAGTTAATGGCTTTTCAAATTGCCTTTCAATCTCTCCTTTTCTTTCTTTAAAATCCTTTAAAATGTTTTTTGTTTTTTGGTTTTTTTTTTCCATACACAAGTTCAGTTTTTCTCCTCAAGAGAGAAGGGCCATTCTACTCCCCAAGGAAGTCCCAGATAACCCAGACACCACTGTTGTTTCAGGTTCAAAACAGAGAAAGTGTTCAAAAATATAAGCCCGACATTACCTATCACAAATATAAGCATGAAAATCTTCTGCATCCTAGCAGAAGGGCGACTTACAAATGTTTTTTAGTCCATTGTTTCTAAGCTTTTTTCTATCTCAACTTATTCTACAGTTTTCTCTGCAAGCCTAGGAGAACCTCAATTCCATTACCTCCAAAGCCTGGCACTGGTTTTGCTTCCTGCTATAAGCAAATTCCTACCATCTAACTCGTTAGCAAAATGCAAATGAGAATGTATCTTTATGTGTGTGTTCACTGAAGAGAGATGCAAGGATTGATGTTAACAATTAACAAAAATTTTCTGTAGCTCCACCTGTTATTTGGGCAGAATAGCTTGAGCATGCACATTTTCTTCTTAAGAATTCTATGCAATTAGCAAAATACAGAATATTTACAGAAATGGTACAAACCATCAGGTATATTGCCACCTGCTCCTCAGAGCTTATTTCAACTTGCCTTCAAAAAGGCTTTACTGAGCAAAATTCATGTAAAGTCAAGGACACCTTGACTGTCTATGACAATGTATGACCTTTTTCTCATTACTTCAAAGTGAGTAGTTTCTTATGAAGCAACTCCTTCTAGAAGAGTGTCTTCCATACAGGCTATATTGATTCAATAGACTTTAAGATACTGTGATACAAGGTAATGAATTTAACACTGGGTCTATTGCAGACTACTTATTTTTTAAAGGAAATTATTTAAAATAACTTGTCAAATAATTTTTCTCATGACAACATAAGGATGTGGAGATTGGGCTAGTTGAACTTTAAAGATCTTACATTTTTAATTAAGACAATGCACAGGTACAGGATGAAGTTTACTGACAAAGGACAATTCTAAATAGTAATGATACTCATTGAAATATATAAATATAACTTGTATTCAGAGACCTTATTTTTGGCATTCTCTCTGCTCTTAACCAAATGTTACATGTGGATCTTCAAAACAGCAGGGAGTTTTGTAAAACAGCTTCTGCTACAGACTTTTTAGAGGTTGAAAAATGTTATCTTCAATAAACACCATTAGATCTTTGATAGAAACCTTAGGAATATTTAAGTCAGTTAAATACAAATTATTATAGACAACAGCTGATTTACAACCCACTAATTCCTAACATTTAATGGAAATACATAAATGTATCTGCATCAGCATAGGAAAGTGTTGCAGGCACACATATACCAGATCAACTCCCAGAAGAGCTCTGCACACTTACGGCTAACCTGAGTAGATATCCATGTTTACATCTATATGGATAAGAGAACTTTAGTCCTTTTTGTTGGACTGACATTTGATCTGAGTTTAGATTGATAAGACAGAAGAAAAGGTAATGGTTAAGTTAAAGCCATATCTCTCAAAATCAGGAGCGATAGGTTTTGTGAGTTTTAAGATTTGCCTCCTTGCTCCCTTTTTTCATCATGAAGAATGAAAGGTCTGAAAGGTGATGTTTTGAACTTTGTCATAAGAAATTCTGTTTCTGGATTTGGGATTTGACACACACCTAGTTTCAAAGGAGCTATATATACTACAGTCATTTTGAAGAACCTTTTTTCTCCTTGACTTCATCAGAGGTAAAACTGTTCCTAGAGAATCAAATAAGGGAGTTCTTTAAAAAATCAAAGACATGTCTCCGTAAGATGTTAAGCTTGAAAAACACCACAGGAAAAACTCAGAGACTTAAATATGAAAGTAAAGATATTTACTGCAGGTCAGCCAAAAAAAATTAGCTAAACATGAGAATTTCTTTTTGGAAAAATAGCTAAAAGCAGAAATCTCTTTCAGATAGGTAGATTCAAAGTGTGTTTAGAATTTGATCAAACTCTTTCTTGCTTCTAACAAGTGTAGTTTCAGTCAGTTAGTACTGTTCCAGTAGATAAAAATCTTGAAAACTACTTTGGCATGTAATTTGGTAAATTCTTAATCTTTAATAAGGGAGGAAAGGGGGAGGAGGGGGGTACGGGGGCTAGGGGGGAAAACCGGGGCGGGGAGGAGAAAAAAAAAGGACAACATTGACTTCTGAAAAAGTAGTTTTCACTGTAGAAGGGAGAACTGAAGAAGGTGTTAACCTGCTTGAATTAGTGTAGCCTATAACCTCAACAAGATGGTAAGTTTATCTTCTGATATTTCACTGACACAGTACAGAAAAATTATTTAATTACTAAGGCGTAGTCTTTACCTTCCAAATAAGTTCTTAACATCACAATGAAGCTTTACACTAAGGACCATTTTATGCTGGAGAAAACATTATAGCACTCACTTCAATGAATTAGATGAATACTTTAAAATTGGATGGTATTTCTGATCTAAATTGTCAAGTTGACAGTTGCATAGGAGGGTAAGAGAAGAAAGATTTTGTTAGTACAATATTTTGAGCTCTGTACAAGCAAAAAAACATTGACCAATGCTTGTTTCTTGACTTCGTAGAGGAAAAAAAAAAAGAAACTTTTAGGAAAAAGAAGATGCATTCCACTTGCATGGGTAGCTGCAAATGCACATGTGACTTGACCACTAATGATTGAATCACATTGTTTGGTAGGTTGGAACAGACCTCTGGGGTTCATCATTGTCTGACGTGCTGCTTCAAGCAAGGCTGGTTAGACCACATTTCTCAGTATCATAACCAGTTGAATGTTGATCAACTCCATGGACGGATGTCTCACAGTCTTTCTGGGACCCTATTTGATCACTGTCACTGTGGTAAAGTCTCTTGAGGCAGTTGTAGACATGGTCTATCTTCTGGCTCTTGCTTTTCTGCCTTCCACTGTGCACTTCTGAGTAGTTGCAGGCACTCTGCATGCTCCCAAATGTACCTACATACTCCAACTCACAGACAGCAGTGAAGTCTCTCCTTCCCATACTCTTGCCCAGCCTAAGTCAGCGCAGTAACTTCTGCTTTCCCCTATGAACCCTGTGCTACAACGATTGTCACAGGGACCTTCTGCTGAACTCACTGTTGCACATCAGAGTCTGTCCCACATCAGAAGCCCAATACTTTGGACAGAACATCCAGAGTAGTCTCACCTGTGCAGGATCATTTTGTGCTTGCTACTGATCACTCCTAGTCATACAATCAAAAGATACTGCTATAATTTCTGCACTGTATATACTTGAAATGTCTAAGAAATGTGAAATTAATTGGTTCAAATCCCCTCAAAACCTGGGAATGATAGAAGTAGTTTTTCTTTTAGCTTTTGTAGCAGTACTTCTCATTTTTAAAAAATGCATTAAGAGTTTTCCCTGAAAAAAAAATTACTTAAGTGCAGTCCTGATTAAAACTTTGGAAGCCCTTTTTTAACCTCTGATGCTACTTTATGAATACCACAAACTGTAGAACTTTGTTCTCCTCTTTGTAGTGCACAAAAATCGATGTTTTGAAAAACAAGAATTGCAAAGCCAAAATAAAAGCCAATTTGGTTCACATAACTTAAAAAAAATTCAAAACTTTATTAGTTTTGTTAAAAATTGGTGTATTTGTTTAGGGGATTAATGATTAAAGTTAATAGGAAGTCCTTCATCACAGCAGTTACCCACTCCAGCGAGCATTAGAGTAAGGTTTCTGATGCTTGTTTCTTGTTTTTGAATTTTAATTGGTCATGATAAAAGATTTCCTTAATAAAAAGTCATGGCAAAAAATATAACTTTGCTAAAATAAAGAAAAAACCAGTAGTTTCCTATTTATTATAAGATAATATGAAAGAAGCAGAGCTACATAACTAACGAAGGCACAACTCTGAAGAAAAGTACAAAGTAATCACTTCCTTTAAAGCATACCTTTTATATACTACTGTGTTGTCCTATTAGAGAAATACATTAGTATAAGATTCTGACTGGTGACAGAAAATTCTACCATGACACCTTCCTGTTATATGGCCATAAATCTTTACATTGGAATTTGCAACTCCTTGTTAGCCAAGTATATCTTGGCAATATTATGTTGATTATATAATATTGGTTATTGCAAACACTTCCATTTAATAGAAGCTATCTGTGGCAATCTTGCACTAAATGTTTTAGGGTTTTACTGGATATATTTTAATGCAATTGATGCATAAATTATATTAAAAACTATTACTTTAAAAATAAGACATGTAACTTGTAACAGAAATTATGCTGCTTCTAGGCTTTCTGGTGCCTACCAAATACATGCTTAATATTTAACTTTATCAGTATCAAAAGATTTTCACTGACTATAGAACTTACCCATATAATTACCAAACCTGTATAGCTTCTGTTCCAATTATGCCCTTGTTGTCAGAAATAAATGACAAATAAGGGTCTGTATGGAAAACATAATATAATTCATCACTAATAAATGACACTGATATGTAGATGTCAAAGAAGCAGTTCTTGGATTAACAGATGTGGTGGCATCAGGACTACCAGCAGGAACAGATTGTTTTGAGTTGCAGATGAGAAAATGCTTCACAGATAATTATTTAATTGATGGTTTCAGCTATTTGTTTATGTACACGAAAATGTCCTGTGTCTGTGTAGTTATATTCCAAAGTGTTTCTTGCTGCTGTACAGGGTTTTAAATGATAGGCATTGAGGCTTTTGAACACTCAACGAGCAGTAGTAGATAAAAGTGACAAGAGCACACTGATAATTTAAAACTTTCCTAGGTCACACAGATTTTACTTGATTCGTTCTCAAGACTGAATTTATTTTCTTTGCAGTTTTGTCACATTAAGGGGAGAATTGTGTTTTGTAAATGTACAAGTTTTCATCAAGTGGGGTACTCTTTCATGTGACAGAGGCTATTTCTGTGTGTGATCCAAATGTTTGTGTCCTGTCAAAAATATGCAAAAGTAACAGAAAAAAAGCACAAATGTTCCTGGAAAAATGGCCATGAAAATATTTCAAGCAGGAAAGCAATAAGGCAAGCTGATCTTGTGCTTTCACATTCCTTGAAACTATTGACTCCCTCCATTTCCCCTCTTAAAGTATTGAACTCTCCTCCAGCAGCACAGGTTACTGCTAAGTGTTGAGGGAATTGTGGTTGATAACAAATGCTTCAATATAAAGGAAAAGAGAGGCACACAAAATGAAGGGAGTGCTTCTCCTCTAAGAGTAGAATAGCAAAACATATACTGTGATTTAAATAGGAGAGGAATGATAAATCAAACTCATTTTCTTAGTGTTCCTATATATTCACAGAGAATATAAATATTAAGAAGCACTACACTTTGTACTTTCACAAAGGAAATTAATAAGACATTTTCAGATCTTCATTTAAATCACAGAACAATATAGTTTAGGTATCTTTCAGTTATTTAGAATACTACACAAATGCAAAATATGCAAAACATCTAAAGCCAGACCTGCAAAACTCATTACCAATCTATTGACTCTGAAACATTAGCAGTTAACTAAGAGACACATCCTTCAAAAACTTTTATTAGGCACTTTATCAATGTAGCAGAAAGAGACGATATGCAGATAAATAGAACAGTATTTTCCTGGTTGTGTTTAAAGTTTGAGAGGCCTCTAAGTATTCAGGAATAAATGAAGTAAACTATAATAGATATGCATGAACTTTTCAGTCAAAGTGACTCAGTGATTGAAACTTGTAATTTACTTGCAACAAATTAGTCAGATCATTCAAACTGTAATATCCTGGCAACATAAGATTCACATAGGAATAAAACAATAGTTTTTACTTCTGCTAAGATTTTTTTTAAATGACAAATGAAATCCTTTAGAATTTATATTTCAAATCTGAAAAATCGCCTTTCCATTAAATACTATTAGCAGAAAATTTCTAAGTATTTCTTCAAGAAAGATATTGTAAAAATTTTCTAACATGTATAATAGAATAATTCTGCAAATTATGCTTTCCATAATAATAATGATACACCTTAAATAGGATGTTCAGTATGGGCCCTTTGAATAACTTGATTTTAAAAGACACTGTAATGAAAACTCATAATTTTGGATGATTTACCTGAGATATTTCTTGTTACTTGGGAATATAAATTTTTTACAGAAAATTATATTTAAACTTGTTTAAAACACTTTTATGGGAAAAATTATATTTGGAGAAGCTTAAATCCAATAAAATTTCTCTTATCCTTCTATTTCAAGCTCAAAGGAGAAAGAATTAAATTATTAGAGACAAAAGTTTATGTAAGAAACCTCTTTGGAAAAATTACATTCTGTAAATTCCAGAACAGGCAGTGGAGAATTTCGGTTACAATGACACAAACATTTTAGATACTCATAGCTAGCAGATAAAATGCAAATAATAATAAAACCATAAAACATGTCACTGTTTGTAATGTCACTGCACAGTAATGCAAAAGATGTCAACTATATCCAGTGATGACCACCCCCACTCAAATCTTCTTAAGTTTATTATTGCAATAATAAAAATTTAAGTATTTGGGCAACAGTTTCATAAAAGTCCACTGACAGCCAAATTTAAACTAATAATCTCAGTTAGTCAGAGGTGGAGTGAGATCTAATTATTTATGAAGCCTTGCCTCATGTCAGATTTTTGATTGTTCAGAGGCAAGCAGAGCAAGCGCAAGGACCACATCACTCTTTTGAAGCGGTTTACATAGAGATTGTATTCTGATGCTGTTGGGAACTGACCAACAAACAAACAAATCTGATCTACTTAATGTGGGATGGATTTTCTTTGATATAAAAAGGAAAGTGGGTCTTCACAGCATCATGCATGACTGTAACACCACAAGGCATTTTAGAGTCATATGGGCTCAGGAGCCCTGTAGATTGACCCAAAGCCCTCTGAAGGCTCAACTGTGTGATCAGACCAGCGTGCTCAGGGCTTAATGCCATGGAGTCCTAAAACCTCAGCACCTCACTCCTTGACCTGGCCATGCTGCCTGGCTGTTCTCATGGAAAAAGCTCTTTCTCAGTACTTCTTGAGCTTATGGTGAACTCACTTCCTCAAAGCTCTTCACTATTGCTTAATCACAACTTCTTGTTGTGTTGTATAATTCTTCAGTTGATGGAGTCATCCATGATTTGATCAGGATATATTCAGAGACAGGCTTAGGCTTTATTTTGTGTTTATAAGGAACCCAGGAAATGTCTAAACCCTACCCTGACTTGCAAGTTCCATTTTATTAAAAGAAAATGAAGAGTTCTCCAAGTTAAGATTTTAACACCATTACCTCATGCTTAGACAACATGAATGCTACACATCGTAGATCTGTCCTAATGACTCTTCATATATTCACTTTGTGAGAATCCAAAATGTTTCAGCAGCCTAAGAGAAATCAAGAAAACAAAACAGATTAACTTAATTCTACTTTTCCAGATGCCAGGCTGAAACTGCTGTAGCAGTTATGAACCCCATACATTGAAGGACAGTGGTTATCTTTACCACCAATGCCAGGTGAGACTTTTGCATGCAGAATCATGTTTTCTCTGCTTACACCAAGGAGGAGATACAAATTCTTGACTCAGAATGTGGTTGAAACATATGTTTAAGATGGTACTTAGCTCAAGGTAGTATGCCTTCTCAAGAAGAAAGGTATGCTATGACAAGCTCAGACAATATTACGTGAGTGTAGTCACATCTATCAGTAGAAGCTGGTATGGATTTAACAGACAAGTGGAACAAGTGCATGGAGGATCAGACATTTTAGGAAAATATAGATCATTTCTCTTTGCCTGCTGAAATGTAAGAACAAGGTCTCTCTGTATTTGTGACAGCAAAAAATTCTTTTCACCATATGAAAAAATGGACAGAAGGCAAACTATGCCATTCATCTCTCTCATCCAACTTCTATGCTTTTAGGTCTTCAAAGAGAATTAAATGATTCTAAGTACCATTACCCTAACCACCAGCCTTCTTTCTCAGGACAGTGTTCCTACTGTCTAGATCACAAAGATCAAGAAATATCACTGTGAGCATGCTGGATATGTTGTTAAGTCACTGTGCCCCAACTTCCTGCCAGAATTGAAGCTTAGATTTGCATGTGATCAGTATTCACTTATTCCCTGTTTTGAATACTTCTTGTCTGGTCCAGGTGTGGAGGTCAGCAATGGCAGGTGAAACCAAAAAAACAGTGCCCTGGGTTTAATACATGGTTTTGTTGTGCTGACTGAAGATGTTCTAGCAAGCTGCACTGGTTTAAAGGTAAAGTGGAAGGAGAAATGAACCCAACACAAAAGAGATTATATATGCTCAGGTTCACGTGGGAATGCCCAGTACCTCCCCCAGGCTGGGAATTTCCACAGTGTATGATCTGACTCTGTGAGTCATGGGTTATTTTTGGAATTGTTGATGGCCCATTAGCAGACACACCCCCTCAGGCTGGGTGTGACGGTGCTAATGACTCCCTGGAGGGGAGATAACACAGCTCCTTTCGCACAGGCTCCTTTAACACCCAGCTCACACCCTGAGGGGTTGGGTGTGCCCTGGGCAGCTGCTGCAAATGGTCCATTGTTAACAGTTCATGAGAAATTGCATAAAGGGTGTTGAATACACAGCTTTGGTCACACGTACACAGTCATAAACTGGTCCTGGCTGCTGAGCTAGGACACAAGCATTTCAAATTCTGCATGTGTAACAATCAAGAAAGCTATTCCTTTACTAAACTAGATGCTAATTATATTTTTGGTATTTGAGATTTGAGGTGGCAACAACTAACTGCAGCCAAATTTCCCATTTGAACTAGTTACTCTTTGCTTCACTGAAAGAGAAAAAAAGTTAAAAAAGAAGGAGGAAAAAAGAAAAAGATATATTTAAGAATTTGCTGTTATTTTTGGAATTGTTGTGGTTAAACTCTAGTAGGTAGCCAAATCCCAGGCAGTCACTTGGTCACTCTCTGCAGGGAGTCAGAAATCTAAAGTATGGTACAGTCTGAGCTACCATGAGGAAAATAAACTCTATCCATCAAAACCAGCCCAGGTGTAAAAAAGGGGAAATAATGGTTTATTTCTTCATGAAGGTAATATGATTTTTCACATGTTGTCTAAGTCATGATCTTGGGAGCTGAAACTTATGTTCCACTTGTTGCTCTCTGCTGTCCCTGTTGATGCCGTGAATGACCCCTCCCCTCAAAAACAGGACTCCGAGCACGTTAGTGTAGGGTAAGATAAAAAGTAAAGGTCCTTTAATAACACAGGGCCTACAGCCCACAGGAATACAGGATGACATGCATGTGTCTCAGTTCTTGTTTCCATGGCTTTTATAATAAGATCCTTCCAATCATTGCTTTACACATTTCTCAGTCCAGCCCCAGTCCCACCCCTGGTCCAAACCCCCGAAATTGGGTCTGGGGTCGTCAAGACCCTCTGTCTTCATCAACTCTTCTTCCTCAGGCACACAAAGGTCTCTTGGAGTTCATCCGATTCTGGCTTTTGGGTCACTCTGACCTATGTTTATGTTTCATTCTGTAGGCCTTCTGATATCCTTCAGCTCTTTACCTTGGAAAGGAGTCTAAACAAGATTAATTAACTAAAGGAATTTGAGCTCCCTGTTCTGGGACAGGGGTAGTGGTAGAAGAGCATTAAACTTAAACTATTGGAAATATTAACCCTCTAAAAAATCTACAACTACTGTGTTCCTAAAATCTACAAAATGTGAAAATCAGAACAAAAACCCCTTTGGCATCACTGTTAAACAGATATGTGATCTGCTCTGCCCTCCCTTATCTTTTCAATTTTGTCCCTTAGGACAAAGAAATGTATGAGTGCTGCATATAAATTAAGATTATCGATTTAAAAAAGGGCATGAAATTAATATAAAATGTTACTCAAGATGTTTGCACACCAGTTTCATCTCTTTATTGCAGAGAGAATTTTTTTGTTTTGGTTTGTGGTTCAGTAATGCTACTTATAGGTCATACTGAAACCAATGCATTAGAAACAGGACGAAAAGATTCTAAAACCCATCAGAAAAATAGTCTCTTGATCCTAATAATTATGCTATTTGGATACAGTCTATCTGTCTGTCTATCATCTCTCCCTCTATCTATCTATCTATCTATCTATCTATCTATCTATCTAGCTAGCTAGCTAGCTATCTATCTATCTATCTATCTATCTAGCTAGCTATCCACTGAATGAAGGATCTTATTCATCATTATTACCAATATCCTAAGCACATATGTATGCAGATTTTAGCCAATTTGATTAATAGTGGAACAACAATATGATAATCAAACAGCATGTAAGAGACTAGGACTGGAACAGCAATAACAGTTTGCTCCCTCTCTTAATTCCCAATAAATAGACTATGCACTATTCTTTAGAATTTACCTTTTCAGAACTGTTTCTTCACAGAAAAATTCTCAATGCCTGAAGAGTGATAAGCCCTCAGAAAATTTTATAAACTTAATGAATACTTCAATGTTCATGCTTAAAAAACACCTTGGGGAAGCAGAAATATGAACCTCATGTTAAACGCCTAAAATATTGTTGCTTAAAGTTGTGTTAAACAGGTAAGATAAGGAAACTATTTCTTTTTTTGCTATAGTACAGCTAACATTATGGTTTAAAACGAAAAGATCCTTTTATTCAAAACCTAAATGTATTATTATTTTATATTTCATCAAAATAGAAAACAGATAATATTTCTGAGTTCCTTAAAGTCTGAACAAATACCTCACTGACTTAAATAGAGTTTGGATTTGCCCATTACTTTGTTGTCTTTCTTTTTGACTTTTGCATGCTCTATTGTTTATTCAATGGAATTAAAGCAAAGCTGACTGCCTGGGTCATTTTTGTTTGTGATCCTTCCCCTGTACTCTGCATTGGTGAGGCCAAACCTTGAGTACTGTGTTCAGTTCTGGGGCCCTCAGTTCAGGAAAGATATTGAGGGTCTGGAGTGGGTGCAGAGAAGAGCAACAAGGCTGGTGAAGGGACTGGAGCACAAGCCTTATGGGGAGAGGCTGAGGGAGCTGGGGTTGTTTAGCCTGGAGAGGAGGAGGCTCAGAGGTGACCTCATCACTGTCTATATCTCCTGAAGGGAAGTTCTAGCCAAGTGGGGGTGGGTCTCTTCTCCCAGGCACTCAGCAATAGGACAAGGGGGCATGGGCTCAAGCTCTGCCAGGGGAAATTTAAGTTGGATATCAGAAAAAAATAATTCTTTATAGAGAGAGTAATCAGGCATTGGAATGGGCTGCCCAGAGAGGTGGTGGATTCACCATCCCTAGAGGTTTTTAAACTGAGATTGGTCGTGGCACTGAGCCATGATCTAGTAAAAGGACTGGAGCTGGACCAAGAGTTAGACTTGATGATCTCGGATCTTACCTCCCAGACCCCTCCTCTGCAAGTTGAGCATATGTACACATAACAGCAGGTGTCTACAAAAAGAGAATTAATCCATTCCTGTCCTTACACAACTAAACTACTTTCTAGGAGTGGGGTCCTTCAACCTCTGACTGCTTTGGCCTCTTGGAAAGACTATTAAGGGAAAGAAAAACAAGAAGGTGAAGAAGAATAGTCTGCCTTCTCCTTAACAAATCCAGAAAAGTTACCTGAAGTCTTTGGAAAGGTCTTTCAATGCCTCAAAACACTTCCATTTACTTCCATGATTAGTGAGAATAGCCCAGCTTCCAAAATGGCACACATCTCCATAAGTGAGCATTTGTTTTAGGTCAATTGCCAACTTCCTCAAAGCAGGAGCTATGACTCATCTAATTTACTTATTTGTCTTGGAATTGATATTACAGCAAGAAAGCTGAGTGGGATTTTGTACAGTTTAAAGTAAGACCTTTTTATAACTATTAAGTTTACCAACAACTGTTTTCTCTGGATGAAGGTTATGGCTATCATGGCTGTAATAATACTACAGTACCTGAACACAAGATGTTAACAATGAATGTCTGGAGAATAACTTTATTACATTGAATAAATCACAAATATCTCTGAGGGAAGTGAGTGGTAGAGGGGTATGGGAAGGATGATAATTTAGTAAGAAACCGATTTATTTCTCTACTGATATAATGTATTTTCCAAAAATATAAATTATTGCCCTATTCAGCACATTACCTTCAATTAAAAAGGCAGTGTTAACACTAGCAAATGAATACTTCCTATTTTATAAGGTAAAATGGATCTATTTTTCTTGCTGTTAATTAAATGTAAAATTTATTACTTTTTATGTTCATTTTTAAATTAACTGTTTTATTTAACAAGTAATTGACAATTCCATACACTTTAAAGTCACAGTAGATCTATCTGAATCATTTGTTCACAGCACAACTATCAGAGCAGGTTTAATTTTCCTGATCTGGCTATACAATTTGAGAGCAGTACCAGCTTAAAAAGCTTCTGGTTTGTTTCACTGTATGGCAAACACCCAAACCTCAGGGCTGATTCATGCTTCCCAGCCTGCCTCAAGGAAAGTTACCTTCTCTTACTTTTTCAATTAATATTGGTTATGTCTCCAGTGTAGTTTGGAATTGCACAGTAGCTTCAGAAATTTACAAGTGGCAGAGGTTAGCAAGAAGAGTCTCTGCAGATACATAGTAATAAGTGACTGAAAACATTAATTTGTTTAGCTGGTGCAGTTATTATCACAGCATGGTACGCCAATGCCTTCAGAGAAATCTAAAAGCTACTAAAAATTTCACTGAGTGGAAGTGACCTCCAGTGATGTCCTAACAATCAGATGAAGCCAGGGTCCACTCTCACTTCTGTATAAAGACAAGGTTATAATATGGCAGTGCATGATATCATACTGGTGACAGGCCAAATGTAACATGGCAAACAGCAATGAAGGGAGGAAAATGCCCTATTTGCCAAGATCCTGCACACGGCCTTTGAAAACACCATTTACAAAACTTGTGAATTTTGTTTCTTTCCAAGTACCAAGATTGAGCTATGGCATATGGGAAAGAACTAGCTGATGGTGAAAATTAGAACTTCTTCAATCCTCACTTTCTATTTGTACTTATATTGAGATAATATTAAAGGCAGAATTGATATATCTGAATCCTTATAGAAAATGGTACAGTCTAATAAGGTGAGTTCCTTTTTAAGCTGAAGTTCTGTTATCGCAGTTTAAGATCTCGATGTGAAATGACAGTGCTGTTATTGTTATCACTGTTCTTTATCTGCTGAAGGACACTTGAGAAAAAGCAGTGCAAAACTACTTTGACAAATTCCAAACTACAGTTAACTCACCTTATGTCTGACCTTCTAAAAAATGAGGGTTCTGCTACTCCTACCAGTGAGTTTTCCTTAAGCATAATGTTTTTAAGACTTTCTGGGACTATCAGACTTTTCCTAAATATTTCTCTCTTAACAGTAAATTTTACTGCAAATAGTTCTTATGATCTCTTCTTATTTACCCTTGATTTTTGAAATACAGACAAAGCAAAAAATCTTTTGCCATACTACATAACAACTTTTTCTCTGCCCTTTGAACTAACCTACTGTAGTGTAATACTTTTGTTAGCTAATCCAATGCTTGTAGCTTGATCCAGTATACTTTGAATAAGTCTTGTTCCTTCTGCCTTGTTCCTCAGTCTGTTCTTGCTCCACTGACAGGGCTACCTCTATGAACTACCCTACTCCTTCTGTGCTTCAACCATTGCCATTCTCCTTCACTTTTGTTTACATTCATTCATATAAATGCATTAAATTCATGGCTAAACATCATAATTTACCTAAAGTTCTGGCTTACTCTGTCTTGTCATCAACTCTCTATCTCTCATCATAAAAATCCAGTAGATTTCAAACAAAATAAAAGTGTATTAAGAAGTTGTCAACTGCAGTTTTCAGCTTTGCAGAGAAAATAGTTTCTCAAGTGTGGTCTTAAAAACCAATGCTTGCAAGAAATAGTTTTGTTCTGGTTTCAAGAAGACAAACCTAGGCACAATCTCTTTTTATCTGTATCATACAGGTCCAATTTTAATCTTTAATTCCCTTTTAAAATAATCTAATCTAATCTGAAAAGAAGGTTTTAAAAAATATTCATTAAAATAAAAACTATGGATTTTCTTTCATCTTCACAGTCTTTGTTTCCTGTGAACATTTGTACAAGAGCACTTTGGTCTTCAAAACGATTCCAAGAAAATATCAACATAATGCAATGCTTATTGAGATGTGTCAGTGCAGATGCTTAAAACTAGTATCTCCAAAGGTATTATTAAATCTCTTTGATCTTGCTACTTTAGGAGCACTGCAAAAGGAAAAACAATACCCTCTGATTTTAAAAGAAGCAAGAGGTCTGTGACTTTAACATGTGTTACTTGTTTTTCATAAACAATGTAAAAAATAAGTACTAGTGTATTATTCTGTGGTTCAGGCTACACAAGGGAGACATTAAATACCATAAAAGAGTGCTCCTTTCTGCCCTTCTCCATGATTCCTAGTTCCCTTTGAGCCTCTTCTTTTACTGAAGTAATCCCCTAAGTCTGACTTCAAATGTTGCCTACATCAATCTTGCATGGACTTGTTTAAACATTAAGATAATGGTATTTTTGATACTAAGGGTGATACTTGTCAAAATGTAGATATGAGTATTTCTGAATTGCAGTATTTGTGGAAGGCAAGATACACCAATTGAAAATTCATTCTCAAAACAAGTCTTTTGAAGGAGTACTTGGACAGCCTTTGTTTTACTCTGTTCTGGGACTTCTGGAAAGCTGAACTCCTATTTTGCAGTCATAATGTTGAAACAACCAGTTATTTTGTGTGAAGAACATAGATCTTGAAACATCTATACTGAAGACATTCAAAGCAAATGTCAGGTTTCAATCTTGCAAGTTAAGACTAAGTTTTAAGAAAAATCATTCCTCAAAAAAAGAAAATGCATTCATAAGTAAAACAGGATAATCAATGGGAAATAAAAGCTTTGCACTAAAACTTGACTTCTTTCTCTTTATACAGAAAATTATATTTCATGCAACACCTGCTTTTTTCATAAGCACTTTAGAGATGACCACAGTGGGCTACACTCCTTGAAAAAGGTCTGAGTTAGGATTTATAGTCTCTTTAATTGTAAGTTGTTTAAAGATAGGAGAAAGTTTCCTTTCAGCACTCTTAAAAACAGCAATTACTTCAAAATAATGAGAGCGCTTCTTATATTGAGGCATGCATTATCATTCTTAAGAATGAAATCAAAATGTGATTTTGGAATCAATAAAGCAGACTGAAAATGCACTGACAATAAATTTCCTATGTTGTGGTATATACAGTAGCCCACATCAGTGTGGTCCTTTGCAGGTGACCATCATCTCAAATTAAGAAAATCAACTTATACTACTTTAATTAGCATCTGTCACTGAAAATGGTTTAGACTTTTTGTTTTCCAGTCCCAAAATCTTACAATCTGTGGATTCACTCATTTTGCATTCATTTTTAGGACTGCCAAAATAGAGAGGTTTCTGTTTGGGAGACTTTCCTGATATGCTGTTTCCTGCAAATAAAACATTATCTGATTTTGTTCTTATTTAATTATATTTAACGGTTAAATTAATATACACATGCAAAGTAATTTAATATATTTGAAATAAACAACAATCTCAGCCCCAAATTTTATAAAAAGAAATTGCACTGCTCTCTGCTCAATATATCATGACTTTGTAAGCTGAGAATTTTTTCATCTTTGGGTTGGCTTTGGCACTTTTTTTTTAAATTCTCTGATGTGTACCACTGTAGGAATAAATAATTCTGAGAAGTGAAGCATGAAAAAACTAACCTTATTCTGAGAAGAATCTATATCTTTCAGATATGAAACTGTTCGGACCCTTATGAGTTGTTTTAATCATAGAATGGCCCTCCTCTATCTATTTACATTAAGTGTATTAAAAAGGTACTTATGAAACATAATAATTGTGACTGTTTGGTAAAACATTTTTATCCTGTTTGCTACACTTGGTAAAATCACAAAATCAACAAGATTGGCAGGCAACCCTAGAGGTCTCCAGTCCAACGTCAGTGCTTAAGAAGCGTCTCTTATGGCAGGTTGATGAGAGCAGTGTCCAGCAGGCTGTTGAATATCTACAAGGATGGAGAATCCACAGTCTCTTGAGCTAATATATTTCATTTCCTTAAATATCTTCTTAGAGCTGCTGCTAAAAGATATAGTCACTTTTATATACAAATTATATTCTGCATGTAGGTATAGAATTTAAAAAAATTAGTCATGCTAAGGAAAATTACATTAACAAGACTTTCAGAGATCACGTTCCAGATTTTTATTTTTTTCTTAGATAAAATATTTTAATATTTGTAAGGCTCCTCCTGATTTTCCTCTCCTAGAAAACAGCTTTTATCTTTATAATTATGAATGAGCAAAACTTTTTTTGCTTTGACAATTTCTGTTACAGACCTGTGCACATACAATACTTCCTATGAAATATCTTTTAGTTTATTCAGACACTTAATTTTTTTCCCTTTCTACTTATTCTTAAATATATGTATTACTTCATTTATTTTTCTTGCTTTAAACCTAAGTGTCTCTGTCATTTTCAAAACTCTCCACAGCAACATGCTACTTTGATTTTGATGCTTATAGTTTAGTCTCCTGTCTGCACAAGCATTTTTCTAATTTCAGGTTTTCTTCAGTCTAAAATGCTTAAAACAGCTTCTCATTTAGTCTTCATTGTTCTTCCATTCATTCCTTTAAATATTTACAAACCTCTACATATCCTGGAAAAAACTTTGATTATGTTAGTGTCAGTATTATAGAACAGTCAATGCCTCAAAATAGTATTTGTCAAATGTTGTCAATTTTTGCCTGAACTGTTGAATGAATTTGCATAAACTAGTCAATGTTGTGCTTGTAATTATGATGCGCAACTATTCTTGTTAAATAAATTAGCAAAGGAATGTTTTCTGAATCAGTGATGTCACAAAAGACAAAGACTAAATTTCAGAATTCCAAATTCTTTGATAAAGAAGGACATTCATATAGTATTAAAATATTTGGTGACCTAAAATTGACATATCTTCACATAAAGTCTCTGAGGTCAGAAGTATAATCCCCATATTACACATAGGAAAGGAGAACACATTAGTTAAATCTGTGCCTCTAAGTAGAACACTATTCAGTACTCTTCTATCTGTGAAGCTGAATGGTGGGAAGGTCATGTCTGCCTTACTGTAAATTCAGTCTTTTGTGTCTTATAAGCCTTGGTAACCTTATGAGCATAAGATTTCATGATTGGTTTTGTGTGTTTTATCAAAGTGTCTGAAACACTGTGAGTCTGCACAGCAGTCCTTCAGAATAGTATAAAATGAGTATGCATTATATTCATGAAGGCAACAAGATGCACACAAAGTCTTTTTGACTTTGCAGAAATATGCAGGGTGGTAAAGACAATAATGAATTTCAAGGCATCCCTTCTGCTTGTTATTAATAGTCTGTGGCATATGCCTATGAACATGTAGTTGACTAAACCTTGACAAGAATTTTGTTTAAAAATTTATGAAGAATTAGAAGACTAGTGAATAAAGTTGTTCTTTGATCTTATTGTATGTGTGTTAAAGAAACAATAAAAGAATATTGGTAGGCTCTTAGAGGTGTCTTAGAGGTGTCTTCCAAATCTTACCTCAGGGTTCAATGCAGGCTTCCAGTTGTGACATGGCATGGAAAAACCTCAAGTATGAATATCAATTCATAAATACCCAAGTTGGAAATCAAAGCAGAAGTACTTCGAGTTCTACGTATAATGGTGCTAACAGCACAGGTACTTTGGGTCATGCCGTAAAACAAAACCACCCCACATTCACTCTGGGGTTTTTGGATAATTGATGTAAATAATGTGGACAAAGAAAGGGCAGTATCTGGAGGGAAAGCTCTGTTGGGAAGTCTTGCAAGAACAACTATATTTGCAAATTCTAGGAAAACATGCTAGTCACTTCTGACAGTGAAAGATGGAGATTTTAGTATGTTATTAAAAATAAAATTTGCTTTTCAAAGCAAGGAGTTTATCCTTGTCCAAACAGCTCAATGCATTTATTCTGGTTTGTAGACAGCCATCTCCATAGTGCTGTTACCAGTTTTCCACCACTCTTCCTCATGTCTATAGTAACTGCTGGGTTTGTAGTACAATAAATTGCATGACACTGGATTTTCAACCATGTATGTTGTGATAGCTCAGAATATAATTTTCTGGAGGTGAAGTACAGGAATTAACTTACTAGCAAGCTTTTTCTAATAACTGAATATGTCAGATGTTTGGTTTTAATTAATTAGTTTCGTACTTTTTTGTTTTGACTTTTGGTTTTGCAGTATATCAAGCAGCTGCTGAGCAAGAGACCTAAGACTTTCTAAAAGACCAGAAAGGAAAGAGAAAAAGTTGTAGGGGGGAGTTCAAAGTAAATTGTGAATCTTGTGCATGATTCTGTAAGTGACTAATAGAAGAGAGAAAATATTTTTTCTACACAATGTCTTCTGAGTTATTAGCTGGTAGGTAGTAACAACAAATACATTAGATATTTACTTGGCATTAAGAGCAGCACGCTCTTTTTTGACAATTACAGTACAGAACAAGTGTGGTCATGTATACAGGGAATAACACAAACTCTAAAGCCTTTGACAGATATTAGGAAATAAATATTGTTTTAAGCTCTCTCATGTTATAATTTCATTTTATACTGTCTTGCAATATAGTAGCTGACTAGTTTCAAGCAGATATTCTATGAGATTTCCTAAACAAATCACTCTCAAGAATTATATTAATTTTGTGTCAAGTTTTACCAGTTAAAATCAATATTCCAACAAATAAAAAACTCATCCCTCTTTGATCTAAAAAACACCCCAAAACTGAATTGTACATCAGCTTAGCTATGGAGTTGTTCCAGAATAGTTAAAAAAAAACAGTGACTTGATTTAAAGAAATCTAGATATAGATAGTAGAGCACAACTTTATTATGGCTGGCCATGGCCAGGGTCATGCAGGGGGCCCATACCTTCAAGTATATGTCCCCCAGGTATGCAAAATTCAGCCCTTTTATGCAATAAGCTCTAAATATTATCTATTACAGGCACTCTGTGGATTTACATCATGGAATTGTACATTCTGTTGTTTATGTCTTCAGTTGTTTACTATAAGGTTGTTTACTATTCTTTACCTCCCCCCTTTGTCCAGGTTCTGCTCACCCCCCTTCCTTCCCCTCCCCCCCTCCCCATCTATTGTGCTAGAAAGTACTTCTCATGTGCTTTTAGTTGCTTCCCCATTCAAGCAAGTTCCCTTATCTAAGTTGCACATACTCAGGCTAGCTCTAGTTCTCTTTTTATCTTAACTGCCCACAGTTTGGGCAGATCTTACTTGCAAACAGTTACATTTTGCAAAGTCTCAGTAAATTTAAAAGCTAATAATAACATAGTTAAACTTTTAAGCCATATTATTTTGTCTTTATTTCAGATTCACTTCCAGAAATACAAAAACTCCAGAAATTACTTTAGGTACTTTTCTGCTTTTTCTCATAGTTCTAAAGGGATCGAGGATTAAGGTATGTGTACCACTGAAATTACAGAAATTATATTAATACAACCTTAAATACTGCAAGGTTCTCACTAATTAGCAGTGTTTGATCCTAGATAGTACAATGCATTTAGAATGTGAGACCATCTTTCTTTGAAGTCTTCACTAGCTCTTACCTGGGGAAAATGGATGTGAAGTTAGTGATATATATGCAGGAGAAAGTCCAGCTTTCATAGTGGATATATGTACCTCACTTGCTACAAAGGAAGAAGGAGGAAGCCAAAGTTCTGCACCTTGACACCATAATCCCACTTGTCTTTGTACAAATCACTTGTGGCCTTGTCCCAGCACAGTTGTAGCAGGAAGTTGTTGCCTTGCCTTGCCTGAAGACAACTTGGTGCATTCAGGTGGGTTTGGTTTGGTTTTGTTTTGGGTTTTTAGGTGTTTCTTTTTTAAGTCTGTGATTTCACATTTGCTATTATTGAGAGATACAGGTCATCCATTTTCCAGTTGCTGTGGATCCTTTTGTATCCTGAAACTGACATTTGCATTTTTATTTAGTTCTTTATGAAGGTTCTTGCCATTCAGGCAGTCAGTTATTTGTGTGCTAGGCAGCCTACAGATGCATAAAGCAAGTAAAGCTACTGGGCTGTTTCACTTACAGAGTGATGCAAGCCACTGCAATGCAACAGGAAGCTTCAGTCAGAAAGCTTCAGTGCTGAAGAAATTTCCCTGTCATGCATTCATGTTGTGGATTTTGTCTGAGCTATGATTACATTGGTTACATGATGCTGCCTTAGTCACCTTTTCTTGGGGAAATTACACAAAGAAGAAGATGAGCAGACAGAGTAGAAAGCTTAACTTTTGGGGTCTTGCTTGAGGAAGAGGGAAATTTATTTTGTATAAAGAAACTGTAAGTTAGAAAGGAGAAAAGAGTAGTTGTCAAATATTATACAAATTTGTATTTGAGATGTCCTTGAAGTAGGGTCTTTAAGAGAAAAATAACTATGGCAAGCACACTGCAAGACTTTAATGCCTGCCTGCCTTATCTTCAAGTCCAGGTGAAGGACTCCCTTGCTGTGTAGTTACAGTCTCATAGATACTGTCCAACATAGATAATTGTACTAGAATCTGGATATTTTTGAGACTCCCTTCTCTGTGTGCTAAGCACTTTCTCCTAGCCCACCTACAATAATATATTAACATAAATATATATAACTAAACCATCCCAAGAAGCATTATATAGGCTGAAGTACCTTCATCATAAGAGCACTTTAAAAGCATAAAGAAATGTTAAATCTCTAAAGCAATTTTAAAAGAGCTCAGCATTCTAAAACCATATCACATACTCATTTTATATTTTTAGATATTTAATAAAAATTAATGACTGGTCTTTAGGAAGCTACAGCTCCTTCCCGTTCTTTTTGCAAGTAGTATTTCCTTAAGAATAAACCATAAAATATTTTCAGTGTCATTAAAATAGTTCTTATGAAACATTTCTTTTGAAATATTTGACAGTCAGATCCCAGCATCATCTACTTGATTTCATCCTGTGGATATTCTAAACTACAGTTTAAGCTCCTTCTATTCCTATCTGCTCTGACTGTCACAGAATTTTTGAACTTTAAGTCTGAGACAGTGATTTGGCATTCTGAAGACTGATCTTCCTACAGGCATTTCATGTACCTAATCTTGATTCAGAATTACTTATTTAGGCCTGCTGCATTAGCTATAATTTGACAAGGGGCAGTGGTGGAAGCTGGGCTTTTGACTTGTTCTAGTTTCCTTAGGTATGATATAGCAATGGTGAAAAATCCATGAAATATACAAGATGTATGGGCAAGGCATCTGTTTTCAAACTGAGATTAATGAAGTGGATTTATTTGTGCTACTAACGATGTTATTTGACAGATTTGGAAGAGCATTTTACTTTTTAAAACAAATCTTTACATTGTGCTTTATGTAAATCTCACATAAAATTCAGTTATTTTATGTAAATGAGGACCAATACATTTGGCAAATGGCCACTTAGAAATACAGAAATTCCCCAAAACAAATAATGCAGGGTATTTTCAGAAGATAATGCGGACCATGGGAAGGCATATTACTTAGTGCAAGTAATGCAGTTATGCATTGATTAGATCTTGATGTCTGAATAAGTACACTACAACATGAAAAAACAGACTGATGAAATATCAAGAAAATAAAACTTCCCAGAAAGATATATTACTGCAGCTGAATATCTTCTAGGAGAGTTTTGAAATAGGAATAGCAGCAAAGATCAAAGCAAAGTGTACTTAATCACTGGGCACTAATATTCTAGCATTTGAATATATATTGTTGGTGGCTGAACTTCAGTGTGATGGCTTTGAAGTTGGCATAAATGCGGAGGTATGTGAGTGGGTAATTTCAATGACACTGTGCTAGATACCAGGGGATTACAGACTGCATGCAATTCTTTGGACCCCAAAGTATAACTTCAAAGTACTCTTTCAAAAAAACATAATAGAAATATGCAATATGAAATTTTAGATTTTTGCCAAACAAAAAAAGAGCTCAGAGACTTTAAGAAGCCATATCAGTCCAGTTTGCTGATTATTCAGTTCTCTGTACATTACTGCCTTTAGTCTCTGAACTTGGGCAATTCAAGTTTTTGCTGGACAAAGCTCCTTTTTGTTAAACAGTTGTCGGTGATATCACTTTACTTCACAAGGCTTTACCAGTGTAATTGATATTTTTCCCACAAATATTCCCCAGTTTGTCCCTGGCAAATGATACTGTCCTTTCTCCTAGAATCACAGAATAACAAACTATGATGAGTGGGAAGGGATCCAGAAGAATCATCAAATCCAAATTTTAGACGTGCACAGGACGGACCATCCCCAAAAGTCACACCATGTGCCTGAGAGTATTTTCCAAATGTTTCTTGAACTCTGGCAGTCTTGGTGCTGTGACCACTTCCCTAAGAAACCTATTCTAGTATTCAACCATGCTCTGGGAGAAGAACCTTTCCCTAACATCCAACCTAAACCTCCCCTGACACAACTTCAGGCCATTCTCTTGGGTCCTGTCACTGGTCACCAGAGAAAAGATCAGTGTCTGCCCATTCTCTTTCCCTAAAGAGGAACTTATAGACACTCCTCATACAGCTCCCCCTTCACAATCTTCACTGTCCTCTTTTGGACCCTCTCTAAGAACTCAGTAACTTTCTCGTATTTGGTTCCCAAAATTACACACAGGATTCAAGGTAAGGCTACCGCAGTGCAGAGAGAGCAGGATAATCCCCTCCCTCCACCGGCTGATGATGCTTTGCCTGATGTCCCCCAGGATATGGTTGCCCTCCTGGCTGCCAGGGCACTGCAGACTCAGATTCAATTTGCCATCAACCTTTCACTGGCACTGCTTTCCAGCATCTCATTCCCCAGAGTGTGAGAACATCCAGGGTTGGCACATTCCAGGGATAAATTCCAACACTTCCCCTTGTTGAACTTCATGTGGTTGCTGACTGTCCAGCCTTCTCATTTCTCCAAATATCTCTGTAGGGCCTCCCTGCCCTTGAGGGAGTCAACAGCTCCTCCCAGTTTTGTATCATTGCAAACTTGTTTAGTGTCCCTTTGAGTCCTGCTCCCAAAGTTATCTACGAAGATGTTGAAGAGCACAGGGCCCAAGATGGAGCCCTGTAGAACCCCACTAGTGACAGGTCACCAGTCTGATGCTATCCTCTGTGCTTGACCCATGAGCCATCTACCAACCCATCACATGTTTATCCAGCTGTGTGCTGGACATTTTGTTCAGAAGGATCCTGTGAGAGATGGTATAGAAAGCTTTCCTGAAATCCAAAAGATTACATCAGTAAGCTTCCCTTGATTAACTTCATGGGTTACCTTGTCATAAAAGGAAATCAGGTTTGATAAGCAGGACTTGCTTCTCCTGAGGCCATGCTGGCTGTGACCAGTGACTGAGTTGTCTTTCAGGTGTTTTTTAATACTTCCCAGAATAATCTTCTCCATTACTTTATCAGGCACTGAAGTGAGACTCACAGGCCTGTAGTTTCCAGGGTTCTTCTTCTTGCCCTTCTTGAAAATGAGGACAATGTTTGCCAGCTTCCAGTCAGCTGAGACCTCTCTGGATTCCCATGACTGTTTAAAATCACTGAGTTTTTGCAATGACATCAGACAGCTCTTTGAGGATTCTTGGATGAATCCCATCAGGCCCGGCAGATTTTTAGGGATCCAGCTGGAGCAGCAGATGCTGTAAAATTTCAGAGTCAACTAGGAATTGGTCATTGTCACAGTCATGGCCCTCCAGCTCCGGGCACTGAGACCCCCTTGGTTCATCATTTGTTTTGCAGCCAGAGGCAATCAATGCATTGTCCCTGTCCTTGTTTGTGAGGTGACCATCCTCATTCTGTAATGTGTTGGTGACATTTCTATACCACATATTGCCAATAATATAGTTGAAAAAACTTTTTATTGTTCCCCACATTTCTGGACAGCTTCAACTTCTACTGTGCTCTGTCTGCATGACTTTTGTCCCTACAGTGACAAGAAGCATCTAGGAATTCTTCCCATGTCACTTGACCTTGCTTCCATTGGGTATTAACCTTCCTTTTTTGCCTTCTTCCTAAGAAAAGATCCTTGTTCAGGCAAACTGGCCTTCTGCCTCATCTTCTTGACTTCTGACATTTGGGAATTGCCTGCTTCTGTGCCCTTAGGAGGTGATGTTTGAAAAGTGACCAGGACTGGTGGACTCCAGCATCTGCAAAAGCATTTTCTCAGGGGTTGTTACGCACTAATTCCCTGAGCAGTCTGAAGTCTGCTCTCCTCATGTCCAGAACTGAGATATCCTGGCACTTTTCCTCCTGTAACAGAGATTTTAGACTTGATTATCTTGTGATTGCTGTGGCCAAGGGACCACCAATCTCCACTTAACTCATGAGATCCACTCTGTTGACAAGTAGCAGATCAAGGAGAGCATCTTTCTGAGTCAGCTCCCTTAGGACCTGTCCCATAAAGTTATCATCCAGGTTTTTAGGAATCTTCTGGCCCAGGTTTTACTATGTTGTACTGTGTGATGCTCCCAGTTAATCTCTGGCAAGCTGAAGTCCCCATAGGGTCAAGGGGAGTTGACTTGGAAGTGTCCCTTAGTTTCTCAAAGAGTAATTTGTTGCTGTCATCATTCTGGCTGGGAAGTCTATAGCAGATTCTCATGATGACACCTACATTATTTGTTTGCCCCTTGATTCTCAGAGACTCTCAACTGTGTAATTTCCACCTGTGAGCTCCATGCATTCTAACCCTTCTGTTACACATAGTGCCACCCCTTTGCCTTTTCTGCCCTTCCTATTCCTCCTGAAGAGTCTGTAATTGTACAGGAGGGAACTCTAGTCACAGGTCTTGTCCCACCAGGTTTCACTTATTCCAGTGATGTCAAATCTCTGGGACTGTGCTAAAGATTTGAGCTTCTCTTGTTTGTTCCTTGTGCTGTGTGCATTGATAGAAACAGTTGAAGTGTGTTACTTTGTATGCAATACCTTGTGAAGCAAATTGAGGGATTCACATTAGTGTTCCTTTCTTTAAGTATGCTAATAAGATTGGAACTGAAAGCACACCATCCGATCACCCATCACCAGTAAGTCTGGTTTTGTCCCTTCCCCCTTCCAAAGTAGTTTAAAGCTCTATCAACAAGCCCTGCTAGCTCCTGTACTAGAACTCTTTTCCCTCTCTGAGAAAGATGCATCCTGTCAGGTATCAGAAGACCACGTGTCAAGTAGATCATCCCATGGTCAAAAAATCCAAAATTTTTCTGATTACATGAACCTCAAAGCCACTCATTGGCCTGACAGATTTGCCTATTCCCATGATTGTTATTCCTTGTAACTAGAAGGATTGAAGAAATCACTATCTGTGCTCCTGATCCCTTCACCAATAATCCCAGGGCCCTGACATCTCTTTTGATTGCCATCTGACTCCTCTTTGTTGTTTTGTTGCTGTCAGTTTGAGCAACCAATAGTGACTGTAATCAGAGGGCCCTTCTAGACTGGAGAGATTTCCAGTAATGTCTCTTATCTGCACCATTGGGAGACAGCAGACTTTCTTGTGAGTTGGGCCTGATCTGCATATCAGGCCCTCCACTCCCTTAGATAGGAGGCAGTCTCCTATTACAACCACCCTTCTTTTCCTCTTAAGAGTGGAGGTCTTGATGCAGGATACAGCTGGTGTTGTTTTACAAGACCACGCTACTCCAGGGCGACCTTCGCCCATCTCCTTCACTGTCTGAACTTCTAGTGCCAGAGCCTCATACCTGTTGTAAAAGGTATCAGTCCTACTTTTCAAATTCTGAGAAGGGACATACAGTGACCTGCTTCCAGCCTTTGTCTTTGACAGACCCTTGACTAGTAGTCCTTTGAGTAATTACTCTGAAGGGTACTGAATCCAACTGCTTCTCCACTACAATGGAGGTTTGAGACTCCTGAGAGTCTTGAGACTGTATTGTCTCTGAAAATAACCAGTCAATCTCTTACCCACTCACCCAAATACTGTGCAGCCTGCGCACTTCTTCCTGTAGCTCCTTCACCTTGTGTCTTGGGTTGAGATGGTAAAATGCCAACTGCTCAATACAGAATGTAACCTTGCGAAGTAACCTTGTCCCTACCCAAGGGGAGACCTTGGGCTGTTCAGCCTACTGCCATAAGGTGAGCACAATGCAGTCTGGGCTGTACACTATTTTTGAAGTAAGATGATTGATTTATAGCCATAGTTGCTTAGCAGCAAGACATCTGTGTCATCCTTCCAGACAGTCCTTGACTACCGTATTCCCATCTGTTCCCCAAAGTCCAGAATAAGCTGGACGTGGCCATCACAACCTCCACTGGTGGTAATGGGGAAGGCACATACCACCAGAAGTATACATTAACACACACAAATTTAAGATAAGAATAAACGTCTGTCAAATGAAGAAAAGTTATATGAACTCTCTTTGTTCTCAAGAGGTGAGTAGAGTATTAGCAGATTGAATGGGTGGAATTTTATCACTGTATTTTTGTTTCATTGAAGAAGGGACTTTCAATTAAGCTTAAATTCCCTTGGACTTTTAAAACTGAGATACCGCTTGGCAGCTTTGTCTTCTCCAAGTCACTACTAAGCAAAGAGGTTCATTACCCTGTTTTTGTAAGGCTGCTAAGACATTGAATATCGCAATCCTAATGTACATTGCTTTGCATATGAAACCAACTGATTTTCAGCATTTCATACTCATGCTAGAAAGCACTAATTAATCACTTATGTTATTGTCTTATAAATTAGAGAGGAAATCATAGGAAGTTTCATGCAAGGACTAATTTAGGACCAATGCATTTTCATTTAAAAAGACACTCCAGGCAAAATTATAACACCGAAAATCTGAAGGTTCTCTTTTAAAGATTTGATGTATTATGCCAAAGAAATTACAGTTTTCAGAAACTTAAGTTACCTCATCATCTTGGAAAATGAATTACAGCTGTTTTACATTACAGACTACAACTATGAAAAACCTAGTGAGTATTGTGATGACAGTCTATCATTGTTTGCATGCACACACCTGCATCAAAATTCACAATAATGTTTGTCACGTTTTTTCCCCCTGTTTTGGTAATAACTTTAAAATATATTTTATGAAATAAAAAACTGGAACAAATCACTGAGTCAACAATGTAAATAGCAAATATATAATTTATTTTTTTATTTCAGTTTATGATCTGAAGTTAAATCCCTGGATTTCAGCCTAGCATTTGGATTCAGTGGGATGATTTCCACTTGGGTGAATGCATACCTGTTTATTGTTGCATAATGAAACATATGTTTGTGTCATCACACAAACTGCAAAATACCTGTGCTTGTGCAGCCATTAGTATAGCTATGCTATGAGTTTTAAAACCTTTGAACTTGGTTGAAGGCAGGAATAGGACAGCTTCTGGATCTTGATAGTCTTAGGCTGAGATATACCTGTCTGAGATACAGTACATTTTTTTCTCCCTATGTATATAAACAGATGACCTATTAAAGATTATTTACACTTTATGAATGAGAAGGTCTAGGAGGACTATCATTTTTTAAATTGACCCCTTGTTTTCTTGCTCTTAACCTGAATGGACCACAAAAATAATTTCTTCAACAGTGTAGAGTCAAGAAAATTTAAGAGTATAATGTGGGTTCCCTGTCTTTTTAATTTTTATTAATATATATTTATTTGATGCTTCTGGTTACTAAACTAATTTATTATCAACTAAGGACACAATTCTATTAGCATGAATTTATAAAACAATAGTGTATCAAGTATGTTTGTGTTTGTTTTACTGATGAAAACTAAAGAAAAATATATTTTTCTTATTTTCAAAATTCTTTCAGTAAATGAAGAAAGCATGCTTAGGAATATATTTTCATTTTAGAAAAGTAAAATAATTGCAGTTGCTTTAATTCCTGGGGACATGATCAGAAAATAACAATTTTATGTTGTTTTTATTATTGGTACTATTCAGGCAGAAGTCACATTCTGAACAGTTCAAATGAAACAAAGGTCATGTGGAAACTATGAGAACAGAGCCCAATTTGCATTTCAAAGATTTCCAGTTTAAATGGACAAAGAAAATTAAATCTTATATTTATTTCCCCCACTTTACACACAGGAAATTGGCTAAATGCAGTGACTAAGAAGGCAATGGAAAGAAACCACTCCTGCCCAGCTTAATGACACCTGCAAAACAACTGAGGGTATACTCAATCCAGATAATTGATAAAAATATGAAACAGGACTCAACCCAATTCCGAGCCTTGGAGAACCCCACTGGTGATTGGCCATCAGCTGGACTGAACTTCATTCACCACTCTCTGGGCCTGGCCATCCTGACAAGCTTTTGACCCACCAAAGAGTGCACCTATCCAAGCCATGAGCAGCCAGTTTCTCCTGGCGAATGCTGTGAGAATCTACATCAAAGGCTTTACTAAAGTCCAGGTAGACAACATCCCTCACTGACTGGAATAAGCTGGTCACATGGTCATAGGAGACCAGATTGATCAACTGGGATCTACCTTCCATAAAACAGTGTTGTTTGGGCATAATCTCCTGGTTATGCTGCACATACCTCATGATGTCACTCAAGATGATCTGCTCCCTGTCCCTTTCTGCCACCAAGATCAGGCTGACAGGCCTGTAGTTCCCTGGATATGCCTTCTGATCTTTGTGGTGGATGAGAGCAGTCATATTTGCTAACCTCCTGTCAACTGAGGCTGCACCAGTGAGTCAGGATTGCTGCTAAATGACTGAAAGTAGCTTGACAAGCTCTTCTGTCAGCTCCTGCAGTACCCTTGGGTGGATCACATCCAGTCCCATTGACTTGTATGTATCAGAGGATTGCTGACCATTCCCTCCTATATTATGGAGGCTTTGATCTCCTCATGTCTGTCTTCCAGCTTAGTGGCTGGGTACCATCAAGAAAACTGGCCTTACTATTAAAGACTGAGGCAAAGTAGCCATTAAGTACCTCAGCCTTTTCATCCTTTGTCACTGTTTCTCTTTGCATTCAAAAAGGATGGAGATTCCCCTTAGCCCCCCTTTTGTTGCTGGTTTTGCAGTCTTTTATGTCAGTAGCCAGATTAAGTGCCAGGTGAGCTTTGGTCATTCTAATTTTCTCCTGACATGCTCTCATGACATCCTTGTAGAGCTGAGTTGCCTGCTCCATCTTCACAGGAAGATACAATATCTTTTTTAATCCCCTGAATTCCAAACAAAGTTACTCAGTTCAGGAAGGCTGGCCTCCTTTCCCTCTGACTCATCTTTTGCCATATGGGGAAAGACTGCCTCTGTACCTTTAGAATTTCCGTCTTGAATAATGTCCAGTCCTGGACTTCTTTGCCTTCAGGACTGCCACCAAAGAGACTGTTAAACTGGTCAAAGCCTGCCCTATGAAAGTCCAAGGCAGCAGTTCTGCTGACCCACATTCTTCTCCAGGAACTGAGAAGTCTATCATTTCATGATCTATCTTCCTTCCTCTAGTTTTCCTGCCTTTCAAGAGCTCAAATATAACAAAGGTCTTGACTAGTTCCCTCCTATCACTGATCACCAACTTGACAGAGCCAATAAAGAGAGGTGGCTGCTAGAGAAAAACAGAAGATAGAAAGAACTTCTGGTTGCACAAAGAATTCTGCTCTTTCTTTTTAGTGAAAAACTGGCAGAAGAAACAACATCTACAGCAAAACTAGCTGCTCTGTGTTGCCCCTACTTATCCATTTATTCTTCCGTCTAGATGAGTTATCTGAAAAATCTCTCAAAAGGTTGACTGAGGAGCACTACTGCAGAATGATATTATAGTCTCTATAGTGCAAGTGCAGCTGAAGAAGCAAAAGCAGAATAAGTAAATCAGTAAATAAAATAAATTTCATCAGACAAAAAATTTGATTTATATGTTATTCTCTGTGTCAGGGAAAATATCAAATATTTATAAGCTGGTTAGTTTTTTAATCAAGAGTAGAGATTTTTCTATGCAACAGAAAAATATGTCATTTCATTCATAGACTTAGTACCCACTTCACCCTCTTCTCTTTCCATTTTGTTCTCCCAAGTGTTTCTGGATCAGAAGTTTTGAGTACGGTAATTTTTTTATTAATTACAAAAGTCATTAAAGCTCTGGGGACCAATAAACTTGAAACTCTGATAACAAGTAAGAGTTGGCATCCTTTTGTAATACATTACTAATATAAAGTGTCATTGTTCCACTGTAATCCTTTTATAAAAGGAGCTACCTTTTATTCACCTCCAGCTTTTTCATAAAAAAAGATGTTAAACAGAAATATTTGTGACATTACATATTCTGTTCATCTCTTCGGGCTTGAACTGTAAGGCAAAAGGGACATATAGTATAAAATGCACAGTAAGACTAGAAAAACCCCTCAAAAGTGTGCTAGACCAGTTCTTTAGTCTACAAATAAACTTGCACATACAGTTAGGATATAGTTTTAGAGAGCGGAATCTTTCTTTATTTCAGGTAGTTATACAGACTTCCATGAAACATCCTACTGACTGAGAGTGTGAGGGCACTTACATGAGACCAAACTGACTGCTAATTTCTGAGATACCAGACCTGACATTGGTTGGGTAACAGTTAAATGCCAGTGAAGGAACTTTATTCTTTAATGTCTAAATCACCTCTTAAAATTGAAAGTCAAAAACATAAACTGTCTTATTTGAAGAAGAACAGAGAAAAAGGCAGACTGATGAAATTAAAAGGTCAGGATTGTGACATTCTGTTGTATTCTACACAGCATGATGCTGTAAATCTCTTTTTCAACAGTGTCACTGAAACACAGAACAATGTGGGTGTGACCAAAGCTGTGTATTCAACACCCTCTATACAATTTCTCATGAGCTGTTAACAATGGACCATTTGCAGCAGCTGCCCAGGGCACACCCAACCCCTCAGGGTGTAAGCTGGGTGTTAAAGGAGCCTGTGAGATAGGAGCTGTGATAACTCCCCTCTGGGGAGTCATTAGCACCATCACACCCAGCCTGAGGGGTCATGTCTGCTAATGGGCCATCAACAATTCCAAAAATAACCCATGACCTCAGGATTCACAGACTCAGATCCCCCACTGTGGAACTCCCCATCCTGGGAGAGGCATTGGGCATTCCCACGTGAACCTGACCATATATAATCTTGGGGTTTGGAGACTTCTGGAACCACTCATTGGATGCAGAGGAGGACTAGAACCTTTACCAGACTGTGACCATCATCTGCACCAAGAGATTTTCCCTTCCTTTTACTTTGGACTCAGGAGAACTACAGGGGTCTCAGCACAGGGGCTAACAAACACCATTCTGTTTGTGACCCAGGATGCTGGGTTATACTTCTGGGTTTTGTGGGTTAACACCAATTTCTCTTTGTATCATTGCATGTATTGTAATAATTTTATTAAATTGTAACTCTGACTTAAAATCTCTTTTGTGTTGGGTTTACTTCTCCTACCGGTTTACCTTTAAACCAGCCCAAATGGACAAAATATATTCAATTAATTGTTTAACAGCAAAAAAGAGAAAAATTGAAAATTATAATTAAAAAGACACAAAAGAGTACTGCAAAATTCTGAAGAAAAGGACATATTATATGTCACTGATTGCCTCTATTTCTTACAGACTTCTGAACTTCTGTTGTGTAACAATCAAGAGTTTCAAGTTTCTCTGTGTGAAATAAACAATTTCGGCATAAATTCTATGACCAGATTCTTTCCAATATTTTCTTTATGATGTTTTCATCATAAGTGGCTGAGAAATTTTTACTCATGCTTGTTAAGACTAAAAAAAATAAAAAAAAATATTGGTTTAAAATAGTTATTTTAGTACCTTTGATTATTTAAAAGCAATTACAAAGAGTCAAAAATTAAAGTAAATTTAAAATTTGTGTCTGTGTTTGCAATCACTTGAGTATTCTTTCTTAAATGATAAGCAAAGAGTAGTGAATTTTTAGCAAGTGATTCAAAGATAACATGTGAAGATGGGAAGAGACAATACTCCCATTATACAAATCACCATACTGAGAGAAAGGATGTACTTTATATTCTTTAATGTTTTTCAGCAAGTCACAGATAAAATCTAGACTTTTAGCACTACAGATCTTTCCTCTACTTTTATTATACACTGGCTTAGAATTTGTCCTGGATACCAATGTGCTATTCCAACGCTAGTGTTAAAAAAACCAAACAAAGCTAAACCAAATCAAAACAAAAATTCTTACAAATCTGTATATTACAGAGGTTTATTTTTAGTTAATGACTAAAGACAATATATGTCAAATGGTATTCACACTCAGTAAAAGGTTTGACTTTCTTTTCTTGAGTGTCAATTATTCCTTGTCTAGAATTTATATGTACGTGTTCGAAGTAGATTTCTCTTCAGGCTGAAACCATCTCTTTTATTTCTTTTTCTGTGATTAAAGAAGCAAGTATGCATTCTCTCCATATTTCCTTTCTCTTCACTGTTCTCCAAGATTTTGTTCATGAAAATGCAATAAAACCACTGAGCTTAATTCTACATTTTCCTGGATGCACGAGAAAATTTTTAACCACTTTGTACAAGAAAGATGATTTTTATAAAAATAACACATAGTTTATCTTATTCTCTTGATTTCAGATTAGTAACTCCATGTGGTTATGCTGTTTCCCATTTGTGTGGGAAAACTCAACCCCTGATTACTCTACTCATAAAAGCAGTTATAAATCTGATAATTCTTCAATTTGCTTTCTTCTGTAATAGCTGTAATTCTTCAGATGTGAACATCATGACCTGTTTTCCAGATCTTCAATTTTATTATCAAAGTGGTGTAATCTTTTCTGAATCACCTGAAAATCCCACTTGGAAAAAAGGTAAAGTTTTTCACAAAGCAGCCTCATTTTTAGTTTTTTACTCTTTTCCACAGTTACTTTTTTCTGTTATGAACAAAATATTACTAATATGTATGTATTTGTGCCAGTGAAGTGTACTTCAGGGAAAAATTTCAAGGCTGTTGGATTCTAAAGGAAGAATTAATAGTTATCTCGATGTAGGCTAACCTTCTGTAAAACATAAACCAAAGAAGAGTAAGTCTTGCATTAAGAGTATTTTTTTTCTGTCTGTACTCCAGCAAGACCCATATTTTATTACAGGATTCAAGTTTAAAAGAAGAGGATTGTGCTTTGATGTTTAGGTTCAGATTTCAAGATTAAATATTAGTGATCTACAGTGATCTACATGAAAATCCATGACTTAGATTTTAAGGGCAGAGGAAGCAATGATATTCACCTGTGCTGACCTCCAATAAAACACACAGTAAAAAGCAGCAATTGCTGGATTAAGAATAAGAAGTTTCTTTTCTGTTTTCTGAGTTTCCACTTCTGTTACTTTAATTTAATCTTGTTAAGATATGGTGTTAAAAGCTCTGACTGTAATATTTTACAAGTTTATGACAATACATCAGAAGGTATAATGCAAATATTCCAGATTTTTTTGAGAATAAGAGAGTATGAGATGTATTAGACTAAATCACATAACTGGATATAGATTTCTCTCTACACTAAATCATCAGAATTACATGATATTACTTTTCATTAGACTGGTTGCATGTTGGAAATATTAAGGTAATTTTTTTTCCAATTTCCTGTTCAACATTAACTGTTTTTTGAATTCAGGAATTTCCCATAATTCAAGGATTCTGCAAGTGAAATCCTACAAATTTGAAGCAGCAATTACCTCTTCAGTAGATATTGTTGAATATGACCTGTTTCACCAGAAATGCAGGAAGTTGCTAAACTTTTACAATTTTATCCTAAATTTTACATCTTTTCTGCCCTTCTTAGGTGTTAAAAGTTGTCATTATTGACATGCCTTGAAGTAGTTTTTCTTCATAAGTTAACCAGAAAGGCTGAAATTAGAGCAATATCAGCAAATGTAGACTATATGAGCATTTCCACATTCCAGCTTTGTTAAAGAGGACTTTTCTTGCTTTCTGTCTCTCACAAAGAACAGAGAAATAGGATAGATGTCACACTTGAATTTGTTGTTTATACTCCAATTTACTGTCTTCATATAAGTCTAAGAGTTGTTTAGGAACATTGGTTAACATGTATCAGAAAAAAAGGATATTAATACTACTCACTGAAAATAATGTATTATCTAGTGAAGCACATGTAACTATAGTAAAGGTTGTTAAATGTTGATAGCACATTTATCTGAAAAGACCCACATATACTCTACTTAAATGTTTTTATACTAGCAAGATATATATTTAATTAATATTTAAATCAGTGTTTTCATTTAATTTCCTCCTACCAGATTGAAATAAACATCTTAGTTTAATGAATTTTTTAGATAGATCAAAATTTCATTTGTCCAGGGACATATGAGAGGCAATTAACTGCTGCATTCAAAAGACATTGAGGTGTTGATTGGTGTCTGAAAAAGGGCAGTGAAGTTGATGAAGTATGTAAGTTTTTTGAGGAGGGACTGAGGAAATTACACTGAGGTAATTGTTCCCTGGAGAAGAGGAGGCTCAAGGAGGGACCATCTATCCTTCTACAACCATCTGAAAGAAAGCTGTAGAGAGGTGGGACTCAGCCTCTTTTCTGAAGTAACAAGTGTTTAAACCAGAGGAAATATCCTCAAGTTGTAGTAGAGAAGATCTAAGTTGGATACTAAGAAAAAATTCTTCACAGAAAGAGTGGTCAGAATTTGGACCTGGCTACCCTGGAAAGTGATGTAATCACCTTTCCTGGAAGTATTAAAAAGACAGTAGCTGTTATGTTTAGGGTCATAGGCCTATATTCTACAGTGAAGAATTCTAACTCTATCCTAGCCAAATGCAGCAGAACATGGTTTAGTGGTAGACTTGGAGTTGTTAGAGTAATGGTTGGACTTGATTATCTTAAGGGACTTTTCCAACCTAAATTACTCTAAAATTTTATGTTTATGTTTTTTCTGTCTAGTGAAGGTGGTGTCAGTAGCCTTAGTTCAATACCTGCCAGGTGTTCATCGATTTTATCTGGTGATTTCTCTGGCTAATCACCTATTTGAGAGGACATACACTGTAAAGCAAAATATATACAAATATTTCCCCCAGAAATATCAAAGCAGTGGAAAGGATTCAAAAAGGTTTATTTCAGGGTTGAGGACACTGAAAATTTACAGGTACTGACAGTGCTGTATGACAGCACCTGGCCTCAGAGGAGAAGGCAAACCTTCATTCCCCGGGCTTTATCATCACTTTCCCCTCTCAGCTCCCCCATTGGCTGCTAAGGCCCTGCAGCACGTCTGTAAGCATTATTATTGTTCTTGCACCTGAGGAGTCAGCTTCTGGGGAATGCATGCAGAGAAACATCCAAAACTGTGTCTGGGACATCCACACATTCAAAACTGTATCCAGGCAGGAAGCTTCCGCAGCAAAAATAGCTACCTCCTCTGTAGCATTATATTCCAGAAGAAAAGCTGTTTACCCCTACATACACTGTATCTTTTGCTCCTCTCTTTAATGTCCTCAAATGCTTGTTTGCATAGTAACAGGTACATAGCATTTCAACAAACTTCAAAACAGCATGCAAAGATGCCATGACCACAATTTTGAAAGGAAAATTCAACAGAAGGTAACATTCACTTCTAAGGACATTCTTATTTCCTTGAAAGTGTCGATCTCTAGTGAAATCAAATAGACACACCACAGCATGTATGTCTGAAAAATACTTTGAAAGGAAGCACTTAAAAGTCACAGTCTATATTTCAGTGGTACTAAACCTACCAAATTAATTTTTGAGGTGATCAGATTCTTTGTGATCTCCAGGAAACTGTCAAAGTTTACCTCTGAATAAGACACTTCTTTTGAAAGTTCATTTCAGGTCTTTCTTCTTCCAAAGGTGTTTAAGATGGTGAATGTCAGCATTTTGAAACTTAATATAAAATAGACAACAATGATTTAGTGAGAATAGATAGGCCTCTATGCACCTATGCTTAAGTATAAGGTGACAGTATTGTATGAGAACATAGATAGATCTTGGGATGGCAGGATAACAGTCTGAAAGTTTCTGTACCTTAGAACTGAAACCAACAAAACAAACAAATGGTTTAAGACAATATAAGATTTTTATTATAGGTCTGACTGACCCCACACTGCATTTGTATTGTTGCATAAAATAACAAACCAATAAGAATAACCTAGATCTCATGATTTACCTGAAGAAGATACACAAGTAATAGAGAAAGAAGTTATGATGACTTTAATAGTCTAGAGAATTAATAGTGTAGATATTTTAATATAGAGTTTCCAGTAGTATAGGTTTTCTGATTTTCATAGATCTACAAGTATGCAAAAAATCAAAGACAACTATAAAAATAATATTTCTACAATTAAATCTTTAATATTTTTCTCACAGAAAAAAAGAAGAAAAGTAAAAAACCCACAAAACAAAAACCCAACCCAAACCAACCAACCAACCAACCAAGCCAAAACCATTCTTTAAACCAAAACAAAGGAATAATAAAGTTGAAAATGAGAAGAATAAAAAAAATCAAGTCAGATTTATGTTTGAACAGTAATTCACTATTTGCGCACTAAAGAATTCTGCTTTAAGCTATTGTTTTGCTTGAGAAAATAACATATTTTTCTTTTGGCTACTTTATGCTCTTGTAAAATACCTTTATATATTCACAAAGTGTTTGAAGAAAAAAATTATATTTAATACAGAAACTGGTTTAGTACAGAAGCTTAAGTTCAAATACAAGTTAGTAAAAAAACTTTTCATATTGGTGGTTTCACACTGTCATTTATTTTTTTCTCCAGTCATGATGTTTGTATTTCCTTTACAAAAAAACCCCTAAATCTCCCTTCAGCTCACAATGAATGAATACACTGCTGTATTCATATCTGTTTTACAGCTAAAGGAAAACCTGGAACATTTAGAAGTGGTTATCAAAGCTCATGGGTTGTTTATGCATCAAATCACGTTTGTTGTTGTTGTTACCTTTCTGGGTTAAAAAAGAGAAAACTTAAACTTTTTTACTGGTGAAATAATTATGACTTGTCATAATCTTTACATGCCTACTGATAAGGCTGGCAACAGAAGCTGCTCTAGCATAGGCTCCTTGCTCCACAGGTCCATATGTCCTGTCAGGAGCCACACGTCCATATGTCCTGATGACTCCAGTGCAATCATCAAAGGGAGTCATGATCTTCTTCAGGCATTCACCTCCACTGACATGAGGCTGTCCACAGCCTGCAGCTGCTCCATTATGGGCTGAACAAGGACAGCCTGCCTCACCACGGTCTTCATTAAAGGCTGCAGGGAAATCTCTGCTCTGGCACTTGAAGCATCTCCTCCTCCTCCTTCTTCACTGGCCTGGAAGTCTGTAGGGCTGTTTCTCTCAGATATTGTCACTTTTCCCTAGATGATTTTCGCATTGTGCAGTAACCTTCTCCCTTCCCATAATATGTTATTATAGAGGTGTTACCATCAACACTGATGAGCTTAGTTTTGGCCAGGAGTGAGTCCTTTCTTGGAGACATCTGGTATTGGTTTTATCAGAAATGTGGAAGCTTCTAGAAGTTTCTGAGAAATTGACCCCTGTAGCAACCCTGCTACCAGAACCTTGTCATGCAAACTCATTGAAGTGGTTTTGATTTTTTTTTAACTTTCTCTGTAGGTTGTGATAGAAAATAAAGGCAAGGGGTTTGTGCTGTCCAGAGCGAAAACAGCAAGGCTAACCTGATAAGACATGTTGCAGGATTTCAAAGTGAAGTAGAAAGCAAGGTACAAAGTTTATATTAAACCAAGGGTTGTTTTGTATTTACTCACTTTCAAGCAAAAAGAGTTGAAAGTCAAACAAATCAAATGCCAAGGATATCATGCCCTCCAGATCACCCTGGGTACTTTTGCTTTTCCATAGAATCATAATTAGACAATTCCCTCAGCAAAATATGAAGTCTTCAATGCAGTAATCAGCATAGCAAGAGTAGAGATCTTATTTCCCCTATAACTTACATTATATAAGTCAGTAAATAGAGACACCAGTAGCCTCCATGTCACTTGTCAAATTATTTTGGGACTGGGAACATATCTGTAATTCTTAAGAAACTGCTTTACTGATAGATCAAATTATTATCATTTTATTACATCAATTTGTGTTTTCAGAGAAAGTTATGCAGATGGAAATATTGCTAGATGCAAGTTTTTAGATAATGTGTATATATATATTATTTTTAAAATAATTTCATTTATCAAAGTGTATGATAAAGTATGCATCTGAAGGCTAGAGTTCAGCAAGCTATTTGAAGATGGCTCTGTGGAGATGTACTCTGTCAAGAAGCTTTGCTAGAAATATCAGACCAATGAAACTGCAGGAGCTCTGATACTATTTCAGTTGCATCTTCTCCAGTTACATCTGAGGAGAGTGCGGTTTATCTCAGTGATCCTGGCATCTTCTGGCCCTGCAAAAGAAAAAGGTGACTGTGGAAAGGGTTATGAGTGTGCAGTAAAGTGGAAATGGCTCGTGGTTAGAATGGATAACCATTCCATTCTATGAGAGAGATAAAGATTTCAGTGAGAATTAAGACTTTGAGTTACTCCCTCTGTCTCTGATATTTGTGCAGTTCTTTAGAGCAGCAAAATCTGTAAACCTACAGTGGCCATACACTGCAGAGGATACAGAAATTTGCATGAGAATGAAGTTGTTCTTTGATTAAACAGTGCAGGAGAGGTATGGCCCAGTAACCTTGCAGATCCTTATAATGATCTTTCACAGATCAAAGAAAACATACATATTTTAAAAGATTTCTCTCTCTTTGATGCTTAGCAAAATATCTGTTAAATATATTTGATAATGTCACTTAAAATTGGAGGATGAATTAGTCTTCCAGTCTCCCATTAGTTATAAAAATATAGCTTCTTTCATAAATAATATGCCTAGTTTCTTTACTTTTACAATGAAAACATGGTTATGGAAAATCACTTTTTAAATTACAAAATTTTAAAACACACAACTATTAAAATAAAATTTAAATTTCACTGCCATAAAGCGTCAAACATTGTTTCCTGTCACGCTTGAACAATTATTAATCTCACTGCTGTTTCTTCTTTCTTCCATCTTAAACCTGGAAATTATAATTATCAGAGATCACCACTGTGATGTAGAAAGGAAAATAAGGATAACAAAAATCATATCAACTAAACTGAGCAGAACTCTGCCACAGATATGAAGAGACACTTCTCTTGATATCAATAAACAAAACAGAAAAATCATATGTCTGTGGAGATTAGAGAGGGGAAAGCACTGCTGCTGCTTGCTAAGAGATGAATGAGTAGCCACCCTGTTATTTGCTCCCATGGACATGGAAAGTGCCAGAGCTAAACCTTGTTTGGGGGTGAACTGCTCTAGCTGTCCATGGAAAACCAAAATGTTGACCTACCTTTAACATAATAAACCAGTGTAAGGTATGTTATTGCTGCAGTGCTAACAAAGCCAAATACAATTCCTGTTAGTCCTGAAGTGTTAGATAAGTGCATGTTATTTGCCTGGTAGGGTGAGGAAGTGCTTTCACCAATATAGAAAGTATGTAAGAAAAAACAGGCTGCCTTTATGTTACCTTCTTTTTTAGACCAGTGAACCTGATGAGCTATTTTTGTTGTTGTTGTTTTTTGTAGTTATGGTTTCATTCAATTCATTACCTTGCATTTAGTATTAAAAAACCCAGAACTCATATTTTGGGATTTAATTATTTCTAAATCCTGAGTGCCTAAGAAATACCCTGAGAGTTGTTCTTCTTTCAGTACTTTTCTCTTGCAGTTGCCTAATAAGCGAAAGTGTCTGTTTGCACAGGAACAATATCATGAAAACCATCACAGCAGCCAGATAAAATCTCTTATTAAATTTCATAAAAGTTTCAGTCTCCTGCATGTTTTCTTGGGGAAGCTATGGAGCACAGTGAGATACCATCACAGCTCACAGGTATTTCCTCCATGTCTTTATAAATTAAGTATGATACTGCTCTAAAAATACAAATAAATAAATAAATAAATAAATAAACATTGGAACTATTACTATGTTATACTCTCTTGTAACACCTGGAACCTTGCACTTTGTCTCAAAAAAACCCAAGAAGCTGTATGAGGTGCAAAAATAATTTACAAGATTTACAAGGTTGTTCTCAGATGCAAGTTTGCAGCACCTGGGAATAGAGGTTTGAGACTTAAAAATTCAGAGTAGGCTCATTTGGAAAGGAAGCAGTTTACAAAATAATAATATTTAATCCAAAGGATATGCTGCTCATTAGAGTTGTAAGAGGTTGCAGTTTCAAAGTTTCTTATGCTCAGTTGCTTCAAATCACCCATGCATACAGACATCTAAAATATTCATGGTCTATGGATCTCTGATGGAATAATACACACTAGGAATTTGACATAAATATCAAAGTGTGAATCTAATTTATTTAAGTAGTTGAAATAATATGATTGAATACTCTCTAAGCTGTGGATCTGTGAATTAATAATGCTGGAAATGTTCACATCCATGTTGGAAGGAGTAAGAAATACTCCTTGTAACATTGCACTCCAGAAAACAAATCAATCTAGCTAAGTCATACCATGTGGCATGGCTAGAAATATTTTTCAGTGAATTGGAGAATGATATTTTCAGTTTATCTTTTGTAGACATAAAAATATTACCTACCCATCCAGAAAAGATTAGCCATTTAAATCTACTCTACACACATTTAATAGAAAAAGAAATATGTTGTTCAGCTGTTATTACAAACTCACTCCACAAAAAATACAGTCATTTATAATGTGTCCAGAATCTTCCCTGAAACATTACCTTTGAAATAAAATCCTGAAATGTTTTTGTCAAAGTAATATCATCATATGATGCAGAAACTTTATCAAAAGCTGTATTAATTCATTCAAGCACTAATTACTCATAATTAGTTCATGCAATTTAAAAATCAGTTCCAGAATCAACAAATTCTTGTTTCTCAGTCAATTTCTCTGTTTTTAAAAGAGAGCCAGTTTTAATGATCTTTTAATAGAATGAAAATGAATCCTTGATATTTAATAGATTAGAAAATTTTAATCCATTTTCACTATATTAAAACAGCTTGAAAAAAGTTGTGTTCCTATTATGTTGCTACCACAGTCTGGAAAAGGTTTATTACATCTCAGGTTCCTGCTTTTTATCTTTCAGTCATTTTCTTAACTGGATGACAGTGGATTCATATAATTTTTGGGGGTTTAGCATTTCAGTCACATTTTAATTCATAGTAGAATTTGAGTCAGCATTTCAAATTGCTTACTATATATTTTTTAAATTTCTTCTTATCTGCCATAAAATGACATCATGCATGAGAAGGTACCTTATAGGAATGTTTCACAACGTATGTTATTTGAAATATTACTGGAAGGTTGGGCCTTGCAAATATTTGCACATCTATTTAAAGTATAAAATTTACTTGAATTTTTAGTTCTAAAGTTTGATGGGATGAGTTTGCAACGTCCGACAAAATAGTGCATACTGCTATAGAAAAAGCTGGGCATAGAAGCAGGCATACATAATGTGTATTAAGCAGACACTGAGAATCTTCATTTTTTAAAAATTTGGTTAAAGATTGCCAAATTATACTAGCTTCAGAAACACTGAGAGTTTAAGCAAGCTGCAGGAATCAAGTAGCAAACAAGAAGAGAATATTCAAGAGGTGATAAAAGGAATAATGACATTTTGCAGAATAGCTCTCCATGGATACAATTTCACAATTCCCAAATTTCTCAATATTTAGGACCAAATCCTTCAAGGAATAATCAGTGAAGGTTCACGCAATTCATTTGAGCTATACTGAAATAGTTTTAAAAGTGAATTTAAAGTGAATGCTCTGCTCTCCCCCTACCCCTTCATTATCAGCTCCTCTATTCCCTTGGCATGACTATCTTTTAATTCTTTATAGACATTGCTTTAGTTAATCTTCATGCATATTTAAAATAAACTGTGTGAAAATCTAAGTTGCATTGGAAAGTAACCAAGTCCACAGTTATGTTTTGGGGTTTACCTTGCCATGGTGCGAGCCTTACTTGAAGAATACAAATGACTTTTTTGTATTTCAAGTACACACAAACATATTAAAAATAAACCAGTATGTACACCTATACTTCTGGCAGGACAAAAAGACCAATTTAAGGTCCTCTCATATTAATTAAGTTACAAGGCATGCAACTGCCCCAACACTACATCCTGTCTTTCAAAAGGCCTTTAATACTCACAGAATTGAGATGTATCAGCTTCACAGGGCTCCAGAACAGCTGAGGATGTCATACCATCTGGAGATAATCTAGTCAAACCCCAGGTCAAAGAAAGGTCACCTACAGTAAGTTGTTCTAGACAGTGTTCAGGTTTTAAATATGCCCAAGGATGGAGACTCCACAACCTCTCTAGGCAGCCTGCACCAGTGCTCACCCTCACAGCAAAAGCATTTTCATATTTAAATGCAATTACTTCTATTTCAGTATTTGTCTAAGACCTCTAATCCCTACCTCCTGAGAAAAGCTTGGCACTGCTTTATATATGTCTGCCATTCAGGTACTTACACATATGGGTAAATTTTCTTACTGAGTTTTCTCCAGAATGAACAGTTCCTCTCAGCCTGTCTTTATCACAGAGATGTTCCAGTCCCTTCATCATCTTTTTGAATGCTGTACTAATTTCAGGATGTTTGTGTCTCTTTACTGGGAAGCCTGGAACCGGACCCAGAACTCCAGATGTGGCCTCACCAGAGGCCACCTGTGCTGGGCAGAAGGGAAGGATCAGCTTCACTGCTGGTAACGGTCCTCCTAATGCAGCCCATGTTGGATGTCTTTGCTGCAAAGGCACCTTACTTGCTCATGTTCATCTCCCTGTCCACCTTTCTTGTGTTTTACGTTCCTCACCCAATCTAAATCTGATAAATGTCTTTCTTATCTCCCCTTGTGCATCTTCTAGCAATGTCTATATTTCTCCTGGCTCATCTTACTCTGCTTCTCATTCTCATTCTTTTTGTGTCTGACTTTTGTCAGGAGATCCTTGTTCATCCACACAAGCCTCCTGCAGCATTTGCTTGATTTCCTGAATTTCTCCGTTCAAGCTCAAAACTAGAGTAGATTATTCTTGAACTTGGATGATATAATCATTCAAAACCAACAATTTCTCCTGGACCACTCTACTTCAAGAACATTTCCCATCAGATACTTCTAAATGGTTCTCTGCCTCATACTCCTCCTCTTCAGTTTGGGATTGTGATCCATCGTTTTGCCCTGCTTTTTCTGCTCAGGAACTTACATTCCATGATTTCTTGGTCACTACAGCTGGTTGCCACCAGCGCTCACTGTTCATTCCTTTCTGGTTTGTTAAGACTCACACCCTGAAGAGCATCTCTGTGATGGCTCCTGAGTTAGGTCACTCCTGAAAACCCCTGTGCCCTGTTGTACAGTCCCCTCCAGCAGACGTGGGGGACTAGAATCACCTGTTATGATATTAGTAAGAGATGCCTCTGCCCAAATTAATGTGCAAGTCAAACCACATGCTAAAATCAATAATACAGATTTTATTTAATAGTGAATGTGAGGTACAGGGGTAGAAAGAAATATAAAAGAGAATGGAGGAAGAGATGGAGAGAGAGAGAGAGAAAGAGAAAGAGAGAGAGGGAGGGAGGGAGAGAGGGAGAAGGAGAGAGAGAATGAGAGATGAAGATAGTCACCACCCATGGATCCAGCAACATCCTGTTGGTCCTTCTTCACCCTGGGCTTCTCAGTGATGGGGATTCCAATGTCATTCAAGACTTTTTCACTATTTATATATTTTACAAAGGAATTAATGCTCATTGGCTACACAGTTCTAGTGATTCCCATTCTTCTAATGCTAATTAGTCTGCATATTCAGTCTTTCTCTTCTTTTGAGTTGAGGCTAGGAATCAGTGGTCATGATCTCCCCCTATCAGAATTACCTTTTACCCAGGCAGAGTTGACTTCAGAACAGTTACTGAGTTGGCTTTCCTTGTGGCCCATAAATTCTGCATTCTTTGTGTCCGTTATCTCCCCAAGTTTTTTAACCTTATGTCTGACATGGCACTTGGACAATAGTGCCATCTTTATTTTATATCAGGTTCCCATAGTGGTGCCTTATTTACTGTCCAAGTTCCAGGTATCCACAGAGCCATGTTGGTGGATATCGGTGGATAATGGTGATAGCAGATGCCGTCTGTCCCATAATTTGAGGTGATCTTTGTTTGACCTGGGATCCAGTTGTCCGAAGAAAGTCTCACCTACTTCTTAATTAGGAGGTCATGGACAACACTTACAACATCACTCATGCTTTTGTGCCTTCTAGGCCCTGAATCATATGTCCTCAGCTGTGTCCTTTCAGCTCTTCTAAAAGATCCCAACACACAGCTCAGAAACTGCTGCACAAAATCTTGTTTTTGCTGACTCAGTCAGCCACCTATGTTTTCAATTTTCATACAAATTAAAATGGGAACTTTAGCAACACAGACTCTCACTGATCCAAATATATTCTTAAAAACACAAAGGTAGTCACCAGTACATAACTACCCACTTTCATTAAAAAAAAAATTGTGACTGTTCTCTAAAATGAAAGTGTAATTAGAGAAATAAGGATAAATTGGATCTATATAGCAGGGGAAATAAAGTCGTCCTCCTTAATAAAATGACTCATCACCTGTTGTCACCTCTTATGCTCATGTGTAGAGAACTAGAACCTACTTTTCTGACTTCAAGGAGAAAAAAGCAAACTTCCTCATCCACGTCTAATCACAGCTGCTCAAATTGCTTCACAAATTAAATAATTGTATTGTAAAATACTAGTCTTTCTCAGGCAATTTGAGAAGAAATAGTGTTGATGATTTCTTATTGTGGAATATTCTTTGGAAGAGTTAATTTCTTCAAACTCAGGTCAGTCACTGAATGACTAAATTGACTAATGTTTACTAGTTATTCTTTTATTGAAAGTCTATACTGACAATTGTATTTCTTAAATACTAAATTTTAACACCTAGTGACATTTTAATTTTTTTCCTAGCACATTCACAAGTAGGATGTGCCCAAAGATAGTTGAAAAAGTTTTCAAATATAAATATACACGGATTTTAACCTACTAACTAGATATAAGACACTATTAAATACCCAGCAGTTGCATTAAGGAGTAATAACATTTACTACAGCTTCCTTCCTTTTAAAGTGGAAACTATTTTATCTGACAAGACTGGAAGTCAACTGCTATTGTAACTAAAAAAAAGGCTAGTTAAAATTTATGTGAAAAAATAATTATTTAAATGTGATTGAACTTCCTTAATTAAGTAAATATAGCTGAAGTATTAAGGGAAGAACTAGAGATAATATACTCAAAATCTGTCTATTCTTTTAAAGAACAGATGAATTGGTGCCAAAATGATCCAGTTGTGAAGGATTGATGCAATTTTGAAGAAAAGTAAGTTCATAAGTCACTCAGAGAAGTGCCATATGTGTTTACATGAACTGACTATGACCTGTCTGAAATTAGTTCAAAATTTTGTTATTTAAACATTCTCTACTCATCTAAAATTATCTACAAATTCAACAAGTCAAAATTTCACAGAGCAAAGGTCTGAGAGCCTTAACTACAATGCATTGTGGCCAAAGTAATAGTCCAATGGGCAGCAATCTTTGAAGACCATTGTGCCACAGCAGACCCAAGACAGATACTGCCCAGATGAAAAATGTTAAAAGGCTACTACTTTCTGAAGCAATGCCTGAAACAAAGAGCCAAAACTTTAGGAAGAGTGTGTTACTCCTAGTTCACCGGAAAGAAATAGAAGCAGAGAAAGATTACTTTCTCCTCAATCCTCCCAACTTTAAAAAGCAAAGGAAGCCTCTAATATAGGCGGAGGTGGAAGCTCGATCCCAGAGAAGTTGAGCAAGCTGCATTCTCCAAGTGTAGCTGACTAGAGAGTTATATCCAGTCTAACCAGTAGACTTGGAGATAGTAGTGAAAGGTAGGAGGTCTGCATGCATAACCTCAAACTACAGGCTATTAAAAAGATGGTCAAGTAGTAAGAACAAAGAAGATAGAAATGTCTTTCTAATATAGCAACATTTACTGTAAAAAAAAATTACAAATATTTATGCATTATGCATTAATGGTCTTCAGAAGGGAAATGGCATTTGAAGACAATAGTTTAAAATCTTACTTTAAAAAGCATTTTGTCAAGAAATTATCAAAAATAACTCAATTATTTGTATTTGTAATTCAAAATTTTATTACAAATATTTGTGTCTGAATTTTATGTATGACCATGAATCATCATGCTTCTGTGATATTTTGATACTGAGAGAGTATCTAAGATATATCAAGGGGAAAACAAACCAGTCTAATCTGGTGAAAATAGCTGCAAATTCAGTGCTGTGCAAATACTTTGCAGAAAAAAAACCCTGTGTGTTACGGGGGTGGAGTTTGCGGGCATTTTCTTTCCATGAATCATATATCCCTTACAGGAGTTATTGCTGTCTCAAATAATTTGAAGCTTTATTCTGTAGGTATAATTATTTGTCTGCAACACACCTATATGACAACAATAAAATATTGATATATCTACTTTTTTATGTCGTTCCCAGTCTTGCTGCCATTCCCATAAAAGAGCCCTATATTCTCACTGTTAAGGACGTACATGGAAGAGGAGATAGAAGGAGATGAAAATCTTCAGGCTTTTTTTCGAAATGTAGGTACTACCCCTAGGGTACAGTTATGCTTATGGACTGCTTGTGATATTAAAAAATCAGGATGCTATCATAGAATCATAGAATCATAGAATCGATTGGGTTGGAAAAGACCTCCAAGATCATCGAGTCCAATCCTTGGTCCAACTCTAGTCCATTTACTACATCATGGCACTCAGCGCCATGTCCAATCTGCGTTTAAAAATCTCCAGGGATGGTGAATCCACCACCTCTCTGGGCAGCCCATTCCAATGCCTGATTACTCTCTCTGGAAAGAATTTTTTTCTGATATCCAACTTAAATTTCCCCTGGCCGAGCTTAAGCCCGTGCCCCCTTGTCCTATTGCTGAGTGCCTGGGAGAAGAGACCAGCCCCCACCTGGCTAGAACTTCCCTTCAGGTAGTTCTAGACAGTGATGAGGTCACCTCTGAGCCTCCTCTTCTCCAGGCTAAAGAACCCCAGCTCCCTCAGCCTCTCCCCATAGGGCTTGTGTTCCAGTCCCTTCACCAGCCTTGTTCTTCTTCTCTGGACTCTTTCCATTGAAATCAGCCCATCTCTCAAGTCTCTCCAGATCCCTCTGCAGAGCCCTCCTGCCTTCCAGCAGGTCGACACTCCCTCCCAACTTGGTGTCATCTGCAAATTTGCTGATGATGGACTCAATGCCCTCATCTAAATCATCAATAAAGATGTTAAACAGGACTGGACCCAACACTGACCCCTGGAGAACACCACTAGTGACTGGCCGCCAGCTGGATGCAGCTCCGTTCACCAGTACTCTCTGGGCCCGACCCTCCAGCCAGCTCCTAATTCAGGAGAGGGTACACTTGTCCAGGCCATGGGCTACCAGCTTTTCCAGGAGTATATTATGGGAGACAGTGTCAAAGGGCTTGCTGAAGTCCAGAGAGACACATGCATAGCCTTCCCCTCATCCACCAGGTGGGTCACTTGATCATAAAAAGAGATCAGTTTGGTCAGAGAGGACCTGCCCCTCCTAAACCCATGCTCCCTGGGTCCAATCCCTTGTCCATCCTGAAGGTGCTGTGTGATTGCACTCAGGCTGAACTGCTCCATAACCCTGCCAGGCACGCAGGTCAGGCTGACAGGCCTGTAGTTGCCAGGGTCCTGCTTGCAGCCCTTTTTGTGGATTGGCGTGACATTTGCCAACTTCCAATCATCTGGGACGTCCCCAGAGAGCCAGGACTGTTGGAAGATGATGGAGAGCAGTTTGACAAGCTCTTCTGCCAGCTCCCTCATCACCCTGGGATGGATCCCGTCTGGTCCCATAGACTTGTGAGGATCCATCTTGCTCAGTAAGTCAGTAACTATATCCTCCTGGAATACAGGAGGGCTATGCAGCTCCCTCTCCCTGTCTACCACCTCCAGAGGCCACACTTGTCTTGAGGGCCACCTGTCCTACTGGCAAAAACTGAGGCAAAGTACGTGTTAAGTACCACAGCCTTCTCCTCATCTTCCATAACTATATTTCCCTCCAAGTCCAACAGAGAATGGAGGTTTTCCTTGCCCCTCCTTTTGTTATTAATGTATTTATAAAAGGACTTTTTGTTATCCCTAACTGAAATACCCAAATTTACTTCAAATTCCACTTTTCTTTCCCTAATTTTTTTCCTGCATGACCTAGCTCTATCTGTAATTCTTCATAAGTAGCCAGCCCCTTTTTCCATAGTCTGTAAACTTTCTTTTTATCCCTGATTTCTTTCAGAATCTCCCTATTTAACCAAGTCGGCCGACTTCCCCTCCGGCTGGCCTTTCGGCACACTGGGACAGCCTGTTGTTGTGCACTCAAAATTTCCTTCTTAAAACATGTCCAATCCTCCTGGACCCCCTTGCCTTTAAGGGTTGTTTCCCCAGGGTATGCTCTGAATCAGTTTTTTGAATAGGCCAAAATCTGCCCTCTGGAAGTCCAAAGTAGAGGTTTTAATGGTGGCTCTCCTTACAACCCTGAGGACTGAAAATTCTATTATTTCATGGTCACTATGCCACAGGCGACCTCCAACCACTACATCCTCTACCAGCCCCTCTCTGTTTGTAAACAGTAGGTCTAGCGGGGCTGTACCCCTGGTAGGCTCATTTACCAGTTGATGAAGGAAATTGTCCTCTATACACTCCAGGAACCTCCTTGACTGCCTCTTCTCTGCAGTATGAAGCTCCCAGCAGATATCTAGCAGGTTAAAGTCACCCACAAGAACAAGGGCTGGAGATTTTGAGACATCCGCCAGCCGCTTGTAGAACAATTCATCTCCTTCATCATCCTGGTTGGCCGGTCTGTAACAGACTCCCACAAGGGTGTCAGCCTTGTTGGCCTTGCCCCTGATTCTGGCCCACAGGCACAACCTTGTCACTGCTGACCTCAACTTCAACAGAGTCAAGAGACTCTCTAACATATAAAGCCACCCCTCCACCTCTCCTTCCCTGCCTGTCCTTTCTGAAGAGCTTGTAGCCCCCCACTGTTGCCGCCATGCGCTAGTGGAGACTGCACCCACCAATGTGATGTAAAGCAAATCCCAAGTTTATTCGAAAACACAGGTATATATGACCTCAAGTGACCCCGCCCCAGGTGCGGTGGTCTGACTCTTAATTGGTTGAGGCTGGAAACATGTCCTTTTAAGGTGAAAACGAAACTTGTAAGGTGGTCACTCAGGCCCACCTGAATCGGGCTGCAACATCTCCCCCTTTTGTTTCAAAGAACAAAGCAAAAATGCAAACCACATAATACACATCATGCATATTGCAACTTGAACAGAAAGGCTGAAAATTTTGAAAATTGAGAAATAACATTTTGAAAATCTCAAATTTTGCTACTTCAAGACTTAACAGGGTATTTGCAGGTTACACATCCCTACCTCCTCCTCTCTTTTCAAAATAGAACTTTTGGAAGGAGGTACAGTAACCATTGTAAACTCACACAAACTAATACATGACTAAGACATGTATGTTTGGAATTTGCAAACTTACAACTAGTGCAAAACAAGAAACTTTTCTTTCACGCGTGAAATTGTGGTCTTTTTGTGCAGTCGTCACTGCACAAACCACTGTAAACAAACAACAAATTTTATTAAACTTTGTGCAAAGTGTTCAAGAGTGCAGAGTGACTTAACTTAGTAAAGAAGCAAGTTCAGTCCAGCTGAACTAAATCTCCTTATGTTCAAGGTCCATTCTCAGAACTTCTGTGTGGCCATCACAGAGGTTTGAGAATGAAGCTTTGATTTTTTGTCCTTATACACTCCTGGTAAAGCAGCAAACAAGTGTGAATTCACAGAGGAAATTCACAAAGGCTAAACATAACCAACACTGAAAGAGAGTAAGTACTGATGATCTTACGCTCTCTAGAAAATGTTCAGCAGCTTAGGGGGGCAGGTATCCTCATCCCTACATCCTGCTGGGCAACTTGGCAGTGCAATAAGCTCAAAACTGCACTTTAACTGAAAATTAACAGAATTTCAAAATACAGGCTAAACAACATGCTCTTGAACTAGACTGTTCTTGTTTGATTGGACAGTTAACGACTAGTTCTAGGCTACTACTGCTTGTGGTTGTGGTTGCCATATGGGGAAGGCAGTGTGGCTCCAGTTTCCATGAGATATTTGACTGGCTGCGCCCCATGGCTTGCAGCCCCTCTGGTTTTTTGGAGGCCCAGCTCCCCACCCCATGTTTGTTAGAGGAGTACCATCCTTTTTATATTTAGAATGACAATCCTGGGCTTTGTGACCAAGTCTGTGACAACGGTTACATTCTCCAGTGAACCTTTGAGTTCTGCTATATTTTGGTTGTGCTGGACAAGATTTTGTTGTTAAATTCCAGGGTCTTTTCCCCCTTTTTTGGGTGGATTGTTTGCTAAGAACTGTGGCTAGAGCAGAAGCATGTAGCTTTGCTTTTTCCTCCTCTTCTACCCAGGGCAATCTGGCACAGGCTTCAATTAACTGTACCAAAGTAGCTGTGGCTGGTAGAGAGGCTATGAGCTGTTTGCATTGAGGATTGGCATTATTAATTACCAGATCTTTCAATAAGGCTGGTTTAATGTCAGGGGTAATATTTGGAGCAGCTTCCAAAGCTTCTGTTACTTTATCTACAAATTCCATGAATGTCTGTCCAGGTTTTTGCATTATTTGCATATAGGGTAGAGAAGGTTTTCCCTTCTTAGGGAGATTAGAGAATGTGGTCAAAGCAGCATTCTTTGACTGTTGCAAAATATGAAAATGTAATGCAGCTTGTGTTTGTGGGTCTTCATAAGCTCCTGATCCCATTAGCTGGTCTAAAGATGCTAATCTTAAGGGATGTCCAGTTTCTAAGTGTATATTTTTTGCCTGTTCCTCCGTTAACTGCTCTTTCCATTTCTGTAGAAATATCATAAACGCAGTAGGAGGTAGAATAAACTCCATTAAAGCCTTAGTGTCTGCTGGGATTAGGTTATTGTATTTTATGAAGGCTGTGATTTGGTTTTTTACCAAGGCATTGTCATAGCCGTATTGAAAGACTACACTGTGTATTTTTTGTGCAATTTTCCAATCAAGTGGCTCCCATTTTAAGCCTTGTGTAGTGTTAATCACAGGCGCAGAAACCAGGGATTGCAGGGAAGGTGAAGGTGTACCTACTTCTGCAGCTATGGATACTAACTCTTTGTACCTTTGCTGGGTATTAAATGTGAGGTCGCGAGGTGGCTTTGTGACTCCATCTGCAGAATCTGGTACCTGGGTATCAGAAAGCTTTGAAATTAAGTTAACAGCATTGCAATTTCCATCTCCCCCCAGCATGTCCCAAACAGAGGCTTCTTTTTCTGTTGCTCTCCATTCTAGGACACAGCCGGTGGGTGTGGCTGTCGGTGATGGAGGCTGCATGTACCAGGTTGCCGGCGCAGGGGGTTCCAGTGCCGGTGCTGGCAGCTGCGGGCAGCGCACGGCTATTGGGGAGAGGGTCCCCGCTGGTGCTGCAGCGCTTGGGTCTTGCGCGACTGGCGCTGTGGGAACTCGCTCTCGGGACCCTTGCTCTGTGGGTGGCACGCAGTGAAGGGAACGCTCAGGGGGAGCTCCGGTGGCTCCGCTCCACTGGGGAGGAGTCTCTCCCCTCTCCATGACGTAGTCGATCCACGCAGGAGGTGGTGGGGGTGGCGCGGGAACTGATCCGCCCCCGGAGCGGGCGAATTCGGATCCGACCCCGGCCCCTGCAGGCTGCGGGGGACCCGCGCCTGGCGCATGCGCTGTGATTTGCGTGCAGTAGGGAGGGGGGTTGGGCGGTCCTTGCGCCTCGTGGTAAGGGCGCGCCGTTCCTTTGTTTGATTTCGCGGGCTTTGCCATCACGTGGTCTCTTTGTTTTCCTGGCCACGCGGCCATGCCGGGCGGCCGTAGCCCTGCTGGAATGTCTGCCTCAACAGTCTCCTGCCGCAACGGAGCGACTCCGGCGTACCCGTGGGGCGGCGGGGAGCGCGGCGGCGGGGCGACCCCAGCCCCGAGGTACCCGCAGGGCATTGGCGGCGGCGGTGGTGGAGCCGGCGCCAAAGGTGGATGGACAGGGGAAGAGAAACTCCAAGGGGTTTGTCTCCCCCTCCACATGTCTCTCTCGGCTGAGGGCATTCCCCATCGCGCCTTCTCGGAGTTAGGATTTAAATAAAACTCACTCACGGTTTGGTTTTCTGCGGCGTGTCTCGTGGGGTTCCAAGGTTGCTGCTGAGGTCCGGCCGCTTCTACAGCAGCAGCCGGTGGTCTCATTCGCTGTGAGTTGTAAGGCGGTGCAAAGACGACTTCTTGGCTTTTTGCCGTGACGAACGGCGTGGAAAAGCTTTGATTCCATGGTTGCTGTGGTCTTGCCGGGTTTTCCGGAGCGGGAGCGGGCGGTGCCGCGTCTGGGTACCGCGGCGGCATTTCTGCGGGCGGCGGTGCCCACGGCGGTGCAGAAGGATGTTCAGGGGAAAAATCGCCTTGCAAAAAGTGACTTTTTTCCCTTCTCTCCGGTAGATCGAGGTTTTTACGGGCTCGTTCTACCTCTAACAGCATTTTCCTTATAGCTGCGTATGACGAAATGTGCGGCAGAAATTCTTTGGGTGCAGTTTGCACTAAATTCCACAAATCTGCCCCAATATTGTCCCATAATTTTATGGAAAGCGTGGAATTGGCATCTGTTAGGTGCTTTCGAGTGAAACACCAATCCAAAAATTCCTGTAAGGCTTGTCTTTCAATGTTTGTTTTCGTTACACGAGCTAGTTTCTCAAATTTATCAAGCAATAAGTTTGTTTTAGTCGAGTTGGAATTTCCCATGTTTCTTTAACTCACCGGTTCGAAGGTCGTGGTTCCTTCAGTCCAGGTTCTTCCAGCAGCTCTCAAGGCTACTACACAAAACTCCCAAGTTTACAGGAGACAGAAGCTCTCAGGGGCTTCTCCACAAAGCACCCAAAAAAAACTGGGGCATAGCAGCTCTCAGGGGCTACTTCTTAAGGCTCTAGGCAGGTGTGCAGGTGGGTTTCATGTTCTGAGACACGTCGGGGTCACCATTTGTTGCCGCCATGCACTAGTGGAGACTGCACCCACCAATGTGATGTAAAGCAAATCCCAAGTTTATTCGAAAACACAGGTTTATATGACCTCAAGTGACCCCGCCCCAGGTGCAGTGATCTGACTCTTAATTGGTTGAGGCTGGAAACATGTCCTTTTAAGGTGAAAACGAAACTTGTAAGGTGGTCACTCAGGCCCACCTGAATCGGGCTGCAACACCCCACAGCAGCACTCCAGTCGTGTGAGTCATCCCACCATGTTTCTGTGACAGCAACTATGTCATAGTTTTCCTGATGCACTATGGCTTCCAGCTCCTCTTGTTTGTTTCCCATACTATGTGCATTGGTGTACATGCACTTCAGCTGGGCCAGTGATTTCATTCTCAACTCGGGCTCTATGCCCTTAGGCCTATCTCTGGAGAGCCCAGTTGCCGTCCCTTCCCCCCTTCAAACCTAGTTTAAAGCCTTCCTAACCAACCCTGCCAACTTATGGGCTACAGTTCTTTTGCCCTTCCTAGATAAATGAAGCCCATCTGCTTTGACGAGACTAGGCAACATGGAGTTTGCCCCATGATCAAAAAACCCAAAATTTTGATGATAGCACCATCCCCTAAGCCACCTTTTGGTAAGCTGGGCTTTCCTAAACCTCTCCTCATTCATTCCGGCTAGCACAGGAACTGAGGCAATTACTATCTGTGCTCCTGTCCCACGAAGTGATCAGGTCAGTCACTTAAAATCTTTTTTAATTACCCTGGTACTCCTTTTATTGATGTCATCATTTCCAACCTGGACAACCAACAGTGGGTAATAGTCTGAGGGTTGGACAAGCTTAGGAAGTCTTTTGGTAATATCCCTCACCCTGGCCCCAGGAAGGCAGCAAACTTCCCTGTGGGACGGGTCTGGCTGACATAGAGGGCCCTCAGTTCCCCTCAGAAGGGAGTCACCGATTACAACAACCCTTCTCTTTTTCCTCTTACCTGTAGTTGTAACCTGTCCGGTAGACTGGGGGTAACCAGAAGACCTTGTAGATAGATCTTCCTCCTGACTGTCCTCCAACAGACTGCCCGAGGCCAGGGCCATATACCTGTTTTTTAAGGGCACCCTGGCAGGTGAAAGGGGTCGAGAGGGGGTGTTTTTGCCTCTATGATCAGGCACCCGTTTCCGTTCTTCCCCATCCCTATGGTCTGTTCTGTCTGCCTGGTGGCAGGAGGGGCTGGGCTTCACCACCTCCTGCTGGGCTTCCTTAGGAGTCGAAAGGGTGTGACTCCACCAGTCAATTTCATCACTATATCACTGCCATCAAAGTATTTCCAACAACTGTACAGTCTCCGGGAGTCCCTTGACTGAAGAAATAATTCAGAATGAGGCACAATCACAAGAACAGGATTATTTTCCTCTTTTGAAACACTGATCAGAAATTGGAAACACAAACCTTGCTCTTTTTTTAATTCCTTTTTCATCACATATCAAGTTCTTTCCAATCACCACAGTAAATTTTTTAAAACAACTCTGATATTTTTATTCTTTCACTCTAGATACTAGTTTTCCTGAATTATATGCTTAATTACTAACTGCAATAGAATTGTACTTTCTGTCTTGATCAGAAATACATGTTAATTTCTCCTGTTACACTATTTCTCATTTCTGTCATTTGCCATTCTGATTTGTTGTTAGTCAAATCACTAATGAAAGTTGGTTTAAATTGTCTGTCTTGTACCCTTCTTTGCTATCTGTTACACCTTGTAATTTTTCATGCTGTTATCTTGCTAGTACAGCCACAATTAAGAGGCAACATTCTACATGTATGCCAAAACATAGTTAAAAAACCCTGAATGGTAAAAACCCTCCTGCAATCACTACCCGTATGAATTGTAGCACCATTTTTTCCACAAAAAAGTTTTGCTTTCTTATACCAGTATTCATCCCATGTTTGAAACTTCCTCATTAGAAATATATTTCCATATAAATCAATTATTCACTTTATAGACTACAAAATAATAATATCACTTTCACTATATCACATTCAGGATTTTCTTCTCAGTGGCCATTATTCCTTTCAATAGAAGCCAAGTTCCAATAAGTCAGGACAGAATTTCTGCATAGTATTTTTCACAATAGAAAAACACCTTTCTCAAAGGACTTTGAAAGATGTTACTAAGTAACATTGAGTTGCCACAATGTCTTTCTAGTTACTGCTAACATATTGGCACTAAGTAAGCAACAATACAATAGTAGGAACACAATCCTATGATTGAAAGGTGTTTGTCTTCTGTAAGACTGTTTCCAGGAAATCTAATAACCTTATAGCCAGACTGTACAAGAATTAAGTATTTTGCTTCTGAATACAGATCATGATTTCTGACACTGTTTCTGTTTACTGCTAAAGGATTTCTATGTTGTCCTTTTAAACTAGTGGTTTGTCACCACTCACCATCAGCATCTACATCTGCTAAACAACAGATGGTATTTGTTTTCTTGGATCAGACTCCCTATGATTTTCATGAAAGAATAACTTCTTGCAAGATAATCACCATATTTGGCTATCTGCTTCTACTGCACACCAGGATGCAATTTGCCCTCTTGGCTGCCCAGGCACACTCCTGACACATACTGAACCTATTGCTGACCAAGACCCAAAAGTCCCCTAAATCAGGCTTGATCTGCAGACACTCCTCTCCTACTCCATACTTGTGTCACCTCCTTCCCAGATAAAGAACTCATAATTTGATCTTGTTAAATTTTGTGCCACTGATGCTTGCCCAATGCTCCAATCTACCTACATTCCTCTGCAAGACCTCTCAAACCCCAAGAAAGAGAAAACAGCGCCTCCCAGTTTTGTGTCATCAGCATAAACTCCTGCATCCAAATAATTTACGAAAATATTGAACAGAACAGGTCTGGTCACAAACCAGACTTGCCCCTGTTTCAGAGTTCTGGGTCCTGGCTACTATTCATCAGACACTGCACATCAGACAGCACTCTTAGGGAATGGAGAAGAAAAGCAGATCAACAGGCACCATGGGCACTCAGACTGTAGCTGAACCAGAGGAACAACCCATCACAGCAGTAGTTGCCCATATTAAAAAAAAAAAAAAAGAAATACAAGACCAAATCAGTTTGCATAGTGAGGGATAAAGAGGAAGCAGGGCCTTCAGAGCAGGAGGAAGAAGCAGAGCCAGAGATAATCACTTGATCCCTATTCCTGAGTGAGCTGTGAGATATGCAAAAACATTGCAGTTGCCAGTCTGGTGAGTTACCAGTGACCTGGCTGGTCCAATGCTGGAATATTGCAGCCCATGATATGAAAGTAGATGGTAGTGAAGCCAAGCAACTGGGATCCCTGTCCCAGGATGTGCCTCTGGAGGCAACTCCTCTTAAGTGAGAGGGAAAGGCAGTTTTTCAACAATGATCTGATAATGCACCCAAGCAGGTGAAATGCCATGGAAAAAGGTATCCAGTACCTGAGAAATTTAGTTGTGGTTGAAGTAATCTATAAGGATTCAAATAACAAGCAGTGCCCTATAGATCCAGATGGAGTCCAGTGTAAACAATCCATATGGTAGAAATTTGCATGGAGCATGCCATCATTGTACACCAACTCATTGGCACTGATATTAATGTCAAGAGAACAAACAGTGCTTCAGGAGACTACCCAGTTCCAATAATATAAAGATCATCTTTTTTCCTCCTTACTGATCTGCTCCTCAACTGTGGAAAGACTGTGACTGCAAACACACTTTAAAGACTCAAATCTTTAGAGAGGAAATGTGCCATGCCCTTACCACTATGGACCAGAGTCTCTGCTATTGGGAGCAAGCACCCTGCTGCTTGGGAGAGAGTGTACACATCATGAGGTAACCTGTGGTTTTACTTGCATGACCATGGACAGGACACGAGAAAGTGGGATGGAAAATCTGCCTTTTCCCTAGCATCATAGGTATGTGATTTGAGAGGAACAACCAACACAGGAATTTCTTCAAGGATAAATGCTGATCTAGTTTTCAGTGGGCAAATCAGTCATGTGCATTAAGAGAGCAGATGTCACTTACAAGTATCAATATTTCCCCCTAAAGATATGTGGAATATTAAGAACAGAGGTCATGACATGTAGCAGAATCTTGTCCAGTTGTGAAAAATCACTTACAGGAAAGGGGTCATTTGGAGAAAAGTAAAATAATAGTCTAATATAAAGAATATTCAAGTGCTGCTTAAAACTTTGTAACTCACAATTTAAATAAAGAATATAAATCTGACACTGAAAAATTATTCTGAAATCTGAATGCTGAGAACCATAAAAATTGTTTTAAATGAAAATTTTGTGCTCTGTTACAAAAAATGCCAGATGACCCTAGTTACTTTCCTTTCACATTTCAGAATGTTACAAGTTATTAATTTTTATTCTGTTTTTTTGCTCACAGGAGTGAAATTTATTGTGATTGAAAGGAGACTATCTCACCTTACTTAACACTCTATGTTTAATATGTGACATCCAAAAAATAATTAAGATCTGAGACTCTGTGGACTGCAAAAGAGCAATGTGTTTGCATCCTATTGATGTACCGTATATACTGAGATCATACCTTAACTCTAAATAGCCTATATTAAGTATGACTTGATTGTTCTTTCTGTTTTTCTAAATGAACAGAATTAAGTAGACTTATGTCAGCCAGTGAATTTAAGTCTCATTGTATTCTCACTATACTAACTGACACGAACTTAAATTGGCCAGAAACTTGACCCATAATGATAGTAATAAACATCTAAATATCTAAATAAAAATGTCTGAATAATTTCTAACATTATATAACAGTACTTTAATTTATTATTTCCCAGTAATGGTAACAAGGAAAAGTCACTATTATTTTAATGCTACCTATTACTAATAAAGATATATACAGGAAGTTTGAGAGGTTTTAGAAAACATTGAGAGTTCCACATGCCCTCTCTCAGTAAAATGATTGCACTGCATCTTGCCTTTTGTAGTGCAAGAGGCACAGATTTAATTCTTCCGTTTCTCTTTTGGTCATTATCACTGCTCAGACGTAAAGGAACCGATTCCTAAGGAACTGGATTAGGCAAGATATATAGAGATATATATGAAAGGACAGACTGGTTGTTTCATTTGGCTTCATGGACAGAGGACGTTCAGTGGCATACAGTACAAAATTTCAACTGTGAGGAAGATAAATAGAATTACTGATGAAATAATAAGTTGTGGTTAACAAATCATTTTCAAAAAAAAAAAATTAGTGAAGAAAGTAGGAGACAGCAAAAGAAATTGCAGCAAGAGATCAAGCCCAAGCTCTTTGACAGAAGACACCTGGCTGACAAGGTGAACCCCACCACTGTAGCCATTTTCATGGAAACTTACCAACAAGACTGTCACTAAAAAAAAGTCAGAGAAACTGAATGAACACAGATTAAAATAAAGCAGCAGCAAAAATTTCAATTCATCTTTCTAGGAGAATCAGTTGGCAAGTTCCGCTGTCCCTGCACTCCCCTGAAAGGCCCTTGATAGTCACCGTATGCATGCATAACCTATTGCACCTGCTGCATCACCTGAGAATTACATTTCTCATTTTCCAAGCTTTTTTTTTTCTCTCCCCTTAACAATAAAGGGTTTTAGGGATAACTTGAAGAATACATCCTGTATGATGTTATTATTTATCTGCTTTTGAGGATCAGGTCAGGACCTCTGGAAGAAGACATATACCCTCTTGAATGAATAAATGCTTATATTATAGGGTATCTTTCTTTAACTACACAAATAATGCGTAGCAATAAAGCATAGCAATAGAGTGTCACATTTCTCATTACTTATGCATTACATTTTCATAGCAAAGGTCTTCCACAGGTTGTCAGCAAAGATCCAGGCTTCCACATCACCCATCTCCAAGTGGGTCTGTTTAATCCACTTCAGGAGCAGGTTTTAAAGTCAAAATAAACTACTGTATTATGTTTCTAAAAAACGACTAGTCTACTTATAAGAAGTTTCTGATAGAAGAACTGAAAATATTCTTCTCTTGTCTTAGCTTTTTATTTTAAAGAACAGAAAAAATAAACAGTTTAAGAAGGAACATTAGTAGTAGGTCTGGACGAAAAAAAATCAAGGTCAGGATTTTGTAGGGTTTAATTATAATATCTTTGAATAAGAGTTTTCTATCACAGGAGTAGAAATCTCTCTCTGTCAAAGCTCTGACTTTTGAGTGTTTAATTTTTAATTAGACACTGTGTCCTCATGCATGTGTGCGAAGAGCGCTGTCCCTCAGGGTTAAATACTGGGACAGGTGTTGTTCATTGACTTCATCAGCGACATGGACAATGGGATTGAGTGCACTCTCAGCAAGACTGCAGAGTACACCAACCTGTGTGGAGCAGTTTAGACACCTGAAGGATGGGGTGACATCCAGAGAGACCTGGACAACCTTGAGAAGTTGGTCTCTGGAAACCTTATAAGTTCCAATATTGCCAAGTGCAAGGTGTTGCTTCTGTGTTGGAGAACCTGGTACAAATCATTGATACCCTGGGATCAATACAGGCTGGGGGATGAGTAGATTGGTAGCCATTCTCAATAAACTTTGAATCATCATGGAGATTTGGAGAACTGAAGGAAAGCAAATGCTACTCTTCTCTTCCAGGACAGGAAGTATACCATAGGGAACTACAGCCCTGATTTTGCCTCAATCCATGGGAAGGTTAGGATTCAACTAATCCTTTAAACCATTTCTGAACACATAAATGAGAAGAAGGTGGTCAGGGTAGTCAGCATTGCTTCACCAACGAGAAGGCGTACTCAACCAACTTGATAACCTTTCATGATAGCATAATTGTCTTGGTAGCTGAGAAGAAAACTGGCTAATTTATACCTTGACTTTCAACACTCTCTCCCATACCATTCTAAAAAAACTTTTTACTGTGAGGTTGACTGAGCACAGCAACAAGTTTCCCAGAGATTTTGTGGAGTCACTATCCTTGAAGATATTAAAATCTTACTATACATCGCCTTGAGCAACCTGTTCTAGGTGATCCTGCTTGAGCAGAGGACTTGGGCAGGTTGACTGTCAGAGGTTCCTTCCAAGTTCAGCTATTGGGTGACTTTGTAACATCTGCAGAAGCACTTGACAATGAAGGAATCTCGCAGTATTACTACACTTTGGGGAAAAAGCCAGTAATTACTGACTTGGGTTATGGACAGAATCAACAATTACTGATGACCAAGTCAAATATCTTGCAACCCTATGAGCAGCAGTCCTAAGTGAGGCTCTTTGAAGTTTTCTGGACTGCAGCAGGCTGTGCCAGTGCCTGCCTCTGAGTGGGACACTTCTCAGAGTTTGAAAACCCTCAAAGAATCATCACTGATAAACAGGCTGATATCCTCCCCCTCTCACTTCCAACTCCATTATCTCCATGCTGCTCAGGGTGCAATGCTTGCCAATTTGAAAACACAAAGGGATTTGATGTGAATATTTCACCTAACTCAAGGGGAATTTTTGAATAGGGACTTTTACACACATAGAAATAGATGTACAAATCATTTTACTTCTGTGTGTGTGAATTGATTATAGTATGAATGTTACTCTCTCAAATCTATAGCTAACTCATTGTTGCAATTCTAGTCAACCCTGTCAAATTGCTTTGTATATGTTAATGTACTCAATGATTAAGTGCTGCTAAACCCTTTGCACCCTTATCTTTCATTTATATCCTTTGCACAGTTCCATTCCCAGCTTCTGTGTAAATCATTTCAAATCACTTCTAAGTTGATCTTCCCTTGTATGCTTTAATTTGTGAAGTAAGTAATAGAGTGAACCTTGCCATCAAACTCGGTAAAGTCACATTTTCACAAATTCATACTAAATCCTGCTTTTGCCATGATCTCTGATTGTGTTTCTTCAAGTGTCCAAACCAGTCATTCACAACATTCTCAGAGAGCAAATGTACAAATGTCAACCCTCAAAAGCATGAAGGAAATCTATTAAAGAACTAAAATTGACAGGAGCAACAGCAGTGAGAAAACAGAAGGAGCTAAAGGTTTAAAGTGTCATTTCTGTGACATTGAACCAGATGGATGAACTGAGAGAATCAACAAACACCAAATATGACCACATGAATAGGATCCACATTCATTTAAGATGGGATATCAAGTCTCACTGAGAGCCTTATTTACACAGCTTTGTCTTTTGGATGAAGATTAGTTTGTTCTTATGTCTGCATTGCATTTTAAAGGGTAATTGCTCTTTTTTGCCATCAAGTTTTAAAAATTATTTAGAGAAATTAATTTCTTTTTCAGAGTTGAGACAAAGAAAGCAACAGAATTTAATAGTGTTTAAATATTTAAATTGAAATTTATACCATTTGATAATATTTGTCAGTAAAAAATAATGCCTAAAACTCTAGAAGGTAAAAGTTCTTGACCCTTCATGTTTATTTTGAAGCATCCTTAAAGCATTCATAAGATGCAAAAGCTGATTTTTAAAGTCACATATGTGAGAGCAAATTTTAGTTACTACACAATCTTAATAATGTCAAGGCTATTCAAAACTTTCCATATATCTTCTAATGTTATCCACTATGGCCTTTCCCAGGTACTTGGAAAATGTGGGCTTGATATGCAATTCCAACAGTGCTTTACAAAAAAGCCCTGTTTCTCCCACCTCAACTTGAATATTCCTGCCCCTCCTCTCCTTGTATTGCTCAAAATACCAAATTCAATGAGATATTTCACATTTTAACAAGGGATATTGTATTGCGTTTTGACCTCTAATACACATCTCTAATTTAGAGAGGGTTCAGGATAGCATAATGACTACAGTACATTAAGAAAATGCAAGTGTGATGACTGAGTATTCTCTTCTGAAATGCTATTTTTTTCAATAAGCTCAATTACTCTCTCCAACATGATAAAATACCCCAGAGTGATCATACTTATCAGAAAACCAGTTCAATTAGGATTTGATTGCCATACCCATAATTGTGTCACAACCGTAGTCTCTTTAAACCACTGTTGAAAGTCTCAGAGATGTGGAACAGAAATACATATAGTTGCCTTCTGAGCCACCATTTAAAACATCAGGGAAAGAATTGTATTTTCTGCATTACACAAAAGAAAGCTAAAGCACTATGTAGTATGTTCACTCCAGTTAGAAAAGCCTCTAACAACTAATTAACCTATTTTTTTAAAAATTCTGCTTCAGAATATCTAGCACAAAAGCACAAGTTTTAACAGGATATCTGGTATCTGGTAACTGCTCATGGTGTCCTGCAGTCAATAGAGAGGGCAGACACATCAGTATGAAGGGAACACAGGTAACAGTGTTGACATAGAACAGATTATTATAATCTATTTGTGTGCTCAATAGTTGCTACTGGTTTTCTGGTTTCTAAATTGGCTGGGATTGAACCTGAAAGTTCTTGTGCATACACATGTCCCAAGCACTTAATCTGATCATCTCTTTGTGCGGCTTAAATATCTGCTTTTCAAAGATTGTTATCTTTACAGATATATGTCAGTTGTGGTTTTCTTTTTTTTTTTTTTTTTTTGGTTAAAAATTGAGAACCAGACTTGTCTCTTTACTCTGATTTCCAGCCTAAGAATTGACACATTTTGTTTTGTTCATTCATGACCACATTGTTCTGGGAGATGACTTTAAAAAGATGTTACCTTCTTGTTGCCATCTTCAAGTTCTTATCTGACCACGTGAGGTACTGGAAATTATAAACCAGATCTTGAGGATATTACTCACTGTTATTGCCATGTGAAGACCTTGATGATATTACTATCTCTTTGGTCTTCAATACTGTATATGAATTAAGCAGTACCATACCAGAACAACAGATAGTACCTTAAATTTTAATTTAAACACTGATTTTTAAAATAGCCATCTAACTTGCCGATCTACAAGGATTTATACGTGCACTGGGATGGTCAGTTCTGCATGCAGGGGGTCCTTGTCTAGGGCTGATCTGAAGATGATATAGGTTTCATCTGTAGAGATTTGACTATAGTCTCAAAACTACAGGACTTTCAGATCTTTCTTATTTCATGCTGACTTAAAATGCCAGTCAAATAGATATGCCTGGCAGCTTAAAAGACTGTGGAGATAACAGTAATTTAACAAAAAGGATGCTGCTTCATACAATTGTGTTGAAAGGGAAAATCCCTCCTGAGCTCCAGGCATGACCCATAAGCCAAAAAGACAGTATCAATGGCAGTACCATCACACCTTTTGTGAGAAAAAGTCCTCCAGTCCTAATGTGATATTACAATGCTACCCTAGACAGCCTTTCTGCATCACTTTATCTCTGAGGTAAGGTTGTGGATAGTCAAATCAAGCAGCAACTGCTGCAAGCATTTAAAGAGCCAAGCTTGGCCACGAGAACCTGATCTTCCCTGAAGAAGGATGATCTGCAGCTTGATCAGCCATAGCTGAGCTGTGCACTGGTTTATAATGATTTAAACACCATAGAACAGGATCACAAAATATAATTCATAGCAGAGAAGTCTTCACTCTGAGCATGGCTATTGATCCCAATTTTTTCTACAATGTAATGTAGATACAATGAATTCTGAAATACATGTGTAATCCTGGTGTCTGTCCTTCAACATACTGCCAAAGCTTGTCATTAGCTTCTACTGCTTCAGATTAATTTTTTACTCTTTTAAAAGTTGAAAAAGTAACATAAACACGGTCAGTTGATGTGAGTCCCTTCCAACTCAGCATATTCTGTGTTTTTGTGATGCGACATATTTCTGTGTACCCGTGTTTTCATCTTTTCATGTAAATACACACATGTATAAAGGTTTGTAGGTGTGGATGTATAGATAAACATGTTATACATCTGAAATAGATCAAGTTTATAACTGCAAAGATTTTTTGCTGAATGTATATGTGAAAGAACTAATTTGCAAATTAAACTGCCTGAATTTGCCAACAGCAGCTAATTTTGGAAATGTAGAAGGCCTTAACAAACAGTTTGAAAGAGGTCCTTTTCTATCAAAAATCATATAAATTGCATATTGTTGCTATAACAAGCAATTCAATTAAATTAATTTTACTGCAAAATCTGCACGATTTGGCTAGACTTAAATGAGGGTGCTACAGTTTGCCAGAAGATGGGTTTTATATCCAGTAACAAACCTATGGGTTTTAAGAGTTCAGAACAACTCTGAACATTTGTTTATGGAGGAAATGTGGGAAAAGAAATTTTCAGTAGAATTCTGAGAACAGAGCAGAGCAGAGCAGAATAGAATAGAATAGAATAGAATAGAATAGAATAGAATAGAATAGAATAGAATAGAATAGAACAGGATATTTCTGTTGGAAGGGACACCTCAGTGATCATCCAGTCGGACTATCTTGGCACTTCGAAGCTGATGAAAATGTAATGCAATTTGTTAAGAGCACTGTCCAAATGCCTCTTTAAAAACTGAGATTTTGGGCATCAAGCACCTCTCTAGCAGGCCTGTTCCAGCATTTGATCACCCTGTCATTAAAAAAACCCCAATGCTTTCTAATGTCAAGAGCCTTCCTGGATACCTATTTCTATGAGTTCTGCCACTGATCTCAGGGAGAAAGCTTGGCAGTTCCTCTGCATATCCCTCCCTAGGAAACTGTAAATATCAATGAGGTAGACTCTTCTTTTCTCCAAACTAGACAAAAGAAAGGTCTGGACCAGGAACAAGAAGCAAGCTCTTCCTGGGCTTGAATCACCCTAGAAAGATAACTTCTGGAGAAGAGAATTTCATCACCTTTGTTTAGTCTTGCAGTATAGGGGGAATACGACCCCCTTAGAAAATTTTGGGAAGAGGAGGAAGATAGATGCAGCAAGAATGTACTTGTGTCATATCAATGTATTATCATTTGAATATAGATGTTTGAATCAAAAAGTCAGTGTTATTAAGCTGCTACTAGCCTTTCTGGCAAAGACAAAATTTTGTAGCAGCCTAATAGTCACCAGCATAACCTTTCATCTTAAAATCAAACTGGACTGTGGCTTGGAGGAATAGAAGTTAAATATCTATGAATTGAATAACATGTTTCTTAGAAAAATATTAGACTAGTTTTGATGGCTTTTAGCTCATGAACTGTGTGTGAAAACTAATGAATGAGCTTTCAATAAAGAAACTACATATACATTACAGCTGGTACATCCATGACAAATAGTGATGGTAACATAGCTTGTATGTAACACTGAGCATGTTTGTAGGATTTACCACACAAGCCATTAGGTTCACAGTGACAGAGAAGGGCATATTTTACTATAAGATGCTTGTAAGTCATGTAACTTTTCTCTGTGCACTACAGATGTATCCATCCATTATATGATTGGAGGCACTAAGAAATAATGGACAGATTTTGAAAATTTTTACCTATATAAGAAATCTAAATCTTCTATTTCAGTGTCCAAGAAAGAGTTTTAACATTGCTTTTCTGACCATTGCTTATTGTCAGCATATCCAAACACATGTTTAAAAGCAATTTTGGAAAAATTTAAAGACGACACTCCAGTTCTCAGTCCCCTTTTACAGACAGGTTTTATGTGTCCAGGGAAATTCTTGATTATTTCTTGTACCTTTGGTTTAACAGAACCAACATGGAAAGTTATATAAAACTCTTAACTATATTCCTGGTAGATAATATTGTTTTTTCTGTTCACTATGAAAAAGCCAATTTAGTATTATATAGTCTACTATACACTGTTTCTACTAGATTCATAGTGCTTTGGAACAAAAACTCAGTACCAGGACTGCAATGAAAGAGCAGCTGAAACAGAGAAAACAGGAACTGTTTTTTAAGCAAATGACTTTGATATATTTTGGGTTCTTTGTCTCTGGACTTTGTCCCACATTCACAGTAAGTGAAACTGACAGAAAAAAGCATCCTGAAAAAAACTGCAGGATTTTTCACCAAGTTCAAAATTTGACTCACTTCAAAATTAATAGTCCATAAGCACTGCATCTGGTAGCTAAGTAATATCCAAAAAAATGAATTTGTTGTCACATATATCTACTGTAAACCCACAGCACACAGAAACATGCTATCTTCCTCTGACTTTAAACCACAGCTAACCCAGAAGAAGCTACACAGTTGTGCTGGGATTGGAAGTCTTAAAAAAAAAGTAGAGGGATTTTGCATGAAGTTATAGACAGAGGCATTCTCAAGGTTAAACGAAACTCTGCTTCCTTCAATGCCCCTCTGTTCTGTTAGCAGAATGCAGCTGGTGAGATCCATGGGAAAAATTTAGCCCTAAGCAAATGTACCAAAGTATTGCTACAATAAAACAGATATTGAAGATAGCTAAAATACCTTGAAAATATCCTTGTCAACCTGTTGCTGGTTAAGAGTGAAATCTCTGGAATGTCATATTGTAGAAAAACACAACCTCAATACACTTAGGTCATTCATGAACCTGGGTCAAAGTACTAAAGATAAGACACATTTGTTGATATAAATTCCAAGTTTTCAATTTTGTATTTGGTTTTTAGTCCAGAATTCACAGAAAAATATTCATGTGCTTTAAAACAGTACTAGTTAGTATTTCTGAGAATGAGATCAGTGATCTCAGATGCACAGTTGACTGAACAGCCTTTCAAAGACTTGAAAAAGGATACTGTGAAGCAAACATGAAAGAACAATTTCTGTACTGATTGGGCTTCCAAACAGCATTTCTGACAGTAGCAAGTATATCTATATTTAACTGTAAGAGTAGAATCAGTATGGAAATGATGGTTAAATACTGAAACTCAGATGGAGAAGCAGTAAAGACTGCCTTCAAAAGGCATTGCATTCCTTTCTTTGTATTAGCATAACAGTCAAACCTTACCTACTTTTCTTACTGTATTTGTTCACCATGGTTTTCCACAGGATTTTATAATCATTGAATTAAATATGATTTTTTCCCTACTATTTAGCCTTTCTGTGGCAAGCTGTGATACAGTCCTATACCAAGCTGGTGAAAAACACTTTATAGCAACAGGAAACCTATGCATGTTCAGTGCCTTCTGAAGCCCTGAAGTGTGTAGAACATGCCACAGCAATGCTACTGAAGCATAGTTTTAAAAGTTTCCCTATTAGGCAAGCTCAACAGTGTCTTTACTTTTCTGAGGCTCTCAAGACACTTATTGATTGTATTACAAGTGCTCTACATCTCCTGTGTGCTGTAGTAAATAAAGAAACTCCAAACAGAAGACAACCTTATATATTCTGATATTTGTATTTCTTCTTGTCAATGTCTAATAATAAAGTGTCATAGCAGCTTCACATACATTAGTGGAACTCAGTGAATAAGTGTTATGAGTTTAGCTTATATTTGTTCCATCAGAAAAAAGAATTAGGTCCACCAACACATTAATGTATACTGTCCAGTGTTTAAAGCTCTCTCCTTAGTTACCTTTGATTTCAAACACAGGTTTGACAGGACAAGATGTTGAGGGCACTAAATAACTCTTTTTACTTACTGTGAAGCAGGATGTAAATTTATAGTGCTATATATACATTTTTCATTAATCTAGAATTTAAAAATATGTCAACATGACATCTATAAAGTTTGAGTTTGGTTTTCAAACAAGTGAAACAATTGTCTAACTTCTTCCCTCACTTAAATTAAATTTCATCATACTAAATTGACCCAATAGTTTACATTTATAATACAAGAAATTTGACAGCATTACAATGCTTCAGGAAGGTAGAATGTAGAAGAGGAAAAAAGAGGAAAAAATATTGGTATGTATTGCATCTAGCCTGGTGTGGGAGGTGGGGGGAGTTTGGGTTTTGTTTTTTTGTACTTTGTTTTTTTTTCCCCCTCAATAACTTGGAATACCTGTCAGGTAGCTAAATTTAACCTAGTTCCAAAATAATAGACTAGATCTGAATGTTAACAGAAGTTTGTTCAAGACTTGGCATATCATTACATTACAAACAAGACACATCAACACTCTTGAATTTGTAAATAATAACTAGAAAGGACCAAGTGAAAGAGCTCACAAGAACTCAAAAACAATCTTTAAATAAATATAGACAATAGTCAACCAGAGTTTAACATGAATTGCTGCATGAATATTGCTATAGATTGTGGGAAAATGCTAAAATGCATGCCCACAAGGAGGACAGTGCTAGCAAGCGGCAGACCTGACCAACTGCAGATATAGAAGACTTTGGTTATGGGAGTTTTCTGTTGGATCTGGTCCCTCTTTTTCCCCATTTACTAGCTGAGCACAGAAGTCACTTCCCTATTCCAGAGCCCTTACCCAATCCATTCCCAGTTCCAGCACCTTCCCCTCAGAAGTCTTCTCTGAGTGAACATCTCTCTCGTGTGCCCCCAGCTCAGAGGACCTGCAGTGACTCTCTCCTACCCAATGCCATATAATTGATGCTCAATGGCAACAAACCCCAGCAATTTTTTCTACCATGTAAAGACCTCTCCAGGATTCCTGGCACAGGTGAAGTGCGGCATTCCGCAGTTAAGCTTCTGGATCTCAACACACTGCATCAAAGGTAGGCAGCAGTTCTGCAGTTCCTATCCTTATTTCCCCTATCCCAGCCTTGAAAAAAGAGAAAAGAATGAGGGTGCTACCTTCCAAATGCCATAGAGAAACATGTATCTTCATGGCCACCCTATAGACAAAGAGTCTCTAAAGTCCTGATAAAATAGATTTTTGCTAACAAATATGCCGTTCCTTATAAAATAAATTATGTGGAATGAGATAAGCTTGGAAAACGACTCGGGAAAGCAACGCAAAGTAATGATAATCTGGCATCCCAGGCAACAGTGGCGTGGAGAATTATTCTAGACACATTAGATAAAAATGAAACTAGAAAAATGTATTAATGTGAGGAAGGGACAGAACAGAATTGTGTTTGATGTGCGTGGCAAGTGTTGGGTACAGAATTAGAGAAGGAAAATGCATTTTCAGGACTCCCCTCACACACAAAACACTGCACGTTCAGCATGTCCCTAACCAAAGATGGCAGTGGCCACATGGCCAGCCCATCTCTTCCTCACCCCACACAAAGAACTCAAATTAAGCACCCAGACACTATGTCACAAGGTGGCAGTGCTTATCTAGCCCTGCAGCCAGAGGGTGCTGTGCCTCTTGTATCACCACTAAGCAGCTGTGTGTACCCCTGCCCCGCTAGGTGCCATTACCCCTCTTGTGGTGGCACCTGCTAATGTAGTGCACCCCACTGCAACATGTGGAGTCACTGTGGAGCCCTCTACACCACCTGGGAACATGGTGTATCCTGTCATGTCACAGGGCAGAGCGGTCCTCCCCATGGCACCACCCACAGGCATGGTGTACTCTGCTGCATCACAAGGAGGCGTTGCTCCTCTCACAATGACCCCAGCCTGCGTTTCTTCTGCGGCAGCTCCCAGACATGCTGCTGGTTTTGCAATGCCACAGAGTTGCAGTTATCCGGTCAGCCAGCTAGGTGGTGCTGTCCCCTCATCTGTGCCACCAACTGGCACACCCCTACAGGAGGGCAAGCCACTCCCCCTAGCCCCACATACTTCCATGTTTACGAAAGTAATCATTAGCCAAGATGGGAGCCCCACAGCTACAACCCACCACCCCCAGTAATCAAACCTATCCCTACTCTCACACCAGGCAACAAACAGCAGCTGGTAGAGGATTTAGATTTAGTGAAAGCATTCTCTGTTTTTTACCACCTTAACAGCCCACCCATCTATGAACCTGTACCTTTTCCAGTTCTAAAAGACATGAAAAAGGCAGTTTCCAGTTATGGTTTAAATTCCCGTTATGTCATTAGTGTCTCAAAGTCACTTTTCACTGCATATACATTCACACAAAACAATATTAAAATGCTCGCTAATGCATGTTTTACACACCTACAAACTTTTTGAGGATGAATGGCAAAGATTAACTAGAACACAGGCAGAAGTTACCTTCTCCACCACTGGTATGCCAATACTGGACACTTTTTACAAACTGATTGGAGTTGGACCATATATTTCCAATTTGGCACAAAAAAGAATTCCTTTAAATGACTTAAATTTGTCAAAGAATCTGGCTTTTGAAGCAATTCAAGCCATAGCTGAGGTGTTTGAAGCCACACCATCCTTCACACAAGTACAACTGAACCCCATTCATTGACTTTGCTGAGAGACTGAAAGACACTATCGCAAAACAAATTAAACAGCTAGAGGCACAAGACGCACTGCTTTTGATTGGCCATTGAACAAGCTAATGATGATTCTCAAGCAATATTAAAACCCCTCAAATATCCAGCTCCAATGTATATGGTCAAAATCTGCAAAAACGTTGGATCACATACATACACTAAGTCCATTACAACTGAAGCCATGGTAGTACAACAGCAACCAAAGGAAACTGCCTGCCACCATTGTACAGACTGGACATTTCAAAAAAGAGAACACACAACTGAAAAAGATAACACCTGCAATACCACCCAGTTTATGTCCTTGCTATAAAAAGGGGCTACACTGGGCCAGTAACCGTAGATCACTTTTTGATAAAAATGAGAGGCCACTGTCACTGAAAGTGGTTAAAAAGTTGACCTCAACCACCAACAAAGAACACTACAAGAACAGAAAAGCATTTTGGACTCAAGGATTACAAAAAGAAACCCTCAAAACCCTCATAGACAGTCTACTCACTGAAAATGCTAGCCTGCACCTGCATGAAAACAAAAAGACACTTATGGCCAGAATATATCATCAGTTCCTGATCCATTGGTTTTTGAATTTTAACGCTGAAGGAGTCAGGTAAACTTTTTCTTTTTTTACAGGCAAAAATATTCAGAACTGTCAATGAAGAAACCTTTTTTTTACTATTGTTAGTTTTTGTGGTAACTGTTGATGTTATTTATGTTAGCATGGTCATATACCCTAACCAATCTCTGTTTTAAGCATATGTTTTACAGCTTTGCCAGTCTTTGTGTCTGCAAGATGATCCCCATCCACAGCATTTTCATCCTGGCCCACATTGCCACTGCCTATCAGCCTTCACCTACCCTTCCTCCTCTTCCCTTTTAGCCTTGATTTATTTTTGTTAAAAAGTAAAAAAGGAGGAATTGTGGGAAAACACTAAAATGCAACCCCAAGGAGGACAGCTCTGGCAAGCAGCAGTCTTGACCAATTGCATATATAGGACTTTGGTCATGGGAGTTTGAAAGCTGTGTGTTTTCTCTGTATAGGTTTTGTCTCAGAAAGTTTTCTTTATCACCCATCCTTCCCACATGGTTGTATCGACCCCTCGCCTGTCTTCCTCAGAGGCATTGTTCTCTGGCTCATCATGCCACTCAGGCATGGGCATTGACTTTCCCCTGGCTGGCATGGCCCTGCCCAGGTCGTTTCCCCGCTCCCCTGCACTACCATGGCTGCAGCAGCCAGAACTTGCTGGAAATTGCCCCCACCAGTCAGGGACGAGCCCAGGCTTGGTCCTGTCGGTCTGAGCTAGGGTGGCACTGTCCTCGGAACCACTCTGCCTCGTGTAGCTGGTGCAGTCTGCAGCAGCATGGCCACTGCTTCTGCTGGTTTCCACCCCCGTCTTAACCCTATTGGTTACCACACCTGTCTATCCCCAGTCCCTGGTTTTCTGTTGAGTCTGGTCCCTCCATTTTCTCCATTTGCTAGCTGAGCATGGAAGTCACTTTCCTTCTGGAGCTCTTACCCAATCCAGTCCCAGTTCTGGTACCCTCCGCTCAGAACCCTTCAAAAGCTGTGTGATTGAACAATAAATGGGTTCTTGCCGTGCGTCCTTCTGAGTAAACAGATATCTGTTTCTTGCACTCCCCATCTCGGAGGACCTGCGGGGACCATCCGCTCTTCGCAGTATCACATAATAAGTCTCTTCCAGTTTATAGTATATCTCATCCCAAGTCACAAGGAGAAGCAGAGTAACAGAAACAGGCATATATATGCACAAATGTGATGACATCAGGTAGCACTTTCCCTACCACTTATAAATACTATAAATCCTATACACATTCAGTATTGGTTGTATTATGGGTTTGGTTGATTTTATTTGATTTGATTTGGTTGGTTGGTTGGTTGGTTGGTGGTTGCAGTGGGAAGGACTTTAGGGGTTTTGTCCGTTTCCAGCCCCTTAATCATCCTTGTCATTCTTCACTGGACTCTCTTAAGTAAGTCCAATAGAACAGCCCAGACCCGGACACAGTAGTTCAGGTGCTAAATAAAGGGAAAGGATCACCTTCCTCAGAACTGCTGACAATGCTTCATATAGTGTAGCTGAGGATACCATTCATCTTTTTTGTGGTAAAGGCACATTGCTGGTTCATGTTCAATCTGGTATCATCCAGAACCCCAGCTGTGGGAATCTGAAATCCAGCTTACAGCAAAAAGAGCTAGAAATCTTAAACAGCAAGCCTTGATCAACGAAGGCTGAGAGAAATTCCATCACCAAGAACAGAGGAAGTCTTGGTAATGCTCAGTTTGAAGATAAGCTGTCTCCTGCCTTAACATAAGAAAAGAGTCTAGAATGAATGTTATCAGATTGTGTTGTAATCCCCTGCTGTCTTCCCTCCATAAATTCCTGAAATTACCATAACCCTTCCTACCTATTAGCATGTGTCTCCCTGAAACCTTAAAAAGTGGTCAGGTGTTCAATAAAGTATTCCAGTTTTCTTCCCCATAGCTGGGATCATGTAGTTTTTGACCATCTCACCCAGCTACTTTTCTTTGCAGCTGTTTTCCAGCTGGCCAGCCTCCAGCACATAGTGGTACACTGTGTTGTTTCTCTCCAGGTTCTGGACTTGACACTTCCATTTGCTGAACTTCAATTTCATGAGATTCCTTCATGTCAGTCTGCTTCTCCAGCCTGTAAAGGTCCCTCCAGGTTGGAGGGGTACAACCCTTGGGTCTATCAGCCAGCTACTCCTCTCATTTTGGTGTTGCCTGCAGACTTGTTGGGGGTACATTCTATCTTACCATCTGGATTGTTAGTAGAGATATTAAACAGGACTGGACTCGGTATTGATCCACTAAGGTGCACTGGTAGTCCCTGACCTCCAACTAGACTCTTTGCCATTGATCACCACCCTCTGGGCCTGATCAGTGAGTTTTCACTGTCTGCTTATCCATGCTGTACATCAACAACTTCTCTATGATGATCTTACAGGAGGCAGTGTCACAAACCTTAGCAAAGTCCACAATAGCAGTTGCAGTAGACAGTTACTTCAAAACAGAAATTTATGAAGTAAATCAAGTATGGTTTCCCATTATCGAAATCATAGTGATTACTTCTGAACTCCTATATATGCCTAGAAGAACTAAGAATTAACTGCTCTGTCATCTTCCTAGAGTCCAACATGAGACTGTTGGACCTCTTGCTCCCTGGGTCCTTCATCTTAACCTTCTTGAAGAAGGAACTGACATTTTGTTTCCTCCAGTCTTTGGGCACTCCTCCTTGTCACTATGATCAACAAAATTTATCAAGAGGAGCCTATCAATGATACCTTCCAGCTCCCACTGCACTTGTTGTAGTATCATATCAAAGCCTGTAGACTCAGGTATGTCCAGTTTGGTTAAGCCTGGCCTGATTCCATTCCCCAAAGGGTACATCTTGCCTCAACTTTTTCACCTGGATATCTAGGTAGCTCTGTCTGGTACTGGTGTTGGGGGAGAAGAAGGGTGGGGTGTTGGATTTTTGTTGGGTTTCTTTTCTTTGTGTTTTTTTGTTTTGTGGGGTAGGTTTGTTTGTTTGTTTGTTTGTTTGTTTATGAATTATTTGGTTAGCCTTTTTTGAAGGTGGGGAGGTTCAAATAGGAATATTTCATCTTGTTGGACAGTTTCAAGTCATGTCTCTATAAAAATTCAGAAACATTAATCTTTGGATGGTTTAACAATATATTCTGAACTAAATTTGGGAAACAGAGCAAAGATGCCCACCATACCCTCCATGCTACTCAGTCCAGTTCCATCAAAAACTTAGTAACACTCATTGGTCTCATATAAATACATGTAATGTGTAGTTCTGGTCAGTGATTCAGATGCTGAAAAAGAATGTGTGCCTACAATATGTATATATATGTAATTGGCATTGGAAGTAGTTGCAAGGGTTTAGAAAGAAAGATTTCAGTGGAAACTGGTTTCTATAAATTCTGAAACTCTTTTAAATTGTGGGAAAAATCCCTGGATCCAAAATTTAGAAGCAGAATCCAAATAGAAGTGAAAAAGGAAAAATTTATTTAACAGTGCGCACCAGGGAACTCTCTGGCAAACACCTGCAGCTCAGCCAGCTCACTACAGAGGTGCTCCAGGAGCCTCCCGAACCAAAGTGAAACTGTTGCTTGTATACTGTCCTTTCCTTGCCCCGTTCCTGCCCCCAGGGTGGTCCAGCTTTCTTATCCTTGGTTTGGGCATCTATATATGGGCAATTTTTGCTGCAACATTAACTATAATTGGTGGTTCCTGTTACCCTGTCAGCCCCTATCCTCAACCGCTTGGACCCTGGCAACAGCCCCTGAGTGGAGCTGTTACCTTAAAGCTTTCCCATCCTCACACCTAGCTAAGGGACACACTCCCTTCCCTCAAACCTTTCTAGAAAGCTCACCACCCCCCATCCCCTGTTATTTATTAATTCCATTAAAACATACAACTGTGCAAAATTGGGAGTATCGTGCAAACTGTAAACTGTCCAAAATATTCAACAACTCAGCCATTGACTTGTAATGAATTCCCAATCCATTTCCTCACAAAATCACCAATATGAAACAGCAAAGACAAGTGAAAAATCCTACACACATAACAGAAAAATCAAATGCAAAATGCTAAGATGAACCTTTTCTCTGGAAAATACACTGTAGGTTGTGGTGGATGCAGAGTGAATACTGCACTACCAATGTGACTGTGCTGCCAAAACTATGGGGACATCTTTGTAAGTTGAAGCATTTTTCTCTGCAGCAACATCTGACATGAAGTTGAATGTCAGACTATGATTAGGTTAAGACAAGCCTTTTGCTATTTTCTTTTTTATCAGGGAAGGAAGGCATGAGGACTGAAACGAGGACTGAGCTAAATTATTACTATAATTGATACTTGAGCAGCTGTAGGAACAGTTACAGAAGAAAAGAAGAAAAAACAAAAACTGGAAGAAAAGGTAGAGGTGATGCTTAAGCAAGCTGCCAATTCACCCAGAACTGTACAGATTCTGATGCAAATGGCTGATTTGCAAGAGCATTATTGTCGTAAACCAGGTGATGAAATCCAGCAAGTAGAATCTTAGCAATGGAGACACAATAATGGCCCATACATTTAGATTTCTCTTGGCTGTCATCAACAGTTAGTAAGATTTCTAATAGATATAGGAGGACAATACCAATGGGAGCACACAGCAAGATGCTGAGAAACAGACAAAGAGTTAAAATCACTGGAATAAACAAAGCAAGCGTTATCTGTGAACCTGCTAATTTATAGCTCCTGGGTGGGAAGTGGATATCAGATACTTGCTTGCAAGATCACAATGACAATATTTTGGGTTTCAATGTTTTGAATTACTAAACCTGGTGTCTGCTGGATGGCAGTGTGTTAGTTAACCTGAGCCCTAAAAGAAATCCAGAGACTGCAGTGTGCTTGCACTGCGTGACACCTGTGCTCCCTCATTCTAGGATTGTTATAGTATCACAGTGCTGGATTTTTGCTGTGTCATAAGGTGGAATTTCTGAAGTACCAGTTGATTTCACCATCCTACCACCTGTGGAACCCAATAATGCAAAACTAACAGCCACAATACAAACAGTTGTGCCTGGGCCTTGATGGGGTAGCGAAAGATTTGGAGAGAAGAGGATTATCACTCAGTCACATCCCTCTTCTGATTCTTCTGTCTGGCAGGTGAAAAGGCTGAACACCACTGAATATAAACCTAAGTGACATTTGGTAAAACCTTTAATAGAAGGTGCTCCTTTGCATTATTTAATACATATTGTTAAACTTAAGTTTCCATTTTAAAGAAGCAACTCTAGATTTGTTAACAATCTTAAGTACTCTTTCCTTGTAACACTACATGCAATTTCCAACTTCAAACCCAGTCTGAAGTAGAGAAACAAACAAATACAAGATTTTTGGTATAAGAGGAAATAAAAACAAAATCAAACCCAAAATTTTCAAACCTCTAAGTGTGAACTGGTGATCATATCAAGCTTCATGAAGGGAAGATGGCAGTTTCTTCTCTTAGTAAAAATGTTTTCACACATGATGTGAAAAAGTAAAAGAGAATAATAATAATGCAAACTGTAGCCTTTTTAACTTTCTGAGGAAGAGTGATGGTCAGCTAAGCTAAAATGACTCCTAATAAGTAGAAATGATCTCAGAACAGAGATATCAAATAGCTTATCATTATTCAATTTTTTTAATCCAAACCAAAAGGAGTGTCTCATCAAAAAGAGGCTCTCTTGAAATTCCTGGTGATTATTTCTACCACAAGTCTACACTAATACTTAGTACAATTTTGAGATGCACAAAAAAAATCTGAAGAAAATATTCTAGTCATATTTCATGAAAAAATTAACTTCCATCTATGCACAAAAAAGTTCAGTATGAAAGGATTGAAAAAGAGAAGAAAACGCCTTGAAGAAAACCTTATGTTGTCTTTCTGTTTCTATTCTTAAGACAGACTACATAATTAAAAGATGAAAGAATCAAAAATTTTTTGCTGAATGACATGAGAGAAATAGATTTTTTTTTTGTTACTTAACACCTAAATACTTCTTCTAGAAGATATAAGCATTGCTGGGTAACTAATGTCAAGTTTGTCAACACCAGCAGTTTAGTTTTCAGCTAACCTTGCAAGGCATGAATCTTGTTCTATCACCCTGTGCAGCTTGGTGTAGTACAGTAATGCATGTGAATTTCATCATTATGTATATTGATTATCTTTTTCACTGACAGACAGCTGCATTTCAGGACAGCCTTTTTTACACTTGCATTTCCATTGTTACCATTTTCTTTTCCTTTCAGTATGCATGATAGGGGAAGACTTTTCAAAGTGATCTTGATAGATCCCTCCAAAAATGTGAAATTAAAAGGTATCTGAATAATATCTAGATTTTATCAATTTTTTCAAATGATATCTGTAGTTGAAAAAAATACATGTCAACTGTTTTACTAGACCATTTGTTTATTTTAAAGATTTTTTCTTTTTTTTTTTTTTAAACTGTAATACAATTTCTCTCAATACATTTTCTACTTCCACAGGTCTTATTATACTTCTCTAAAAGATTAAAGGAAATAAAAATTGAAAATTATATTTTGAAATACATCAAAAGTAGTGTAGAAAAAGTAATTGTAACTCAGTGATTTGATTACACTGAATTTATTCATTTACTTTAACATACTGTTATATTCCCACATCAGCACGTTGGTAAGCCACATAACATTACAGCAGACAAGCCATGCCACTCATAGTTAATGGTCCTCCAGCACTACAATTACATTTATGACATTTTGCCTAGCTGGGGCTTCTATTACACACTTATCTGAATGTAAAATTTCCCTTTAGATTGAAACTTGTCAGAAATGATAATCTCAAAAAGTGAAACAATTTCTTCTTTACATTTTTAAATCATTGTTTAAAGACCCATACAGAAGAAGTCAGAAGAAAAGTTCTGAAGACCTTCACTGAGTTATGTATGTGTGCCTCATATCTGGGGAGTCACTACAAGAAGTAATGAACAGGCTCTCAGATGCTAGCCAAAAGGTCTTTTTGATTGTACAGGGCTTATTATGGGATTTTTTTTGCAGGAGTAAGAGGTGGGCGAAAGGAGGGATCTGGTGAATTTCAGGAGAAACAGAGCAATAAAGAGATAAAGCGGATTAATTTAAAAGTAAAATACTGAGGTCCAGGAGCAGTTTCTGGGCAAACTCAAAGTTTGAATCCAAGTTGTGGTTTAAGCCCATCTGGAAATTAACCACCACACAACTGTTCATTCAACCTCCCTCTCTTCCCTCACACTCCAGTGGAATGGGTAGGAAAATCAAAGTAAAATTTGTAGTCTGAGATAGGAACAGTTTAATAATTGAAAATACAGTAAAATATGGTAGCAATGGTAAATGATAATATTAATGAGAATAAAAAGTAAAGAACAAGTGATGCAAAATAGAATTTTGCACCACCCACTGACCAATGCCAGACCCCTCTTTCTGAACCCAGATCAGCACCCCTTTTCAGGTAACTCCCCCCAGTTTATATACTGGGCATGATGTTCTAGGGTGTGGAATATCCCTCTAATCAGTTCAAGTCACCTGTCCCAGCTATGCTTCCTCCCAGTTTCCTTTGCATACTTCCTCTCTGACTGATCATGAGACAAGAAAAGAGTCCTTGACTCAGGATAAATATGACTTAGCAAAAACTTAAACATCAGTGCATTACCAACATTATTCTCATTCTGAATCACAAAACACAGCCCTGTAACATCTCCTGAGAAGAAATAAACTCTACCCTAGCTGAAGGAAGGAAAACCCAGCCTCTAGGGGGAGCACATATATATATATATAAGTCATATATATATATATGTGCGCGTGTGTATATATTTATATAAATATGGATATATAGATATATAGATATATATGTATATGTATGTTGACTCCCACTAGCAGACATCCATCCTGCTCAGAAGAAGGGGAAGCAGAATGAGCCCACTGATCCTGTATGTGTTTGTGTGAGTGCTGTGTGTGTCTGTTAATTTTAACCTTTGTACATGCCATGTGTATACCTGCATGTATCTATGTATCTGTATATTGTCTTTATCTGCATGCCTATTGGAAATGTGTGCTCAACCTTGCTGCCAGTTGGAACTGGAAACATGGTGCCTCTATGAGGCTGCTATAGCTGGCAACTCCCTAGCCAAAGGCACTGTGAACAGAAATGAAAAAGGGTGTGCCTTTGTCTCCTATGCATGCCACATATTATGGGTTCACCTAGGTGGGCCTAGATTTGGGCCCTGAAGTGTGGACTAGGCCGAAGCTGTCAGCTGACTTGAGCTGGGCTGAGCCAACAGCTGACCTCTTCTAGCCAGTAATTTTGTATTCCATACCACATTATGACATCATCTCCAGGGAAGGAGGAACCAGTGTGGGAGTGGTTAAGTCAGTCGCTTCTCAGCCCTCCTCTTGGGAGGACGCACGATGCTGTCCCAGGGGGGATGGAGAGGACCAGGCCCACCACTGGCTCACAGGGTACCTCAGGAAAGTAAAACGTGTTGTTCTGGGTCTCTCCTTTCTGCTTGGGTTTGTCTCCCTGGGGAATAAGCTTCTTCTTAAGTAATGTGTAGTTAAGACAGTAGAATTTGTGTGTTCGTTATGAAGTTGAGGTGGGGAACTTGTTGTTGTAGACTTGTGTGAGTGTATATTTGTACTCTCTTCTAATTGTCTCTTTCTTTCTGTGAAAAATATATGTAGATTTAGTATAAATGCGGTTTGAAGTGTTTTTTTTCCTTTCCCCTCTCTTTTCCTCCCTTTCCCTGGTGTTAGGAGGGAGGCTTTTCTCTCTGTGCTTGGGGGGGTTGGCAGTTGCTTATCTCAAACCAAGACAAGAGTTTACACTGGTGGGCCCTTGGAAACACCACCACTCTACCTGGCAGTGGAAACACTGAGAGCTCACAACAGTTGTAACCACAGTGCAGTAACAGCTGCAAGAGAATTGGATCTGTCCTGATCCACTGCAATCTGGTGATAGGGCGATGTACCACTAGCATGTTATAGCCAACTGAATTTAAGCAAAGAGACTATAGAAAAATGAGCAGGAAGTGAAGCAATGATTGCAGAAGAGACAGTTACTCGAAGAGCTGAGTAGCTCAAATAGAACCATTTCACCTTCATACTGTCTGTTGATTCTGTGGAACCTGCTGAGCTGTTTTAGGGAAGAAGGAAAGCTGGGAAGCACACTCAGAGAAGGAACTGGGGAATAATCTGAATTTCACTCCCCAGAAGAAGCAGGATGGTAAAACTGTTCAGACTAACCACAGATGAGTCCAAAGAAACTGAGTCAGAGTAGGGTGACTAAAACAGGACAATAAGGCCAGACAGCCTATTCTTTTCTTGAACAGACAGTAAGATTAGGCAAACATGGAAAGTACATTGCTATAAAATTTATTTATTTTGTTCTCAGTGTTAAATATTAGTTGATTTAAAAAGACCTGCCTAGTAACTTTGGCTACCTGAAAAGGATAGAACAGTTGTACCTCTGAAGTAAAAGCAATGGAGGGTACTCCTGAGTCAACCTATGAAAAGAGAGTCTGAAGCATCTTAAGCAAGGGATAAAAAGGTGAGAGGTCTGATACTTGTGGTGCTGGCAGCGGGGTCATTCAAGGGGTAATGGCAATCAGCCAGTTATACATTCTCAACTGCTCTGAGAATGATAAACTCCTAGTCAACCCTGAAATTATGCAGGATCTGCTGCTCCAGCTGAATCCCTACAAATCTATTCAAATCTATTTGGCCTGATGGGATTCACCCAAGAATCTTCAAAATGCTGGCTGATGTCATTGCAAAACCTCTCTCAATTACTTTTGAGTGGTCTTGGGAATTCAGAGGTCCCAGCTGAATGGACGCTGGTGAATGCTGTTCTGAATTTCAAGAAAGGCAAGGAGGACCCAGAAAACTACAGCCCTGTCAGTCTCACTTCAGTGCCTGATATAAAGTTATGCAGAAGGTTGTTCGGGGAGGTATAGAAAAAAACACTCAAATTCAATGCACTTATTTGGCCACAGCCAGCATGGCTTCAGGAGAGGAAAGACCTGCTTATCAAACCTGGTTTCAATTTATGACAAGAGAACCCACTTGATTGATCAAGGGAAGCTTGTTGCTGTAATCTTTTTGGATTTCAGGAAAGTTTCTATACCATCTCTCACAGGATCCTTCTGAACAAAATGTCCAGCATACAGCTGGATAAACGCTTAATGTAGTGGGTGAGCAACTGACTCACAGGTCGAGCACAGAAGGTAATAGTGAATGGGGTAACATCAGACTGGTGACCTGACACTAGTAGGGTTCCACAAGGCTCCATCTTGGGCCCTGTGCTCTTCAACATCTTCATATATGACTTGAAAGGGATACTAAGCAAGTTTGCAGATGACACAAAATTGTGAGAACTTGCTGACTTCTTTGAAGACAGGGAGGCCCCACAGAGAGACTTGGAGAAATGAAAAGGCTGGACAATCAACAATCTCATGGAGTTCAACAAGGGGTAGTGATGGATTCTGCACCTGGGACAGGGCAACCCTGGTTTTATGTACAGACTGGGGAATGAGAGGGTGGATAGCAGTGCCACAGAAAGGGACGTAGGGGTCTTAGTCAATGGCAAGCCGAGTATGAACCAGCAGTGCCCTGGCAGCCAGAAGGGCCAACTCTGTCCTGGGAGGCATCAGACACAGCATCACCAGCCAGGCAAGAGAGGAAGTTGTCCTGCTCTGCTCTGCTCTGCACTTGGGTGGCCTCAGCGTGAATATTTTATGCAGTTTTGGGCATCACAATAAAAGAAAGATATTGAGTTCTTAGACAGGGTCCAAAAGAAGGCAATGAAGACAGTGAAGGGCCTTGAGGGGAAGGTGTATGAGGAGCAGCTGAGGTCACTTGTTGTGTTCAGCCTGGAGACGAGGGGAGTGAGAGAAGGTCTCAACGCAGTTACAACTTCCTTGCAAGTGGAAGAAAAGGGGCAGGCACTGATCTCTTCTCTCTGGTGACCAGTGACAGGACCCAGGAGAATGGCCTGAAATTGTGTCAGGGGAGGTTGGATATTAGAAAACAGCTTTCACCCAGAGGGTGGTTGGGCACTGGAACAGGCTCCCCAGGGCAGTGGTCACAGCACCAAGTCTGACAGAGCTCAAGTGTTTTGACAATACTCTTGGGCACATAGTGTGACTCTTGGGAATGGTTCTGTGTGGGACTAAGAGTTGGACCTGATGATCCTTGTGGGTCCCTTCCAACTCAGCATATTCTGTGATTCTGTGATTCTAAAGGTCATATTATGGGTTAATCTACACATTCTAGACCTGTTAAAGTTCTAACATTCTGACCTTCAGTAATATAGGAGTACATATTAACAGAGTATTGGTTATTGTAGCTATTTTTTGTCTCCCAGGAGTTTGTTTTGTCATAGCCAATGTCATGTATCAAAGTATGTTTTAATATTTACTAGTTTTGTAATTTTTAATGTTTTCTCTGATTTGCTTTAACATGTTAGACATCGAATTTCCTTTGAAAACTTGATCCTTGTTTTTTATAAGTCAGAATATGTAGGATATTATATGTTGCCATAAAATGACATAAAAAAGCTAAAATACTAGTCATATAAGTAACTGTCATTTCTGGATGAGAATAGTGAATACTTTCTGGATCTCTAAGAATTCAGTGTTGCATTGTGTGATCATTAAATCTGCAGCTGTCACAGACAATGCAATTACTTAATTACTCAATTAATAAGTAGTTGTAATGATCAGGACATTTTAAAATGAATGAGAAAGTTAAGAAAACATAGATATGATCCTCTTTTAAGATTACTGTGCTCCAGGCCAGCATATTTCAAATAATTTGTCTTCATGTTAATAGTATTGGAATATCAGCCTGCATATACAAACCCTAAAATAGTGCTACTTCACCTGGATCATTCAGAAAATATTGGCATTTCCTTCCATTTTAGGACAACGTTGAGGACTATATCTTCTTACTGTTGCTTAGTACTCACAGCTGTTTATCAGTTCCTCATTTTCTTTAAAAAGAATAGAGAAAGTGAAATGTTAAATTGATATGAAAAAATCCTTGAGCCAACAAGTGAGAGGTATGGACAATACTGTTTGAAGTGTACACAAGTTTTATATTATATTTAAAATATGAACATTATCATACTATTTAGTCAAGCCACAATGCATGGTTATTATGTTACCTATCTTATGCCACAGATAAAATTGAGCAAAGTATATAATCTTGACAAAAGTGATAAAGAACTGACAGAAAACTGGATATTATCAGCGAGTAGGTCTCAATAATTCAATAGCAGACAGTGAAGGAATGTCAAGTGGGTCCTTTAGGCCTTTGCTCTCTGTCTGAAAAATGTCCTCTAGCACTTAATAGTTTTATTATAATTTCAATGGTGAAAATTGTGTGTGCTAATAAGATTTGCAGATGCCACTGAGAATGGATAAACTGGAAGAACACAGGTGCAGAAGCAGGTCAGGATGGAACGCAAAATTGGCTCAATAAGAGAGAGAAAGTGCTCTGAAGACAACAATTATAAGGACATTTTAAGGTGGTTTTCTTGGGAAGAATCAGTAATATGCATAAAGATGGAAAGGTTTGTAACTGTAGAAGTGTGTGTACTGCAGAACTGAATCTAGGTCTTACTGTAAAGTAGAAATTCAACACTAAATGCAATAAATTTGCAAAGTAGCTGGAACCAGGACAAAGCCAAGATGAACCTGATCAACGGTAGTGTCATGTACCTATCAGAGTAGCCTTTTTTCAAATCAATGGTGTCTCTGTTGTTCTGGAGGGTAATTGTAATGCCGTAGATACTGCACTAAAAATGATATATTTCTATAAAAAATGAAATAAAAAATTAAAGAATTAACTTTAATGAAGTTCAAAGCAAACACTAGAATCAGTTTATTTAATGTTTATAGCCAAGCCTATCTCTGTCCATTTATATGTTGAATTAAGTGAAACAAACACAGTCACACTTTGTAATGCATTTCTTGGGATTTTATTTTTAACACCACTAACTGAAAGAGATGTTCCATCTTGTCACGGGAACAACAAACTAAATGTTGCATTTAAGTCTGAAGTCAGTCTTTAAGTTATCAAACCCGCTTCTCCAGGAAAAGATAGAAGGTCAAAGGAGTTGATTTTGCCCCTCTACTCTGCCAGGATGAGATCCTACCTGGGGTCCTGATGGAGGACTTCAACTTCTTGGAGTGAGTTCAGAGGAGGAACATGAAGATGATCAGAGGGCTGGAGCACATCTCCCATGAAGATAGGCTGAGAGAGCCAGAGCTGTTCATCCTGGAGAAGAGAAGGGTCCAGAAAGATCTTACTGTGGCTTTCCACTACTTAACAGGGCCTACAAGAAAGATAGAGAGAGGCTATTTACAAGGGCATTTAATGTTAGGACAAGGGACAATGGTTTTAAACTAAGAGTAAGTTTAGATTAGATACTAGGAAGAAATTCTTTACTATGAGGGTAACGAGGCACTGGAACAGATTGTCCAGAGAAATTGTGGATTCACCATCCCTGGAAGTGTTCAAGACTAGGGTGGATGGTGTTTGGAGCAATGTGGTCTAGTAGAAGGTGTACCTGCCCATAGCAGGGGGCTGGGAACCTTCCAATCCAAGCTGTTCTTTGATTCTATGAATTAATTCTGCCCCTAATTTGATTGAATCACTCAGACAAAGTGTATAGCATATTACTGTCTTAATAGCAAAAAAATGCACTTGTCTCTGAAATAATGACAATTATTGGACCTTAACAGCATTAGGTTGCATTTTACTCAGGTTAGCATAGTAATATTAACTATTTTCCAAAAAACATAACTGTCCTTGTTTAAGGGAAACCAAAATGTTTACCAAGACTGGAAGAGGGGACTCCTGCCCAGTAAGCACTTCGCCCCTTATTAAATTTTTAAAAAAAGAACTTTAATTAGAAAATGTATATAAGAAGGATGACTGTTCTTAACTACTAAATATAGATATAGATAGTTATAGATATAGATTAGATATAGAGATAGAGATAGATCGGATATAGATGTAGGTGTAACTAGGAACAGACCAGACCAAACTAGTCCCCCAGCACCAAAAAAAACCCTAACCATCCCAAAACCCCCTGTAATTTCCCCCCTGTGCAACTACATTTACAGACTGCAGGTGGCAGTGTCACACCCTGGGTGGCCATAAGGTGAATTCTCAGACTTTTCCCAGCAAGGCAGGAAGAAGAGGCCATATGACTCACGTGGGGGCAGGATAGAATATTTTCTGTGAGGAAGAGCACTCTATTCCTGTCCTTGTTCAAAGAAGGAAACTCTGGAAGTTCACAGAATCACAGACTATTCTGATTTGGAAGGGACCCACAAGGATCGAGTCCAACTCTTAAGTCAATGGCCCACATGGGGGATTGAACCCATGACCTTGGCATTATTAAAACCAAGTTTTAACCAACTGAGCTAATCTCAGGGTCCTTGCAGTCAAAGCTGGCCAGCAGGAAAAAAGTATGCAGTGTATCTTGAAACAACTGTGACCCTCTCTCTCCTCTCTCTCTCTCTCTCTGTGAAGCTCAGGCTGCCCAGAGATGAAGAAGGGAAAGCGAAGAGCAGAGCCAGAAGGAGCTCTCACCAGCTTAGCAAATGATGGGTTCTAGTCACAGCAGCTGCCCAAAACAAAGCGAAGCCAGCACACAGGAAAAGCCTCTCCCTCTCCCAGGTGCTGGGGTCTGTCCCTCACCTCTGCCCCAGCATTAAGTTGGAATCTAGCCATCAACCACTCCTTTGTTCTCAGTCCTGGCACTTTAACTCCCAAAATCTTTGTGTTGGTAGGGTGAGAAAAATTCCCTGGAGGACCCCTCCTGCCACTACCTTTCTTTGCTTGAACCTTTAACAGTAGTCTACTTAATTTTTGTGGTTAAATGAGTATTTTATCAGGTACCATTTCAAAGTTTCTGTTGAAAGAAGAGATGACAGTTCACATTGAAAAATAAAATAAAGAAGAATAATTTAATAAACTTTACAGTTGTGACTGTGCTTGCTCTGATTTCCTGATATGAAGTAAGGTTTACTAGGAAAGCAAAGAAATTCATGTTTACATATAGAAGCAGTTAGCTCATTGCAGTGTAGTTATTTTACTCTCATTTTTATAGGTGCTTTCATGGATAATGGAGTTGCAGTGTTTTGATCACACAGGTGATCAATGCCAACATGGAATTCAAACACCATTCAGACTACCATATTCTTTCACATATGCTTTTCTCTTTTTCGTCCTTATTCCATTCTTTTTCTGACTAGTCTCACAAGCCACTTGATTAAAGCTATCAAAATTACATTATATAATAATCTTAATAAAGGTAGTTACAGGAATGAAAATGAAAATTACCAAGGAATGATGTGTGTTACCAGAGAGAAGCTGTTAAGACAGAATTGTTAGTATCTATTTAACATTATCAAAGTAAGGGAATTTTTCTTTTCCTTACTGAAAGCATTTCACACAATCCCTTCCTGTTTTTCTTTTTCCCCCTCCTGTAAATGTTTTTAAGACTCATTTTGAAAAGGCAGCATTTTGAAAGAACTTGTAAGAGCACGTAATCCCATATAATTTTCTAAAAATTGCTCTTTTCTAAAATAATGGCAATTTTTCCAGATTACTACTTTACACATAAGAAAATGCCTCAGACATATTCGCAAAAAGGTGATGCAATGGAGATGGTTGATTTATTCCATACGTTGCATGTAGTATATTGCCAGCAAAAAGAGAAATACTCAGATTAATATGTATTAATGAGTAATCAATACTCATCATAAAAAACCAACCAACCAACCAAAAATAAATAAAACTTACTAGTACCAGACTTCTGAATACCACTGTGAAAATTTGCAACATTGTATTTCAAGGTTTTCTAAGACTTCCTAACATATGCACTATGATGGAGAACTACCACTTCGAGAAGTGAAACGTAAGAACACAAAATTCTGAAGAGGATAAAAAGACAAGTAAGTCCTGAGATAAATTAATTGATCAAAAGGAATTTCATTTATTTCAGTGAGAGGCTTTGGAGATTTTCATTGTAATGATTATAGGACTGGAATGTATCAAATTTAACACTGACTTGGTGCTACTTTTTCAAAATCATCTGCTTCTGAACTTCCTAGAATTTCCATATAAAATCATGCAATTGCCAACTTCAGAAAATTCCTTTTTTGTAGATAAATTAAAGTAACATCCAGAGAATAAAATGGAAAATTTGCCCTCCTAATGCTTCAGTTCTGTTACTTTTCCAAATTTGGAGAAGTAATAATTTCCAGGCCATGTTGCACAGACACAGTCTATGAATAATAAGTTATTAGTTTTGACTAGACAGCCCTGAAATGCTCATATTTACAAAAGTAAAGTAATAATATTCAAATAAATCCCCCCAAAATAAGGTAAATTTTAACGGATAATTCAGAGACAACTCCATTATACTAAATGTTACTAAACAAGTAAGGACAAAAGGGATATAGAATAAAATCAAAAACTGACATCCAAATATGAGTTGGCATCTGCTCATTTTATGGATTTTTCAAGCCAGACAGTGAGCAAAAATTAACCACTTCCTGCAAGAGGCAGCATGGTTGACTGGTATCTGTACTTTATTTTTCACTTTATGTGCTGTCTCAGTTAAAAAGAAACCAAGATTTCTATCACAGAAAGTGAGGAATCCTTCTGGACTAGGGAGAAGGTCCCCCCTCAAAAAACACCACAACCTTTGAAATTAAGACACTTCAATCAGAAAATGTAGAGGAAAAGGAAAACAGTTCTTTACTACAAATATATATATGTATAACAGAAAAAAAACAAAACAAAACAAAACAAAACAAAACAAAACAGAACAGAACAGAACAAACAGCAACACCATAACCAAAACTTTCAAACAAACCATCCCGTCTCTGCCCCTTAGGTGCAGTTCTATTTACAGACAGCAGGAGGTGATGCTGCACCTTGGGAGGCAACTTACTAACGAGCTCCAATGAGGCAAAGACAGGGTGTAGGAGAGGTGCTGATTATGAAGCTCACATGGGAATGGTGGTCACTGGAACAGGTTGAAACCTTTCCCGTAGGCAGTGGAAGGACCTCCTCACTGTCCTTTGTCTGAAAGTGTTGAGGAGTGGTTAGCAACTCCTCTGCAGATGGTCTCAACCCCTCCATGAGCCTGTGGCAAATCCAAGCAGTGGTGATCATTGCCTCAGAAGAACGGCATACGATGCGGAGTTGGGGGTGATTCAGGAACCTCCCCAGTGCTTCCATCACCCCAGGAAGTGGCGGCGGGCACTCAAGCAGACAGAGGAGAAAAGCAAGCACCAGGAAATCTCTCTCTCCCTCCATCTTCCCCCAATCCCCTCCCCAGCCATCATGTTGGAATGCAAAGCTATCAGCCACCTCTTTATTTAGGCTTCAGACAGTCAGCTGGCTCTGGAAGCAGGTAGTGCAGGGCAGGGCTTCAATAAGCCATCTTGTCCTGGCCTCTAACTCCCAAACTACTGTGTTGGTAAGGGACAGAACAAAAATTCCATGAAAGATTTTGAAACTATAACACGTGTATTGTGACATTGGCAGACCTATGTGCAGTCTCTGCTATCTAGCCATCATTTCTGGTGCAGGAGTTGAATACAACCTTAAAGTTTATGTTGATGATACAAAACTGGGTGATGCTGTTTATTCACAGACTATTCTGAGTTGGAAGGGACTCACAAGGATCATCAAGTCCAACTCTTAAGTTTATGGCCCACATAGGGGATTGAATCCATGATCTTGGCATTATTACAACAAAGTTTTAACCAACTGAGCTAATCTCAAAGTGTTCATTCTTACTTGAGGTTTAAGAGGTCTTGAAGAGACCTAGGGAGACCTAGGGAGATTGGAGCACTGGATAATCATCAGTAGCATGAAAATAAAGAAGTCCAAGTGCAGCATCTAGGGCAGTCCAAGTCTGGACACAAGTATGAACTGGGACAAAACTGACTGGGGATCAGCCCTGCAGAACAGGATGAGGGGGTGCTGGTCAGCAGCAGACTCAATATGAGTCAGGAGTGTGTTGGGGCAGTCAACAGGGCAAAATGCATCCTGGGGTGCATCAAACACAGCACAACCAGATAGTCAAAACTGGTGTTAATCCTCCTATATTCAGCTCTGGTGGCACTGGATTGGATGACTGTAGTTAGGTCCTTTACAGCTGAAATATTTTATTCTCTACTATTCTATTCTAGTCTAATCTAGTCTAGTCTATATCTACCTCTGTCTCTACTTACAATTTATCATTACTAAATTAACTTGGTTTTGCTATAGAAAAGGAAGAGAACTTTGTTGTAAACTGATTAATAGTGTCACAGCTTAAAGCTTCAAGTAGCTTAAAGAATAAAATAGAACTCTCATATTAGGGGAAATGGTTATTAGATTTATCAAAATTCTTTTGGGAAGGAAACAAATACAAAGGTGTTGTTCATTAGAAACACAGAATATATACGAGTAGAAAGAAAATTTCAAACCCTAAATGTTTTCAATGACTCAAACTATTTAATCTTATGTGCTATTTATAATGTGATATATATATTATATAGTATATATCCTTGTAAATTGAAGAATGTTTTGTGAAAGGTATTTTTAAAAGATAATATATAATGTGTAGCCATATATCCAGATATCAAATTATTTTTCTTTTTAAATTGACATTTCTAAAGAATAGCTTTGAGACTGTAATGCAAAATCAAAATTCAAAATATGAAAAACATTGTCCTCATTATGGTAAAATTTTTAACCTCAGATAGGGTAGGCTTCATTGAAGCAGATTATTGATATTTTGCACTAAGTAATGATATTCCTTTAAAATATGAATTTTTAAGATTCTGTCCAGTTGCTTTCACAGGAAGCTGGATAATCAAGTAGTAGAAAGAGCTTTTATCAGTTTTCAAGAGCATGTGAACTAAAAATTCCTTTAATGAATATTTTGCAGTGAGTTTTAAAATAGCAAGAACAGATAAGAAAACAAACATCTTTCTCTAGAAGTCTCAAAACCACTTGAAAGTTTTCTACTTTTCAGAGTGCTTTTAGCTGCTACTTTGATTGTTGTTATTATTGTTATTAGTCAGTATTTTGAAGGAAATCTTTTAGCAAATGCATTTGTGCAATTATTACCTTTTCTAAACAGAACCATGTGAAACAGAATCAATGTTTATATGCCACAAAGAAAAATCTGCAAAACAGCCTTATACAGAAAACAGAGCTAGTAATGCAAATACTGAGAAAGAAAAAAAATCCCATATTTCTGGGAAAAAAAGGAAAATCTACTTCTTTCTTTCCTATACATTTCATTAAAGATAAAAGAAGCTGAGAAAATATTTTTATTTTCTCCCTTTTTTATGTCATTTTTTTGGTTAGTTGGTTGGTTGGTTTTTAATAAAATAGGTCATTTGCCTGGCTGTCTTCAGGTTAGCTTTGATTTCAATTCTAGCCTTAGATTCACAGAATCATGGAATATCTCAAGTTGAAGAGGACACATAGGGATAATTGATTCCCACTTCCTGATGGTCACAGGACTACCTAGAACTGCTCCATATGACAGACCACCATCCAGATGCTCTTTGAACTTTGATAATTTTGCTGCCATGAACACTTTGCTGGGAAAGCTGTTCCAGTGACCACCCACCCTTTAACTGAAGAGCCTTTTCCTGACATCTAATGTGAATGAACTTCCCCTGACATAGCTTTATTTCATAATCTTACATGCTATTGCTGGTCACCAGAGAGAAGGATCAGCACCTCCCTGTAACACTCCAGCCTCAGAGATGTGGTTTTACTGAGTATTACTATAAGATTTATATATATTTATTTATAGAGTTCTTTACCACCTTATGAAAACATCCAGAAAATAAGCCACAGGCTAGGAGCCTCTTTATTAATTTAGGGGAGAAAATAAGGGAAGTTGGCAGAGATTCAAAAGGGCACTACACAAGCTAGACAAAATATTCCACCATAATACCAGCTCAGCACATATTAATCAACAACACCCAAGGCAAAATTCAATCAATTTGCAACACTTAAATCCAATCCAATCCCTCCAACCTCTGATCCACCTGAAGAATCGAGAAAAGGAGTAAAGAAAAGAGAGGAAGAAAGAAAAGAGAGGAGGAGAAAGAGGGAGAGAGAGCTACCCTTGAGACTGTGGCAGACCAGGTCTAATACATCCAGGTGGCAGGGCTGCGACACGTGACACCCCAAAACCTCTGGTTTTATCCACCTCAGGTGGTCCTCCTGAGTCCTGCCCTTATGGCTTTTCAGCATGCTGATCTCCCTCCTCTGGATGCACTCTAGTAGTTTGATGTCTTTGTTGTAAAACTGCAAAACCCGCACACTGTGAGGACACACCAGTGCAGTGTGGAGTGAGACAATCACCTTCTTTGGCTGCTGCTGATGTGCCTGCTGCACCCCAGAATACAGGCACCCGGTGTTCTTTCTGCAGGGCTGCTCTCCAGACCCTCTTCCTCTGCTTGTATGCATATGTTTTGGTTTAGCTTGTCAAAATGCCAACTGCTTTATAGTCTATCACATCCTGCCCCACCCCCCTATCCTCCACCACCCCCAACAGGGAAAGGGAAGGAAGGGAGAGGAAAAAAGCTAGAAGCAAAACTTTAAAATACAAGATTTTTATATTTACATAGAAGAAAGAAAATGAAAAACAAAATACAATATAACACATATATTTACAAATGTGAAAAAAATAACAATAACTCTACCGAGTTTCACCACTATAGATTCCAACCATCCAAAACCACAAAAGAACCCCAAAAGACTCTTTCTGAGAAAAACTCAGCAAGATAAGATGCTGCTTCCCTAGATAACACAGCCGTAGGGGTGGCAATGAAGCCTAAGCATAGGTGGTGGCAGCATGTCCTCTCAGGACTGGGGCAAAGAGCAAAAAGAGGCAGAAGCTTCACCTCCCTCTCTTTTTAAAATTGCTATGATGTCAGATGATATGAAATATCTTGGTTGCTTAAGTCAGGTGATGCTTGTCCCCTTCTATCTACATTGCTCTATCTGGGCCTGCCAAACTGAAGCCTAGCTAAAACTAAGGCCAAAACGATCACACATAACCAAGACTACTTCATCCTAGATGGAGAATCCAGCATGTGGTATCATTGATTTTTTTTATGTGATTCATACGTGACTTTCAATTGGTGATCATCTAGTTTTCTAGTCTACTCAGATCTTCCTGGAAGACCTTTTCATCTCCCAGGGAGTCCACAACTTCTTCAAGTTTAGTATGATCAGAATACTCACTTACTGTGCATTTGATTTCTGGGTCCAGGTAATTTATAAAAACATTAAAGAATACTGGCCCTTAAATCAAGCCCTGAAGGACCCCCTGAAGGACTGGTTAACTGGCCAGAAGCTGGGTGCAACTCCATTGACTCTAATGCTTTGAGCCCAGCTTGGGTTCAACTTTAACCTGGGCTCCAGGAAGGCAGCAAACATCCGTAAGAATTAGGTCAGGCCCAGCCGCCTGGCAAATCTGGCAACTTGTAAATTCAACTAGCAGATGGAGAAACTTTAATGCAAACAACTGCAACTGTTTATTTCTGAGCACATATCTTCCTGGTTGTTTCTCACTCACCAAGACCACCAGTAAGGTGTAAAGCCGGCTGTGTTGAGGGTTACCACTGTCCCTTCCTACTTGCTATCAGGCAGTGCAGGACTCTACTGAAGACACTTTTCTTCATATATCACAGAATCACTGAAAATGCTGAGTTGGAAGGGACCTACAACAATTATTGAGTCCAACTCCTAGCTCTGCATAGGACCATCCCCACGGTGGGTGGGATGTTCTCCATCTTTTTCTTTTCTTTTTTTTTTCTTTTTTTTTCCCCCAAAAGAAATTTCTAAGATTTGAGTAATAATTTGTGACACAAGTATCACATGCATCCACACATACATGTGAGGAGTTATATTCCTTTTGTTAAGAGGTGACTTATAAGCAAAAGCGACTTAATGGACATTAGCTAATTTCATCATTGTGAGATAACATGATGCTATGAACAAATTTGATTATTTCTATGGAGGTAAAAGGATTCTAGCAAAACAATCCTTACCAGGAACTCAGTAAAAATTTCATGAGGTCTTGAGATAGGTATGAAATCGACACAGGTAAATACAATTTAATTTGCAAGGTTACAAACATATTTACAACTTTCAATATAATTAGACCTAGTAATAGGGTCGTTAAAATTCTTATCATTTGAAAAAACACAGCTTTACAATATTCATTAACTCTCATTGATTTACCTTCTTCAGTTCTGAAGATCATGTACGAGTTTGTTCTTGATTTTTGGCTGGCTATTACTTTTTGTCAGGAAACTGCCTCATCTTGCCTTGCCTTGCCTTGCCTTGCCTTCCTTTCCCTCTCCACATGGACAATAAGACTTGAAGATGTCTTGCATCATTCAGGTCTGATCTGTTTCACAGTTGTTTAAAAATTGAAGAGGACTGGGAAAAATCTAGTAGAGGTATGAAATATGTAACACTCCCTTGTACGTGCTATTAAACTCACATATTGCAAGCTTTGGTTTTTATTGCCATTGGTCCCCACTTAAGAATCATTTAAATTGGACTGTTATTTTTATGATAACCTCAGCAAACTGTTCACATTCTAAAATTTATTGCTAAATGTGTTAAATAAAGTCCAATAACTGGAAGGTTATAATCAACAGGGGAGAAATGATGCACTGATAATAATGTGAAATGATTCTAAAGTGACTGTTTTCTTCTATGATGTCTCATTTCATTCTATGTTGGCAATACAGTAAGCAAGCTGCTCTAATGGACAGGGAAAAAATAAAATGTCATCAATTCAAGAGTGAGCAGCTACTGGTAGATTTTATATGACAGGAAAAAAACAACAAACAAAAAGCCCAGGAAGTTTTGAGATCCCAGTCTCTGTTTACATCTGATGGGCTCAGCTCAAAGAATATTATTACATGGTGGGACTTGAGAGCTTTTACCCACCTGGCCTTAGGATGCTGTGCAGGTGCACATCAAGTCATGTCCCATCATGGGGATCTGACTTCCGTCTGTTCAGATGGGCTGGGTGAGTCTTCCAGTGAGAGAATCAGCTTTGAAGTGATGGTGCCTAGCTACAGAAGATCCATATTGACAGGCTGTAGGTAATGAGTTTTATTGTTACTTTGATCACTTGTTACAATAGTCCAAAAATTGACCAATTTTTTTCTGGTTATGCTTCATATTACAGTTGCTGCCTGTAGCTGTGACAAGGTCATGAGTGTGACAAAGTCAGTGAGCAAAGGCAATACCTTATAAATATTCATATAGCTAAAGAATCAAGAAGAAGAGGGGAAAAGGAAGAAAAAAATTAACCCCAAACACTTCTGATGATAAATACTATCTGCAATCAATTTGAAATTCAACTTCTATTTTACCTTCAGTATTGCTGGGGGTCTTTTTCTGTGTAGAAAAATGTTTCATATTCCTAAGGCTAGGTGATTCTTTTTTTGAATCCACAGTTCACGGTCGAATGGGAAATGTTACAACCACTAAGATTAAACTCAGACAAAAATGGCTGCAGTACAGCATTACCTCTAAAAATATCACCTAATGGAGAAATTCTAAAGTACAATTATATGCTTATTGGATGTAGAAATTTGCCTTTGAAATACTTAGTAGAGCCAGGATGAAATACAGCTGAATATTGTATATATATCTTAAGAACTGGAGGAGCCAGACATGTCTTTCCAAAACCACTGTAAAAGGAAATCAAAATCAAAATACTCCAGAAAACCAAACATGCCTCAGTAAGAATATAAATCTTTGCAGAAAATACAAGCAGATAGGGGAAGAGGTATGGCATCTTATGCAGTCAGGTAGTCTTAAAATTTTTTCTAGAGCTGCATGAGAGTAAGTCTATTTTACAGAAACAGGTTGACACACTGCTTCCAGTTTGTAAATGGTGTGTGAATCGCACTCCAGAGAGGGAGGTCTTGATCACCTCTGGCTGGCTTGAAGTGACAAGGTTAATACTGTCCACTCTGGAAGACAAAGACAAAGAAGCATTAGATAAACTTTGTCACGAACCAGCTGCTGGCTTCCTACTTTCAGTAAGACATTTGGGATGAGTGGGGGAGAACAGATGCTGGTGACAGCCAGTAGCTGGCCATCAGCATGAGTACCTCATATGACAAAAATCTTGGAAATCTTAGAAATTAAATCTCTATCCACCCCACTTAAGAAAACAAAAGCCTGTATCTCCAGATGATAAACCACTAAGCAGTGCAATTCTGCATCGGGCTTCCTCCTGACAGCACTGCTTATCAAAACCTATGAGAAATGGAGGTGAGTCTCTTTGTCCGGAAACAGTAAGCTGAGCTGTGCTTTGCTACCACTCACATCGATGTGCAACCAGGATGGCATTACTGAAACCTCTTGAGTTACTCCTGTGTTAGACCAGAGCAACCAAGACCAGGATTAGGCCTGACATATTTGAAGGGCTGCTTCTGGGACAGTGAGAATAATGATTTGTAAACTGAAAATAAAACTTCACTTAGGTTAGACAGTGGTTTCCACAGATGAAGAGGCAGAGAAAATGGAGCACTCTGGACAGAGCAGATCACAAGCACAAACACTTATGCTGAGTACAGAGAGCAGCAAATATTGTCTTTTAAATTTTAAACATGGATTATTATATATCAAATAATAGTGATGAAACAATTACTGTAGAGAAGTAGTTTCTGACCTGTAAAATATGACTTCCTCTGGATGAAATCTAGAGCCAAAATAAAATAGGCAGTCTTTTCAATGGCCTAACTACTAGGCCAGGTTTTGATTCTATTTGCCTGAGTACAAATAAGAATGTGTCATGCTTATTGACCCTCATAAATCTGATGCTGGAAGCAGATCCAAACTAGTTCAAGAATTATTAAATCACCATTCAAGATTCATCTAATTAAATTAAAAAATCTGTCTTTCATCCTGTCATTTCTTCTACCAGCAGACCATTGTTTGTGTTATCTTCATAAAATCCGTGATCACAGATGAAGACCAAACTACTTCTAAATTACTTTAATAGATTTGTGCTGATGAAATAACACAAATTGCTATATGTAATATAATGTAATTTTGTGTATTTTGACAAATATTTTTATGACACATATGTAAATAATATCACTTCCTTTTGTAATATTTCTGAATCTAAATAATAATTAGACAATTTTTGTTTTAGAAGTGTTTTTAACTTTTTTTATTAGGGGAAGGAAGACCAAAACCAAAAGGATTAGTTGCTGTTACAGTATATAATAGCTGTTGTTTGAGACCAATGATGGTTCTCAGTTGTTAGTCCTTTTTTTTTTTGTGGTGATCAGAATGAAAAAAACCAAACACTAAACGATTTTTTTGACAGTGGAGAGAGGATTTAATTTATAGTTCTTCACTTTAAAGCAGCTGTGTTAGCATCATGCTGTAAAGTAAGTTTACAGTTGTAAGCTATTATAATTGGAATTTAGTAAGCTTTCAATACCCATATTTGAATTGAGGTTTGTGACCCTCAAGCAAAGCTCTGAAAGTTGAAATGTTGTAATGGAAAACTGTGAGAGAACTGTGATATTTAGAGCCCTCAAGATTCTCTTTCTCTCCCTCTTTGACACTATGCATTACCTGGAATAGCAGCTGTCAAAGCTATGGTGTGGGTCACACTTATGTGTCCTGTAAATTCCCCTTTGCTTGTCTTTCACAATCATTGGCAAGTCTACCATGCCAACTAGAAATACTCAGAAGCCTAAAATCTGCAGAAAAACGGTGTACCAGTGTAGATGCATGCTGGATTAAAAGGAAGGTTTTTTACATGATATTGCTTTTAATGAAGAATGATCATAAACAGAAATGTTAACAAGGGCTGGGATGCTTTTTAACTTTACCCCAGGCTGTCCCTTTGCAGTAATATTGTACAGGGGAATAGACAAGCTGGAATCACCATTTTGACAACCTGCATGGAGGCAACATTTACCCCATCAAAACTCTTCAACCCCTCTTCTAAATCTCCTATAGCTTGTAATTGAGGAAACCTTGAAGCAGCTAACACCACCCTGATCTGGATCTCATGAAACACTGTAGTCACTGCCGCCCTTGTATTTCTTGCCATTTGCATCTTTAAGAAAGGAATGAAAGATAAAAATAATTGAATATTTCTCTTTCAGAAAGCTTTTTCAAATACAATTTCATAGATTGAGAGATCTGGCCAATAACATAAAATAATATGTAATTGAGTGAAGCAGGAAGACATAAACTTGTAGAATTATTTACTGGAACTCAGTGACTCTGAGAACTTTTAGGTCATACTGTATGAACAAACATAGATGAATTTCCAAATATTTTAGTAAACCAGGAATTTCCTAAATGCGTGATTTCAAAATAGTTTTGAAATTCAGTCATGGTGAAATACAATGACATTCTAAAATCAAATGTTCCCTTTCTCTTTACTGAACTGACAGTTCTTCAGTTTTGAAAAGCACATTAATTTTGTATTGATTGCAACATTCTTTTTCTTATTTCCTCAATTCTGCTATTATTCATATTTTTCTTTAACCATTCTGTACTGGCCATTCATAGATATGCTGAGTTAGGTCTTCTATTTCACCAGAAGTTGCCTTAACTGCATTTTCACACACAGAAGCATACAAAAATACTTTTTAATAATATATCTAATATTCCCAGGCAGGGAGCACCTGGCTTATCCAAAACCATTATTTTCACATTGTTTTACAGACTTGAGACAGAAAGTCTACATTGTGGATAATGACAGCCTTTTTTACTACAAAATTTAAAAATTTAACTTTTGCTAAGGTAATTCAAATGAAATTGTAAGACCCCAAGTTCTGAGCTACAAGTTCACTAAAGGAGTTTTACTATAAAAATATACAATGCTCCAACAGTATCTGCTGTCCAGATATATTATATGAGCCTTTGGTTCTTTTAACACCTTAAGAGAGAGTACAAAGGAGAAATGCTGAGCATGTTTTCTCAGGAGGTACTTTTACTGAAAAACTTTAGGAAAGAAGAGTTCTTGACAGAAATTTAAAAGATAATATGCAACAAAAAAAAATGTTCCACAAAGCATTGACTTAGCACATGCTAACCTATACAACTTAGTAAAATCCAACCCATTCAGTTCCAAGTTACCCAAAATATTAAGAAAGGAGTTTAAGAGAAGAAGGAGGTGTCTCGGTTTGAGGGGAAAAACCAAAATGTTTTACCCACAAGCAGGGGAGGGGCCTCCTCCTCAATAATCACACCACTCTATCAAATTTAAGAAAAGGAATTTTAATACAAGAAGGATAACTGCTATATATATATATATATATATGTAAACAGACTAGTGCAACCCACTTCCCCAACACCATAAGAGGAAAAAAAAAACAACAACAGCAAAACCCAGCAGGTTTTCCTCCGGGAGAAAAGGTTATACTTAAGTGTCCTTGTCACAGCCCGCTGGCTGCAGAGTGAGTTTCAGTCCCTCTCCAGCGAAACAGACGAGCAGTGGGCTTTCAGATGGACTCAGTCTCTTTCCCTTGTGTTCCCCGTCCAAGAAGCAGAAAAGGTACGAGCGACCAGCAGCAAATCCAAGGCAGGTAGCAGCACGGCAGGAAAAAGTAATCCGAAGTAGGCAGCGGCAAGACAGCCAGGGAAAACCCCAGCAGTAACCAGCAGGGCAGCCTGCCTCCTTGGAGCCCCCACTCCCCCGTTCCGCCGAGCCAAGACTGAGGAGAATATCCAAAAAAAAACCAAAAGAGACAAACCTGCCCCCACCCCAGCGATCACAGTTAACTACTTCTTTTGTCAACCGCTGGCCTGGGCAGTTAAGTGGCAGGGGAGAGAATTTACATAATAATCCCAAACTACAACATTATCCACCCCTAAATTCTCTTCCATGCCGATACTCTACATTAAACTTAAATTTTCTTTCAAATAATTAAGTGTTTACAAATACAGTAATATGAGTCGTTTACCCAGAGATAAGTTCCCCTTGAGGTACACATCGTGTCTCTCCATCTTCCTGCATCACCCACCAGGTGGAACCAGATCCTTGAGCAAAGACAACCCCACGAATGGGTTTGCCTTTGCCTGAGGCAGGGTTGATCCAGACTGTTTTCCCTAGCATACCTCTCAGGTGTATTACAGGGACTTTGTCTCCATCTACAGTGTGAAGGGGTTCTGATTGGGCAGGGCCGGCTCGATTGACAGAGCCTCTAGTGTTGACTAGCCATGTAGCCTTTGCTAAGTGTTGATCCCAGTGTTTGAAAGTCCCTCCACCCAACGCCTTTAAAGTGGTTTTCAACAGTCCATTACACCGCTCAACTTTCCCGGCAGCTGGTGCATGGTAGGGGATATGATACACCCACTCAATGCCATGTTCTCTCGCCCAGGTAGCAACTAAGCTGTTTTTGAAATGAGTTCCATTATCTGACTCAATTCGTTCTGGGGTGCCATGTCGCCACAGCACTTGTTTTTCCAGGCCTAGGATGGTGTTCCGAGCAGTGGCGTGAGGCACTGGGTGTGTCTCCAGCCACCCTGTGGTTGCTTCCACCATGGTGAGCACATAGCGCTTGCCTTGGCGGGTCTGTGGCAGTGTGATGTAGTCAACCTGCCAGGCCTCCCCGTACTTATACTTATCCCAGCGTCCACCATACCACAGGGGCTTCACTCTCTTAGCCTGCTTAATGGCAGCACATGTCTCGCAGTCATGGATAACCTGAGAGATAATGTCCATGGTTAAATCCACCCCTCGGTCTCGTGCCCATTTATAAGTGGCATCTCTGCCCTGATGGCCCGAGGCATCATGGGCCCATCGAGCCAAGAACAGCTCTCCCTTGTGCTGCCAGTCCAGATCTGTCTGTGATACTTTCACTTGCGCAGCTCGGTCTGCCTGTTGGTTGTTGAGATGTTCCTCATTGGCCCGATTTTTGGGCACGTGTGCGTCTACGTGGCGGACTCTCACAATCAGCTTCTCTACTCGGGTGGCAATATCTTGCCATATATCGGCAGCCCAGATGGGTTTCCCTCTGCGTTTCCAATTGGTTTTCTTCCATCGGTCTAACCATCCCCAGAGAGCATTGGCCACCATCCATGAGTCGGTGTAGAGGTAAAGCTTTGGCCATTTCTCTCGTTCAGCAATGTCCAGGGCCAACTGCACGGCTTTAAGCTCTGCAAACTGACTCGACCCACCTTCTCCTTCAGTAGCTTCTGCAACTTGTCGTGTGGGACTCCATACAGCTGCTTTCCATTTGCGATTAGTCCCTACAATGCGACAGGAGCCATCGGTGAAGAGGGCGTAGCGTATTTCCTCTTTTGGCAATTGATTGTATGGTGGAGCTTCTTCCGCACGTGTCACCTGCTCTTCCTCTTCATCTGCTAGACCAAAATTTTCACCTTCAGGCCAGTTTGTGATGATTTCCAGGATCCCAGGGCGATTTGATTTTCCTATACGGGCGCGCTGCGTAATCAGGGCAATCCACTTGCTCCAGGTAGCATCAGTGGCGTGATGTGTAGAGGCAGCCTGTCCTGACAACATCCACTTCAGCACTGGTAGTCGAGGTGCCAGAAACAGCTGTGCTTCTGTGCCAATCACCTCTGAGGCGGCTTGGACTCCTTCATAGGCGGCTAGGATCTCTTTCTCTGTGGGGGTATAGTTGGCTTCAGATCCTCTGTAGCCTCGGCTCCAGAATCCAAGTGGTCGGCCTCGAGTCTCACCAGGCACCTTCTGCCAAAGGCTCCAAGACAGGCCATTATTCCCGGCGGCGGAGTAGAGCATGTTCTGTACGTCTGGTCCTGTCCTGACTGGTCCAAGGGCTACAGCCTGAGCAATCTCATGCTTGATCTGGTCAAAGGCTTGTTGCTGCTCAGGGCCCCAGTGGAAATCATTCTTCTTACGGGTTACCAAGTAGAGAGGGCTTACGATCTGACTGTATGCTGGGATATGCATCCTCCAGAACCCTATGGCACCCAGGAAGGCTTGTGTTTCCTTTTTGCTGGTAGGTGGAGACATTGCTGTGATCTTATTGATGACTTCTGTTGGAATCTGACGGCGTCCATCCTGCCACTTCACTCCCAGGAACTGGATCTCTTGGGCTGGTCCCTTAACCTTACTCCGTTTGATGGCAAAGCCAGCTCCCAAAAGGATCTGGATGATTTTCTCTCCTTTCTGAAAAACCTCTTCTGCTGTGTCCCCCCACACAATGATGTCATCAATGTATTGCAGGTGTTCTGGAGCCTCACCCTTCTCCAGTGCAGTCTGGATCAGTCCATGACAGATGGTGGGACTGTGTTTCCACCCCTGGGGTAGTCGGTTCCAGGTGTACTGCACGCCCCTCCAGGTGAAAGCAAACTGTGGCCTGCACTCTGGTGCCAGAGGAATGGAGAAGAACGCATTAGCAATGTCAATAGTGGCATACCACTTTGCTGCCCTGGACTCCAGTTCATACTGGAGCTCCAGCATGTCCGGCACAGCGGCACTCAGCGGTGGGGTAACTTCATTCAAGCCACGATAGTCCACAGTCAATCTCCATTCTCCATCAGACTTATGCACAGGCCAGATGGGGCTGTTGAAGGGTGAGTGGGTTTTGCTGACCACCCCTTGGCTCTCCAGTTCACGGATCATCTTATGGATGGGGATCACAGCATCACGGTTCGTTCGGTATTGCCGACGGTGCACTGTCGTGGTGGCAATTGGCACTTGCTGTTCCTCAACTTTCAACAGTCCAACAGCAGAAGGACTTTCTGAGAGACCTGGCAATGAGTTCAATTGTTCAATCCCTTCTGTCTGTACAGTGGCTATTCCAAAAGCCCATCTATGCCCCTTTGGGTCCTTAAAATATCCATTCCTGAGGTAGTCAATGCCCAGGATACATGGGGCGGCTGGACCAGTCACAATGGGGTGTTTCTGCCAATCTCTCCCTGTCAAGCTCACTTCAGCTTCTAGCACAGTCAACTCTTGAGATCCCCCTGTCACCCCAGAAATAGAAATAGTTTCTGAGCCCACATGTCCTGATGGCATTAATGTGCATTGAGCGCCAGTATCAACCAAAGCCTTATACTTTTGTGGGTCTGATGTACCAGGCCATCGAATCCACACAGTCCAATAGACACGGTTGTCCCGTGCCTCTACCTGGCTAGAGGCAGGGCCCCTCTAACACTGATCCTGGTCATAGCGGTCAGAACCTTTTCTCGATGAGTACACCTGGGAGGTGCCCTCCTGTGGGTCAGATTCTTGCCCGTGGGAAACTGGGACTGCACTTACTCTCACTGACCTTCTTCCATTCTCCTTCAGTTCTTGTACTCGGGCTGCAAGGGCACGGGTGGGTTTCCCATCCCACCGTCCCATGTCTTCTCCATGTTTGGCCAGGAAGTACCAAATCTCAGTTCGTGAAGTCTGTCCACTTCCTCTGGCTGGGGGGCGTCTGGCTCTGACTTCAGAGGTTCTCATTCGCACTGGTGCCACTTGGAGACTTTCCCTAATTTCCTCTCTGATCGCTTTTACCTCTGCAGGCAGCGTCTTGAGACTCTCAACCAATGTCTCTACAGCAGAAATACGGGCCTGCATTGGGCTGTGGGTCATGCTTTCATATATCCGGAGCTTATTTGCTACTGCGCCCACTGTTTCATGGTTCTCTTCCCTATACATGGATGCCAGGAAATCGGTGTATTCAGCTGGCCCCGAGCGTGAAAGGTCCCACCACATATGTGGTGTGCATCTGACCTTGTCAGGGTCATTATTGGCTTGCCCACCTCTTCCAAAAAGCACGTCCATCATTGCCATCTCCCTCAGACGTAAAATTCCTTCTTCCATCGTCTTCCAAGTCTTCCTAATATGATGTTCCTGCAGGATTTCTCTATAAACAAACTTCTCTCTTACACTCGTTAGAAGTCGTGCCCAGAGTGAAAGGGGCTTTGATTCCCTCACGAACACCTGTTCAATAGCCACGTCCTGGGCCAGAGCCCCCAAAAACCTGGCTTCAGCACCATCCAGTTGTAAGGTTTCACCCATAAGGTCCCAAACTCGGATCAACCAAGTCAGGATGGGCTCACCCGGGTGTCGAGCAATGTCTTTCCGCAAACTACGGAGATTATCAAATGACAATGACTCAGTGATAATCTCAGGCTCTGGGTCTGCTTGCTGTGGAGGTGCAGCAGCCCCCTCATCGTCTGCTGGATGGTCTAATTTGGTCTTATATTTCCTTTTCTGAATAGGGGCAACTTCCATAGGCTTGGCCTGTCCTCCTGGTTTAGCCTCATCCTTTTCTCCCTTCACTGTGGCATCAGGGGTTTTATTCTCTCGCTTTTCCCCCTTCACTGGGCTAGGTTTCTGAATGCATTCTGGAAAAACCCTGGCCCTACCTTCAAACATTCTGTAAGCTGCAGGGATACAACCCTGCAGAAAAACCATAAAGAGCAAGATATCTCTGGCATCCAGGGAGAATTTAAACATCTCAAAAGCTGTTGTAGCAGACTTGAATGGGGAATGGACAAAGGGTTGGGAGAAGAGATTCCCCTTTGTTCCTTCCCAAGGGTCCGTACTATTATCACTGAATCCCCAGAGGTAGCAGCTTAGGTTGCGGCAGGAAAACAGCCTGGAGAGCACCACCCACATGACATCCAAAGGCATCGAATTCATGGCACCATAAATCCAGAGTAAGAACTCAATAATAATTGCGGCTATTTGAGTTTTGCTCATTGATTTGTTGATAAGACTTAAACCTGCCGCTCCTTTTGGCATGAATTTGTACCAACAAAAAGCCAATATATTATACAGGATGGTCCTGATGAACTCTAAGCTCAAGACCCACATGGTGCCACAAAATAGCAGTTATCCTTCTTTGTTTACAAGCCCCACACGTTGGGCGCCAAGAAATGTCTCGGTTTGAGGGGAAAAACCAAAATGTTTTACCCACAAGCAGGGGAGGGGCCTCCTCCTCAATAATCACACCACTCTATCAAATTTAAGAAAAGGAATTTTAATACAAGAAGGATAACTGCTATATATATATATATATATATGTAAACAGACTAGTGCAACCCACTTCCCCAACACCATAAGAGGAAAAAAAAAACAACAACAGCAAAACCCAGCAGGTTTTCCTCCGGGAGAAAAGGTTATACTTAAGTGTCCTTGTCACAGCCCGCTGGCTGCAGAGTGAGTTTCAGTCCCTCTCCAGCGAAACAGACGAGCAGTGGGCTTTCAGATGGACTCAGTCTCTTTCCCTTGTGTTCCCCGTCCAAGAAGCAGAAAAGGTACGAGCGACCAGCAGCAAATCCAAGGCAGGTAGCAGCACGGCAGGAAAAAGTAATCCGAAGTAGGCAGCGGCAAGACAGCCAGGGAAAACCCCAGCAGTAACCAGCAGGGCAGCCTGCCTCCTTGGAGCCCCCACTCCCCCGTTCCGCCGAGCCAAGACTGAGGAGAATATCCAAAAAAAAACCAAAAGAGACAAACCTGCCCCCACCCCAGCGATCACAGTTAACTACTTCTTTTGTCAACCGCTGGCCTGGGCAGTTAAGTGGCAGGGGAGAGAATTTACATAATAATCCCAAACTACAACAGGAGGAGTAAGGAAAAAGAGGGAAAATGAGAGGAAAAGCGAAAATTATATAGCTACCATCAGAGAGTGTGCAAATCCAGCTTCTCTGTGACTAGATGATAGGGCTCAAGGGAAGATGGAGAGCACATTGCTGCTCCTACACTCTGGCCCCTGTGGCCACCTCTCCCGGGTGGGTCTCTCAGCCCACTCTGTGCCTCTGGGATGGTATGAGGAGAGGTGGTCCCACTGCGTCAGACACTCAAAGGCTGGGTTAGGAGTCCGGGGGGCATGGTGTGGGCATGCTCTCTCTTACCTGTGACTGACAGGGCTGGCTACTTATGAAGAATTTACGAAGATAGCTAGGTCATGCAGAAAAAAAATCCGTGAAAGAAAAGTGCAACTTGAAGTTAGTTTGCCAAATCTGTTAGGTATAACAAAAAGTCCTTGTATAAATACATTAATAACAAAAGGAGGGGCAAGGAAAACCTCCATTCTCTGTTGGACTTGGAGGGAAATATAGTTAAGGAAGATGAGGAGAAGGCTGAGATACTTAACACCTACCTTGCCTCAGTTTTTGCCAGTAAGACGGGTGGCCCTCAAGACAACTGGCCTCTGGAGCTGGTAGACAGGGAGTGGGAGCTGAATAGCCCCCCTGTACTCCAGGAGGAAATAATTAGTGACTTACTGAGCCAGCTGGATCCTCACAAGTCTATGGGACTAGACGGGATCCATCCCAGGGTGATGAGGGAGCTGGCAGAAGAGCTTGTCAAGCTGCTCTCCATCATCTTCCAACAGTCCTGGGTCCCAGATGATTGGAAGTTGGCAAATGTCACGCCAATCAACAAAAAGGGCTGCAAGCAGGACCCTGGCAACTACAGGCCTGTCAGCCTGACCTCCGTGCCTGGCAGGGTTATGGAGCAGTTCATCCTGAGTGCAATCACACAGCACCTTCAGGGTGGACAAGGGATTAGACCCAGCCAGCAGGGGTTTAGGAGGGGCAGGTCCTGTCTGACCAACCTGATCTCTTTTTACAATCAGGTGAGCCACCTGGTGGAGGAGGGAAAGGCTGTGGATGTGGTCTATCTGGACTTCAGCAAGGTCTTTGACACTGTCTCCCATAATATACTCCTGGAAAAGCTGGTAGCCCATGGCCTGGACAAGTGTACCCTCTGCTGGGTCAGGAGCTGGCAGAAGGGTCAGGCCCAGCGAGTGCTGGTGAACGGAGCTGCATCCAGCTGGCGGCCAGTCACTAGTGGTGTTCCCCAGGGGTCAGTGTTGGGTCCAGTCCTGTTTAACATCTTTATTGATGATTTAGATGAGGGGATTGAGTCCATCATCAGCAAATTTGCTGATGATACCAAGTTGGGAGGGAGTGTTGACCTGCTGGAAGGAAGGAGGGCTCTGCAGAGGGATCTGGAGAGACTTGAGAGATGGGCTGATTCCAGTGGGATGAAGTTCAATAAGGCCAAGTGCCAGGTCCTGCACTTTGGCCACAACAACCCCCTGCAGCGCTACAGGCTGGGCACAGAGTGGCTGGAGAGCAGCCAGGCAGAAAGGGACCTGGGGGTACTAATTGACGGGAAGCTCAACATGAGTCAGCAGTGTGCCCAGGTGGCCAAGAAGGCCAATGGGATCCTATCTTGTACCAAAAATAGTGTGGCCAGCAGGACCAGGGCAGTGATCCTTCCCCTGTACTCTGCATTGGTGAGACCGCACCTTGAGTACTGTGTTCACTTCTGGGCCTCTCAGTTCAGAAAAGATATTGAGGTGCTGGAGCGAGTCCAAAGAAGAGCAACAAGGCTGGTGAAGGGACTGGAGCATAAGTCCTATGGGGAGAGGCTGAGGGAGCTGGGGTTGTTTAGTCTGGAGAAGAGGAGGCTCAGAGGTGACCTTATCACTGTCTAGAACTACCTGAAGGGAAGTTCTAGCCAGGTGGGGGCTGGTCTCTTCTCCTAGGCACTCATCCATAGGACAAGGGGGCACGGGCTCAAGCTCTGCCAGGGGAAATTTAAGTTGGATATCAGAAAAAAGTTCTTTACAGAGAGATTAATCAGGCATTGGAATGGCCTGCCCAGAGAAGTGGTGGATTCACCATCCCTAGAGGTTTTTAAACTGGGGTTGGATGTGTCATTGAATGCCATGATCTAGTAAACGGACTGGAGTTGGATCAAGGGTTGGACTTGATGGTCTTGGAGGTCTTTTCCAATCCAATTGATTCTATGATTCTATGACTCTTATCATTCTATGACAGCTTCCAGGATACTGGCCAGGGCTGGGATATGGGATACCTCACCTTCCTGAAATTCGGCCTGTCCCTCCCACCCTCACACTTGAGTTGTTCCAACCCTATATTTAATATAGTAATCAAGTGTCTCACAGAGAATTATATCAATATCAAATTAATATCACACCAATAAACTTTCTTTAACCTGAAATTAGTGTAGATTTTAATGTTACTATTTGCCTTGTGGAATTTTTTTTAAAATTTCATTAACAAATATTCAATAGGAAATCTAAGAACTCAATTATTTCTTTGATACAATATTTGAGTTCAAATAAATTTAATGCTATTTCAAAACCATTCACTGTGTAACAGATATATCTTCACCTTCTAAGCACTCAGCTGAAATCTTATCATGATTAAGTAGATTAGCAACATTTTGAAAATATTTAGTCAAGTCTGTTTTCCTTTTGAGTATGAGTGACTGGGAGGTGGTTTGTTGGGAAATTTAAGGCAACCTTTATGTATGTTTTTAGTATTTTAAATTCACAATCTAACAGAAAAAAGAATTTCTCCTGTATATGAATGAGCTGATACTGTGTGCAGTTTTGGTTACCACAATATAAGAGAGACACTAAGCTCTTAGAGATTGTCCCAAGGAGGGCAACAAAGATCATGAAGGACCTTGAGGGGGAGCCTTATGAGGAGTGGCTGAGGACACTTGGTTTGCTCAGCCTGGAGAAGAGAAGACTGAGGGGAGACCTCACTGAAGTTGTAACTTCCTCATGAGGGAAAGAGGAGGGAAGGCACAGATTTCTTTTCTGTGGTGACCAGTGACAGGATCTGAGGAAATGGCCTTAAGCTGTGTTGTGGTGTTTTAAGTTGGATATTAGAAGAAGATTCCTCACCCAGAGAATGTTTGAGCACTGGAACAGGCTTCCCAGGACAGTGGTCACAGCACTAAGCCTGATAAAGTTCAGGAAGTGTTTGGATGATTCTTAAAGGCACTTGGTATGAGTCTTGGGGATGGTCCTGTGCAGAGCTAAGAGTTGGACTCAATGATCCTTGTTAAGTCCCCTCCAAATCAGGATATTCTATGATTTTGTGATACTTAATTTCAATTCAGCTAAAATTCAGTTGAATACCCCTAATATGATTCATTCCTTTCTTGAAGTAGGTAATCAGATACTCATTTTCTTCAAATGCCAGCAACTCTGTAAATGTATATAATTTCAAATTATGAAACATTTCCACAAAATGGAAAAGTAGTTGTGTCTGTTTTCAAAACTTAACCTTTCACGTAACTGCACAAAATAAGCCTAACCTGTCAGATTTCACCACAGAAATTAATTAATTAATTAATGGTAATTATGAATTTTCCTACCACTTACTAAAATCCACAAGTCTCTAAACATCGGTATTTTTAAATTCTATCACAGACATGCAAGAAGTAACTATTTTAAAGTCTAAGTAACTGACAGTTATTGAAGTGTAGCAGTATTTGGAAAATGAGAACTTTAGAAATAGATTTTTCTGTTAATCACATATGAAATTACTTAATTATTAACTGAATAAAACCAGGCAGGGCAGCACTGGAGTGGGATTAAGTGTTGTGCATATAACTGTCTCTTTAAAGTACAGTGATACATGTTGTTTATCCCTGTTCAGAGGCGAAGCAAAGCAAAAATGTGTTACAGCTAAAGAGAACTAGGATGAAATGTTTGCAAAAGTATACACAGTTGTATGTTTTTACAGATCACAATTTAACTCATCAATTTCTTTGCACAAGGAGGTTTGGTTATGACTATATATTGGAGTATTTTACTGTGTTAAATTGTAGCTCAAATGTAATATAAATATAGAAAAAATAATGGTTTAAAAAACAGTCTTCCTGTTTTTGCTTCATACAGAAAACTGGTTTGTTTGTTGTTCATTGTTCTCTGTAGACCACTATGCCACTAGTTTACAGGGAAAAACCCCCTACAATACCAAATTTCTTAACCATTTTGGTTTTAAAAAGAGAAGTGTCATTTTGTTCAACTCTCACAAGGTATCTGGATGTGTCACCTAGCTTCCTGCAAGGACAAATTCAAGCACAATTGGACAACTTATTTTAGAAGTTGATCAGAACACAGTTTGACTCTTCCTGCTTGTAACAGTCCTTCAAAGATTATTGTAGCATATCCCAATGCCAAGCAAGGATTTGTAACTTTTCGTTATATTGTCAATCTGTGAGAGTTGGGGCAGCATGAGATGTCATTCTAATTATTTCAAGAATTTTGAGACCAGTTGCTCTAAAGAAATTTGTCATAAAATAGTAAAGGCATAATTTGACCCAAAGATGACCCGGGGCCCCTTAGATTTGTGATCTTTTTCTAATGTGTCATCTTGAGAACACCCTTTATCATTACAGGTAGTAGTAAGCTGTCAAGTAGTTTAACGTTAGTAAGAAACAAAATGAGGCATGCAATTTTTATGTTATATTCACTATTTGCAAATAGTATTTGTCTTCCATATCATGTCATGCCATTTTAGTTCCCTAGCTGGGCAAAAATTTTTAAAACTGGTCAATGAAATCAGAAGAAAAACAAAACTACAACAATGATTACAGATGAAAATAGCAGCTTGAGTGAGGCCACATTCAATTCTTGATTTCATTAATTTCATACATTTTCTTTGACACAAATGTGTGGTGTAGCTCCACTGTACCTCAAAGTCTGTATCACATACAGATCTCTAAACCAGGAATTTAATAGAACTCAAATGACTTGTTTAGATATTGACGTGCCTTTCCTAACTTTGTGTACACATAGTTACATACAAAAATGTATACACTAAAAACCGTGTAGCAAGTTTCTTTTTTCCCTTTTCGTTTTTTTTCTTTAGGAAATCCATCTTATTTCCCACCTAATAAGAAACAGAACCAATTAAGAGATATTTTTAAAATTACCTTAGAATCCTTTTGAGGCTGAAAACCTTCTGGAAATTTCTATATGCAAATAGAACTCTCTTAGCAAGATTTAGCAGGAGTTTTTTTAAAACAGTACTAGCTTCTTTTAAGATATTAAAATCTCATCAAATACTAGCAAAGGGAATTGTTTTTGGTTTTTGTTAATATGTTGACATGTATTATTTGCTGAGTCATCCAACATCTAGCTGTTCTGTTTTGCCACACAATTTTCACCCTTTTTTATCTTATCTTTGATATTACAGAGCTGCGTACTACTTTCAGCCCACACAGCTGCAGAGACTTTGCAAATATTTATGAAAACTGATACTTTCAAGTTGCAATGGAGAAGGCTAAGAAATCAGGTGAGGCAAGAGTCTCAACTTTCCTCTAGAAAACTTGAATGCTCAGATACAACAGACTCCAAAATGGAAGAAAGGGTCATGATCACTTTGTGTTTCTTTTCATTTCCAACACACTGATGTTCTGCTACTCATTCCAGTGAGAAGACATACCAGTGTGTTTACATTTGGCAGGTAGGGAAATGGTATCAAAGTCAAGCACAGTGAAATTAGGTTTTAAATCACATTTCAGCTTCAAAGAGAAAATATTTCATAACAAGTCCCTGCAATGATTGGTAACAAAAAATTTATATTAGTTCTAAAGCATTCAATGTTATAGAAAATTAACAGGCTACTACTTTTCCATCCTTAACCTGATACTCTCCTGTTTTTCTGTCTCTCTTTTCAGCTTGCTTTGCTATGACTTAATCCTTTCAAACATTTCCTTTATGGAGTTTCAACTTGAATTTATAAAATCTTATATCTGCTTGTCAAACAAAATACTGTGGAATAACATAACATATAAAATGCTGACCTTCCATCTAATAAATTATTTTTTTACAACCTTATATTCCTTCCTCTTTTTTAAAATATATTTTTATTTTATCTCTACAGTCAAAGCCGTGTAAGTGAATGGTGTTGTCTAAGCTTTGCACAAACATAAACTTTCTGTTTTTTATGGCAACATCTCTATTGTTCTATGAACCATCTGTTATGAGACAAGAATTATTCTTACTTACACTCCCAATGATTCATTTCTCTGGCAAATTTCTGCCAAAACCAGATGAAGATGCGTAAGACTTGGTGCAGCTTCTGGTAGCTGCAGTGCACAAAGTAGCAAACCATACCTGGGACCATTGTCAGCATGTGTCTCAAAAAAGACAGTTTTTATCTCTCTCAAGGATAAAAGCAACCATACCTATAGTAAGACCGAATTATACAGTGTGGTTTATGCCTGTGAAGGAGTGGTCTCCATATATTATAACCCACACTTTTGCATCAAGACCTTCTCATTTTTGGACATTCCACCCCTCACTTGGACTGTAGGTATAAGAGAAAAGAAAACCTACTAAACTATTATAAAAACATTAAACAACATAGACAGTATCTTCTGTTCTCCATATTGCACAGGCAGACTACTAACATGCTCAAAGGCTGGGCCAGCAAAAATTTAATTCCTTTTTCATACTAGTTGAGTGTTTTAAAAAATGCAAGCTACATCCTCAAATGGTATGGGAAGGTTTATTCTTTTATGACTCTGAATAACTCTGAGTCTGGAGGTCCATTTGGAAAAAACACATAAATCATGAACCCCTGTCTTTCCATATGTAAAATATTCAATGACAAGTGGGCAAAATTCATGAGAAGTGACTTTCCTGTGACATTCATATTATAATAGAACTTGAAATCCTAGAAAAAATTTTCATTATAATAGTTGTTACCTACAAGACATATAGACTGAAAATATACAGATATTTACATAGATATATAGATACAGATATTAGGTTTATAAAATATCTGGTTGAAATCATAGCAAGTTGCAGTAAATCTAGTACACCTAAAAAAACCTTAGTGAACTTACGTGGCTTTTGTTTGCACATATCTAAAACGAATTTCATTACTTTTGAAAAAATAACTGTTGGATCTTATATTTCTGTGGCACTGCACTCAGGATTTGAGTCCTGTAAGTTCAGAAGTTCCTATGGTAAATGACAACCATTACCTTCTTATAACTAAAAGTGATGACTTCCACCTTATATAATATTAAAACAGCAACATTTTCAATAGGGAATCTGATCTGATTAGGTGTTTGCACAGCTCTGAGAAAAACAAACACTTGACCTTCCTGGATCATCAGATTCATACTGTAATAAAAAATTTTAATTATTAATGTTAGTGTGGGCAATAACATTCTGCAAAGATGCTCCAAATTGGCTCATAATTGACTGACACTTAATTTCAGACGAGAACATCTGAACTAGATTTCAGTTCCTTGCCAAAAGGTTGCTTAAAAGTTCAGAAAAAAACAATAGTTAAAAAAAAAAAAGGAAGTAGGCTTTCTCTGCACTGGTGAATTAAGCCATGATAGGAATGTTCCAAGTATCATAATTGCATATATTTTTCAATTGGTAGTATGCTGGTAGGCACTGAGCATGGGTGAATGATCAGTCTCTCAAGCAATCCCTTGCTGCCGTTAAGGAGTGTGAGACACATCTTGGTTAAGTGGGACTTCTTATGTAGTCTAGGAGGATTTACTAATGCAAATTCAAGGGGTTTTGTACCAGCTGGGCTTAGTGTCAGCAAACACTCCCCATCACTGTTTCACAAAGTGTTAGAGAAGCCACCACAGTGGCCAGATATCATTATATTCTTGCTTACAGTATTACCAACAACAGACTCATCTGTCATGGCTCTGGAATGTGCTCATCATTTTGTTTAACTGATTTATATTTCAGTGCAAACTGTTTGGTGTCTTCAACTGTGTCTGTTCCTGTACATGGCTAGATTGCAAACAGGAGGGAAAAAAACTATCATCCATAACCAAGCATTTAATTTCTTGGCTGAAAATTTTACACAAGAGAGAGGTCTCTAGTTTTTATGCTAGTAAATGCATTTACAGCTGAGCCACCATTGCAAAACAGACTGCCACTTATGAGAATAACTTTGCACATGACTGAACAAGTCCAACCCATTCTCATTCAAATTATTTAAAATGAATGATCCTATTTCTGTTCTTCTTCAGTCTACACTTGTTATTCTGTACACAGAGGTCCAGATCACTATAAATTCATGTTGCTTACTTTACTATCTAAGCAGTTCCATTCAGGATTTTCTCTCATCACAGAAAATTTTTCAGAAAAAAAAAAGTGTTTCCTGATTACTCCAGTATTAAAGAAAAAAAAAACAACCAAGCAATAGTGGTGGATGAATCTTCAGAGCTGTATGCTTTGGTTCACAGGACACTGTTCCCTATTCAAATAATAATTTGGAAGTGGCTGGCTAGAAATCAGGAATATCTGTTTGGAGCCTGTCTGAACTGTCTCAGTGACTGGGGGAAAGATTCCAGGCTACAGGATTTTTCCTTGGTGTACCAAAACAGGGAAGGTAGAAACCACCAAGGGTCCCTGCAAGAGGTCAAAGAAAAAGTAAACTCAAAGGTCTATTTTGTGATTACTGTATTGGATGAGTTTTGTGGGGAATTCTTTTTTTATATCAGACCACTTCCAACACAAAAAAAACAATTCTTACTCTTTCTGTGTTTCACCAATGCAAACTGGAATGTCTTTCTCACACTATCTGTACAAGTTTCTTGAGTACTAAAACCAAAAACCGCTCCAGGCAAAAGCAGGCCCTCAACACAGCATGTACAGCCTCCAGTACAGCTGACTCTGACCTACACTAACCGTACATACACTGCAGAAGAACTCACATATTATGTGATCTGACATTGAGGTTAAAGCTCAGGTATTATTTACTTACACTGAGTAACTCATGTTTGGCTTAAGAACAAAGTTTCAATTGTAATTAAATGTGTTAGCTCACTTTCTGTGTTTGTCCTTAACACTTTTCTGACCAAGATTTGAAGACTTCTTTTTCTGAGGATGTGTAAGTATAACTGCACCAGAAAGTACAATTAGCACAATAGTACTAACTGGAGCTTTTATCTATTTATGTAATGTGGACAGCAAGGGTAAGTGAAAGTACCTCCTTTCTCTTGGATGTATTAGTAAAAGAATGGCAAAAGGAATCTATTGCCAGTCACCAGATGGTGCAATTATCAACAGTCCTACAATTGTTGTTAAACTGTATATATGGTTTAATCTTAGGGAAAATGTACTTTGTTGGTCATGTATATTTTCATCACAGAAGATATTTTATTTTAATTTATTTTATAAGCAATTACTCTAATTGGAACAGTTTCCTAAGTGTATATGTTATCGTGATAACAGTAGAAAAATGCATTGCCTGATACCAGAGTTTCCAAGATGCAATGTAAAAAACTGACTGTTATTTTGAAGCTTGGGATTTGTATCCATACCTTCATGATTCATGCATCTCATGTTCACTAGTAAAGCCACTTGTCCTAGTTCAGCAGGTGGGAGCAGTTATCACTGTGTAGGGGTGATCAAAGCTGTGTATTCTACCCCCTCTATTCATTTCCCAAGAACAATGGGCCATTTGCAGCAGATGCCCAGGGATTCATTAGCACCTTCACACCCAGCCTGGGCAGGGCATGGCTGCTAATGGACCATCAACAGGGATACTCTATGACTCCCAGAGTTAATCACCTATTGTGTGAGTCCCCGCCCTGGGGGAGGGACTGGGTGGTCCCTGAGAGTACATAAGTTGTGGGTAAGAAGACCTTGGGAACCACTTGTTGGATCCAGAGGAACAGCAGGACCTTGACAGGAGGAGACCACCAGTCTCGACCAGACTACGATTGCCACTCTCGACCAGACTACAGCCATCACCTGCACCAACAGGTTTTTTAACTTCCTTTTGCTTTGGACTTGGGGGAACCATGCAGGTCTCAGCACAAGGGCTAACAAACTATTGATGGATGGTGAATGCTCCTAAAATAGGAGTGCAGGTCTTCTGCTTCAAGAGGCACGGTGGCCGTAGGTTTGCAGCTCTTTTAGGCCGCTTCTCGAAGCCTGGGATGGCTCCCCTTGCACCCAGCCCGGCGCAGCCTCCCCAAGGAAGGACCACACTTGAGGCCAGGTGGCAACAGAAGAAGCAAACTTTATTGAGGTGCCCGGCTTATAAAGGGTTTGAGGGACGGATCCAGAAAATGGGAGGAGAAAGGGGAAGGGCCAAGCATTGTATTGGTCAAAGCACGAGCAGAGGGGAGGTACAAAGAAAGGACTAATAGGGAATAAGGATCCAAACATAGCCATAAAAGGAGAACTACTGCAATGCACCAAACTGGGGCCAATCAGGGTAGGGTTGGCGGGAAAAACCTAGGGGGGTTCTGGGAAGAAGAATTTGGATAGGGACTCTTATAGGGAAACATTATGGGTAGACCTGATGGCCAACACCATTAACAGGGGAGAAATCAACATATGAAGTGTTCGGGCCCACAGCCTCAGGCTCTCTGATTTCTGCGTCTTCATTGACCTATTGCTTGTAGTACTTCTGCCACTTAATAAAGTCCGGGTCTATCCCGACATCAAACCCTTTGGGTTTGTGCCACAGGACACTGGGTTATACTGCTGGGTTTTGTGAGTTAAAACCAATCTCTCCCAGTGCCATTGTATTTATTGAAATATTATTAAGTTGTAGCTCTGAGTTATAATCTCTCTCGTGTTGAGTTCATTTCTCCTACTGGTTTACCTTTAAACCAGCATACCATTCTACATAGTAATATTGCACAATTTAATATACTCAGCAGAAAGACTTTATTGAATATCTTTAGGTCAGCGAAAGAAAGCTCAGCTAGACTTTGGATCAGTCTTTTGTTATTGGAAATAAAGTTATTAAAGTCTTTATATATACATTAATAAATTTAGGTATAATTACTTAATGTTATCAAATGTAAAATATTTAAGAAAGCATTTAAAAAACCCACAAATACTACTCTATTTTTTTAATGTGACAGATTGACTACACTTGTGACAGAAATTACCTTGAAGCAATTCATTAAATTCAGTCAGAATTTAAAATTCTAATTCATAATAGTTAGCTCCTACAGTAATAGGTTCATATATGACCAAAACTGGTGCTGTTGCAGTATAAAATTATATGCTAAAACCCAATCTTCCTATAAGGGACGTTCAGACTATTCTTCTGTATCCATTAAGCTTGATCACAGAAAACACTTTCATGATACACACTTGTAAAGCAAAAAATTTTTTGCATTATAATGGCCTTGATCATTGATGGAACAAAAAAGTACATTCCAAAGCAGACATACTTGAGATACAACATTTCCTCATTAGTAGGGGAATAGGTACATAAGTGTGTGTGTGGCTCAGCTTCGTGAACGAAGATTTGGGAAGGGCTGTCCCCACATGGGTGTGCCCTTCCAGCCTGCGCAGTGGATTTTTTAGGTGAGGCACAGCGTGCGCAGAACTGGCCCCACCGTTTAAGTCCTGAGGTTCATCTGCCACGGCCGAGCGAGCTTGGACAGTGTCTTGGTTTGAGGTAAGCAACTGCCAACCCCCCCAATCACAGAGAGAAAAGCCTCCCTCCTAACACCAGGGAAAGGGAGGAAAAGAGAGGGGAAAGAAAAAAAAAAAACACTTCAAACCGCGTTTATACTAAAACTACATATATTTTCACAGAAAGAAAGAGACAATTAGAAGAGAGTACAAATATACATTCACACAAGTCTGGAACAACAAGTTCCCCACCTCAACTTCTTAACGAACACACAAATTCTACTGTCTTAACTACACATTACTTAAGAAAATACTTATTCCCCAGGGAGACAAACTCAAGCAGAAAGGAGAGACCCAGAACAACACAATTTATCCTGTGAGCCAGTGGTGAGCCTGGTCCTCTCCATCCCCCCTGGGACAGCATCGTGCGTCCTCCCAAGAGGAGGGCTGAGAAGCGACTGCCTTAACCACTCCCACACTGGTTCCTACTTCCCTGGAGATGATGTCATAATGTGGTATGGAATACAAAATTACTGGCTAGAAGAGGTCAGCTGTTAGCTCAGCCCAGCTCAAGTCAGCTGACAGCTTCAGCCTAGTCCACACTTCAGAGCCCAAATCTAGGCCCACCTAGGTGAACCCATAACAGATAGTGACAGTGAAGTCCTGAGGTCTAGAAACTGCAGCACCCGGCATTTCCCAGGAGGTCTCCCATCCAAGTACTAATCCGGGACTGACCCTGCTTAGCTTCTGAGATCTAACGGGATCGGATGTCAGGGAGGCATTTAACTGCCTTTACATAAGTGTGCATGCACACTCAATTATACTTTGAACACAGATTCTTATACAGAAAAGAAATTACAGCTCTTACTGAAGTAAAACTGAAATAGTCTATAAATATACAAGATGAGAACATCAACTTCAATAAATAAAATGTCCTCATTGGAAAGGAACATGTATTGATTTAACTAATCAAGGGTCCAAACCTTAGACTTGTAATAGTCTCATCAAGGTAAAAAGGCAGACCCACAAGTGTGGCTAAGATACCTTTGCATTGCCTTAAAAAAAAGAAAAAAAAAAAAACAAAAGTGGGAAAAAGTAGCTCTGGCCTTAAAACCCCAGTAACTTTGTTCCTCTCCTTTCTCTGTGAAGGCCAACAGTCAAACACTGCTCAAAAAAATGCAATACTCTGGGTCAAGAAACTTTCAAATTTGTGATTGCACAAGTCCATAAAGGAAGAGAAACAAAGGAGCTGTGTTGAATCTAGGTCACTTGAGGAGCTTGCCATTCTGTATTTGGTCTAACTTCACAATTGCTTTACAGTGTTGAAGAGTACAAAGCAGTCAACAGTGGGCAGGAACTAATTTGAAGTCAGTAAATGCATTACCCCATTTCAACAGTGGAAGATGCAGTGCAGACATCTCCCCAGGTAAGGAAATAGTAAAGAAAACATATTTTGTTGATAATTACTTCTTTATATAGATATCGAAAATAGTTCTGTAACACAGTCTGAAATTGTAGCATGACATCATGAGTTATTTTGGACTGAAAAGTTCAAGCTTCAAATAAAAATAGCTACAGCCAAACAAGGAAAAGCAACTAAAGAGAATAAATAAATATACTAGAGGGGCAAGGTGGGGGGGGGGAAGGGGGGGAGGAATGGTGCAAATCATGCCAATTTGATTTTTTTCTTTCTTTCTCCTTGCAAATTTCGTTATATCCTAAATAGATAGCTGAGAAAACCCATTTAAAAAACTTTTTCACCTCATCTGAGATCATGATGCTAATGAAATATGAAAGTTGAATTGCACAATTAAAAGTAGTGTAACTTTCCTTCATTAATACTACATTTTCTTTAGTAATCCTGAACTTCACTGATCATATCTCATTCAAGAAAACTGAAGAAAGCCCAGCTGACTGATCTAATGTATCTATTTTACTTTTTTTCCTTTTAGAGTTGTCTTTATAAAAATATCAGCATTTATTGCATAACACATATTTAGTATTTAGCACTCAGGTGACTACTTAGCTGTCTTTATAGGCAGGATTGTAGATAGAGCAGGGAAATTCAAGTTCTAAACCTGCAAAGATTTATGCACCTGATATCTCCATGCACTGCAAGCTCAGTGCACTCAGTGCATTGCAGTGACATCAGCTGAGCTGTTCTTAACATGCATGAGTTATATTTGGTTTCAAATACCTGCAGTCTCAGAAGCAATTAGGAAAGAAAATTGTTGGTACTTTGTGCCTCTAAAACTGTAAATGCAACCTAAAACACTTCTAGTTTTAAAAGTTATCTCCAGGGTGCTGGATCCAATTTTGCTTTCATGACTTGCTCTTAGTTGTCAGTTTCACATAAGGAATATTTTCAGTTAAATCCCCCTTGAATAACAGGTGCTGTTAAGTGTTTTCCTCAGCCTACACTGGGCTGCCCTGTCCTTCACAGTGCAGAAGCAAAGCACACTTAAAACCTCCAGAACCTGCATCTGCCTACCTAGTCATGCCTGTGTCTGAACCTTTGCAATTTAGTTTGGATTGCTGTTATTTCTCTGGCGATGTCTCACTGAAGCAAGAGTGAGAGAGTGCCTACATTTTAGATAGTGATTTTTGTAGTAATGAGTAAAAATATCCAGAGAAACTCTGGAACACACGGTCTCTTCTGTGGACAATTGTAATCCATTATCCCATGGGCAGGAACTCAATTCTCCGCTTATGTAAAAAATTACTTCAGCACAGCGATCACTGAATCTGTGGGGTCTCTATAATGGATTTACTGTCCATTTTTCAAAATGCAGTGTTGAGTGGTGAACTTCAGACTTCTAAAATGCCAGTGTCTGCCACTTAAAGATGCTCCTTGAAATATGCATGGTTTGAGGCTGCAAATCATCAGTGTAAGGTAAAAATAATCATGTGGGATGCTTTCTAGGTCACCAGATTCTGGACACACGAGAAAGGAGAAAGATAAAGGCAGAGTGTCCTAGTTCAACAGGTGGGACCTGTTTATCACTGTGTGGGTGTGACCAAAGCTATGTATTCTACACCCTCTATTCATTTCCCAAGAAGTGTTAATAATGGGCCATTTGCAGCAACTGTCCAGAGCACACCCGACCCCTCAGGGTATGAGCTGGGTGTGAAAGACACCTGTGAGATGAGCTGTGATAACTTCCTTCCAGCAAGTCGTTAGCACCCCTACACATGGCCTGAGGTGTCATGTCTGCTAATGGGCCATCAATGATTCCAAACACCCTATGACTCACAGAGTCTGATTACTCATTATATAACTCTCTTTTCTGAGGGAGGTACTAGGCAGTCCCACCTGGACCTGAGGGGATATAATCTTGGTGGTTTGGGGATTGAAAAAACACTCATCAGATCCAGAGGAGGACCAGAACCTTGATAGGAGGAGACCACCTCTCTTCACCATCAGCTGCACCAACAGGTTTTTCACTTCCTTTTACTTTGGACTTGGGGAAACTATGTGGGGTTCAGCACAGGGGCTAACAAACCCCTTTGTGTTTGTGTCCCAGGGTGCTGGGTCATACTTCTGGGTTTTGTGGGTTAAAACTAATTTCTCTTTGTGCTATTGGATTTATTGTAATATTGTTATTAAATTGTAACTTATAATCTCTTTTGTGTTGGGTTCATTTCTCCTGCCAGTTTACCTTTAAACCAGCACACAGAGCTACTGCTTAAATGAAGTGGTCATGCTTTGAGGTATCAGATACTTGTAGTTAATGTCTAAATATGAAGAGACTGAATCTCCTTCAGTGTTTTCTTTGCACACACATAATTGGTGTGAAAGTCCAAGACTTCTGAAGAAATGACAACTTGAACAAGTGATGCTGCATCCTTAAAATTGTTTTTAAACTTATGTTCTCTGTTACTCAGTAGAAGTAATAAGAATTTTTTTAATTAGCAGTCTAGTAAGTTTCAGGTTTTAAGTCACAAGGGCCCTAATTTCTCTTCTTTTTTTGATTTATTATTTTTAGTGGAAGTCTTTTTAAGGCTGCTTGTTAGAGTGGCAGAAAGGCAAAAATAGTTTGATTTAAAAGCTTAGTGCCCTGTGATACTGTGCTACTCTGTCATGCTATTGCACAGTCTAACAAACATTACCTCTTTGGTTTCCTAATCCCCAAGTTTATGACCACTGCACTGTCTTTTAAAGTATAAGTGTGTCATGCACTGTGGTGAACAAGGGCATACATGTGTTACAAACTTTGCATATAACACAGAGTCAGAATGAACTATCTGGAAGAAGGTTTAATTCATTCTTCTAGACTAACCAGAATGCTCAGATCAGAGAAACTCTTGGAGTGTGAAGTGAACGTATGAAGAGAGAGACCAAGCAAATCCATGGTAGACTGCAGTGAGGAGGAAAAGCAGGAGGCTTCTAAAAGTCTTTCTGTATAGAGAAAAACTCAAATTGAAGTCCCAGGGATGGCTGTGAAAAGGAAACTTTCCTGCTGTTCAGATGGAGGATGATTAGGAACTACAGAGTTGCTTAGCTGTGAAGGCAGAATGTAAGAAAAAGGCAATATTTTTTCTCTCTCTGTGGAGAAAGGTTTTGGTACGCTTCAACTCACCTTGAAGACTTGAATTCTGAGTTGCAATTTTGCTCATCCAACTATATAACTTTGTTACCCTAATGAAATAAATTCTAGAGACAGAAAAATTCTTTTATCGGTTGGTGTTCTTGCTACAAACTAAAAATGGAGTAGCTCCATCTCAAGGTTTTGGGATCTTTTACAAACATATTTTAAACCATTTCTTGCTTTCTCCAATAGGTACCACTGGTGTTAGTGACTATATTTAACTGACAGAGACATGCCACTTTTGTTTATTGAAGATGCCATGTTTTAACATATTTATAAAAATAATTTTTGTAATTGTGCAATTACTGTACTTATAAGAGGAAAAAAATATTTGGGCAAAAGGATTTCTTTATGTCTATGAATTACAAGTAGGAGATCTGCTACCAAGAATCAGACACTGTTACAAACCAGCAGAAATTGCTGCATTAGTGTTACCATTATCTTCTATTTGAAGGAAAAATGTCAAAGTACATTAACTATTATGAACAGCAAATAACTATGTCCTTTGAAAATCTTATTCTCAAGGCTGGCGGCAGATTACCAGCTGTAGCTGAGGTTTTTCTATAGAGCGTTCATGTAAGCCGTTATAAATTTGCATGGAGAAGTGAAGATACTTCTGAATCCTGTCCATTGTGTTAGATTAGGAGAATAAAGAACTTGATATGGTGCACAGGACTATAAGCTACTTAAAAAGAACATTGCTTTTCAGAGATTTCTAATCTGCAATGCAAGTGTTGTCATGGTGCTTACTTTCAATTGCATAAATATATTCTGGGATTTACTTTGTTTGTACTTAGGTTAATGACACTAATGGGAGATACATGTTTGGTTATAAAAGATGTCAACAGGAAAAGAATAGACAGTAATAATAAGCTACAGATAATTTAAACCATAAGAGATATCTGAAAGATGCTAGAACTATTAAACGGGTATCTATACTACAAAAACCTGGTGTAAATCTAAAGGGAACTCCTTTTCTTAAATTCTGTAAATGCTGGAGCATACTGGTTTTGAACAAATATTTTTCTCACAATACCTTGTTGTTTTCATTGGTGGAAATTGGGAGAATAATGAAATACTTATGTTCACCATAACTTTCAAACTAAAAAAGGTTGGATTGTTGCATCTGAATAAAAATTAAAACAAAAATCCAAAAGCTAGTTCACATTCATAAAAATAATGGAAAACAGTCTGCAGATAAAAAAAAACTAAGTAATTGAACTCAATGGAATGTTTCTTTTCTACAGAAAAATGAAATAAAACCAAACTGAAATGAACCCTAAGAAAGCCTCTCAAATTCACTTGAAAGACTTCCTCTCTTCCCTGGTCATTTTTTCAATAAGATCAAATAACAGATTCCAAACACACTTCTAGAACTCACCATATCAAATTCCAGAGGTATGGAAGCCTATAAACTATATAGCTTAGAGCTGCGACCATATTGTTTATACATATATGTGTAGTTTAGATAGTATCTTCAAGCTGTTCAATATATTTTTATTGGCAAAACTGTTGCAGCCAAATACAAGAAGACTCTGATAGCTCCAAATATCAATGTTTAAAATATTATCACTCTCCAAGAAAATCCACCAAAATACAGTTATCATATGCCCTTTTCTTGTCACAAAACCTGCTGAAGAGCACAAAATCTCAAAATATCCAATATTTTATTAGTCACATAATGTCATTACTGCATTCTTTCAGCTTCTGGGAATGTCAACGGATATTTTTCATCTTTACTTACGTATTTAAACATTTCTATAGTATTAATCTAGTATGTAAACTCAGAGAAGATATTCTAAGCTATGATTTTTGTAGAAGTTTTTTAAAGGCAAATTCTTTACCAGTTTCATCTTACTCAGTTAGACCACCAGAATATCACAAATCTCAACAAGACATCAGGATCATTTGAGACTTAATTTAATTTGAGTTACTTGTCCTTTACACATCCCTAAAAACATTAAACCAAACTTTGAATTTTGCATGGAAAGTCTCTTTAAAATGCAATAGAACTGTGAGGTGTATGTACTCCAAAGCAGTTTTTTTTCCTTTCAAGTCCTAAAACCTCAGCAATTCCTGCATAAATAACTTTTAGTACTCATAATCCATAATTACAGGAATTCTAGGAAAAAATTCTTTATCATTACACATCACCATTCTATACTGGTGTTAATGTAATCTACAACACAAAATATCTTAAGGTAACCATTTGGCAATTTTCATTTTCCTTATTAAATTAGCAGATACTTAAAATTTAGAAACCTTCAGTCTTTGAAAAACTAATACACCCAAAGCCAGCAATGAAAAACAAAACAAAACAACACAAAGAAACAAAAAAAACCACAAAAGGAATTAATTTTACTGACATTCTTGTAAATCAAAAGAGAGATGTACTGGTAGCTTAACAGGGAAATTAATTAATTATTTTAGAGAATGGAGACAAGAGGAATTCACAAATTTTAATTGTAACTACTCTGTGGGTAACTGAATTACATAAAATATTGTTGTTAGACTGTAATTCCAGAAGTGAAACAAATGGAACAGTTTCATTTTGCATAAAGCTCTTACTTTGCTATATATGTCTCATTTTTCAAAAATTTTATTTTCAGTGGTGATCACAGAGTCAGAATTTGCAGTTAGCATTATTATAGAATACTACATCATAACATAGCAAAAAGTACTTATTACCAGTCCTGATCTGCTCATTTGAAAAATCCTGTTCAGTCACAAAAGTTCCTGGAGCTGAAGGGTCTCTTATCCTTAGTCTGGGTCATGACTTGCAGTTCTAAGTTTAGTAGTCTTAGTATGACATAAGAAGTCAGTATAGACAAGTAGTCCTTATACTTTTAGTTGATCAATACAAAAGGTTTTTATATGTGACATCCAAAGTGCTTGATTTTATTTCCAGTAAGAAGACAACATAAAAAGTGTCTCAATTTGGAGCCTCAGAAGCGGGCATGTCCAACATTAGTCATTAGGTGTCCACAAATATAATGTTCCTTAGAATTCTAAGAAGTCAGTGGTGATAACTATGTCTTTTGTGGCTCAAGACGGATTACAAACATAAATAGAAAAAATACTTGTGATTGCTTCAACTTAGCTGAAGATAGAAGAAAATGTGATCATCTATACCTAAAAAAGAAATCATAATTTATATTCTATAATGAATTTTCCCACACTCTGTCACCGCACTGTAATAATAAGCCCCAAACAATTTCCATAGATGTTGATTTCTATTACCACTAAAGCTAAAAGTTATGTTATCTTCTATTTCTTCCTTTTCCATTTTATGATAAAAAAGATGAAAACATCTTAAGCAAGATGAAGTGTCGCCAAATGATTTATCACTTTTTGCAACTAAATGACTCAGAAGGCCTCTCAGTAGGCAAATTGCTGCTCAGGCACATTCCTGCACATACGCAAAGGCAGAGACACAAGGTGAAAAGGAAAAGCTGAAGAAAAGGCTCTGTAATAACACTTGTGAATTTTAGAGAGATTTATATTTTCTTGACCATGTCAAAACACTATTTGTTCCTCCACCTCAAAACAAAAATCAAGGATAGGTGACTTTACCACAAAACAGCTTTATTACAATGTGGTTTGAAGATGAGTAATGTCATAGCATGTGCACTTTTAGATAGAAAAATCTTTAAACTCATCCCCTCCACTTGGTAGGTATTCAAATTTGCAATCATTCAAAACCTTGAAATAATCTGTCAACAAAAGGCATCAGAAAGGTTGGAGAGCACTCTGAGCTATAATTCCAGAAAGCAGAGAGGCCAGATGTTGTCCTCACTGATATTATCTGAAGAAATATATCAGGCACCTGAGGCCAGAGGGCACCAAAGTATAGATGTTACCCCATACAGCTGGGAGAGGTGTGTGGAATGCACTCTGTAAGGCAGGTGGGAAGGATGCTATCTGAAGGTGATGGCCTGAACCTCTTGCATCTGCTCCAAGCACAGAAATTTGTGTTGGGCATGGTTAACTCCTTCTGTCCTCCAGCCAATATTGGACTGATTCTAAAGATCCCTCACATTAAAAAGAAAAAAAAAAGAGTATGTATAGACACACACACACATACATATATAGAGAGAGCTATGCAATAGTAAATTATGGAAGGAGTATTTATCAAATGATATTCAAATAAAACTGATTTGGCAAATGAACTGTTTAGGAATTTCACCAAATGGATACATTTGCCAGCCTGTACTCTGGTACTTTGCCTATGAAAAGCAAAATATGGACATCAATTAAATAACGCTGTCATTATTCCTGAAGTATATATACTTTTACCATTGACAAAGTGCTTTAGTTAGCAACCTTAATAACTTTATTTAGCCATGGACCTGCTTTATAGATTTTCTTCTTAGAGATATTAAAGAAACTTACAAAATTAAATGTATTGGAATTATCTTTTCTGTTTCACACATTTCATTAAAATAATCATAGAAAGATGCTACTTTTGCAAAAGTTATATCATTCAAATAAAAAATATGTGGCATTGTTTCATTTGAAAATATTCTGTCTATCTGTAAAGAATGTAAATATTCTTCATTTCTGCCACTTCCCAAAGCTAGGAACATAACTATGCAGAGCAGCAACACAACATCTTGAAAGCAGAGACTGAGCTTCAGGATGCTGTGTTATTACCAGAAAAAGTAACAAATTTGCAATGAAAGCACTCATCAAGATGATAGCCTTGTTCCAGGCAATTTTTTTATTTTAATAATGAACTGAAGTGCTTCCTTTTTGGAAAATTTTTGAGGTCAAAAGTGTAGTATGTATGTATGTTTAGAAAAAGTATAATTTAGTCATGGTGATGCCTTAGGACTTTATATATTTGAGTATATAGGTATGTATATTTGTAAATTTTTATATAGCTGTATAGCTTTTCATATTTGGTGTAGCAACTAGCATTTTCTACATTTGTGCCATATTCCTGAATTTCTGTCTCAAAGGTGAAACTAGCAGCTAGAACACCTTGCTTGGGACCCACATACCAGGACTATAGTAGCAGTACATATTATAGCTAAAATAAGATACGATTTTAATCAAAGCAATAGAAGGCTCAGAGACCTTGGAGAAGCTCCAAAGAAGAGAACGTGATATGAAGATGATAATGGTGAAGAAGTAAGGGGTCTTGAGAACTCTGACTCAATTCCAAGGAGCTATGCCAAGGGGCAGATCTAGAGAAGATTCTCAGGGAGGATGATTCTTAGATTGAGTGCGATCTTTAGTTACGGTAATTAAGTTGTGTTATAAAATTAGTAAGCAACCCTATACTGGGCACACTTGGGGGTGATGTGACCAGAGTGTGGGGGTGATACACTGTGGGGGTGATGTGGCCAGAGCCGGACTTCCCCACTCCCCTACTCTCCTTTGGGCAAGCCATGAAGAGCCTCAGGTCTTGCCTGAAGAAACACAAGGATGTACTTGGAGGTAGGGTGCGACTCTCTATACTTTGTACACTGAAAACTCCATTAACGAACTGCTCTTTACTTTTCCCAAACTACTTTGCCTGGAAAAGTTTTTCCTCAATTTTAGGCAACAATTATATAACAGTAAGTCATAAAATATTTTAGTGGAAATAATTTGCATTTTCCCATGTAGAAATCCTAAATATGTTTGGTTTTGTTTGGGATATTTTTTTGTTTTCAAAACCCCAAACCAAAAAATCATGAAGAAAGAAATATACCACAAGATTGTTCCTGCTATGCTAGGGAGGTAACTTCTGTAAGCAAGGTATACAGTGTAGAGAGGTCTGCATATGGTACACATGTCTGGTTCTGGGCTCTTCAGTACAAGAGAGATGTCAAGAAAGCCCAGATGAGGGCTACAACAGTGATTATGGGACTGGACCTTCTCACTTAGATGGAAAGGCTGAAGCATCTGGCTTCATTTAGCCTGTAGAAGAGATGACTGAGAGGCAACCTTATTACTCTGCCTAAGTATATGAAGGTAGGGTGTTCAGAGGAGGGAGCCAGGGTTTTCTTGGTACTGCCAAGCAATAGGACAAGAGGTAATGGGCACAAACTGATGCACAGGAAGTTTCACCTGAATATAAGGAAGAACTTCTTTACAGTGTGGGTGACCAAGCACTGGAACAGATTTCACACAGAGATTGTGGAGTCTCCCTCACTGGTGATACTGTGTATTTAAGGTCCCTTCCAACTCAGATAACTTCTTGATTCTATGATTTCAAGGAAGTATGTTAATATGGAAAGTCACACGACTTTGCAAAGACATTGTCACAAACTCCTGATTTTTGGGATACAATCAACACAATTTTTAAAAGCCTACCTACTCAGGAATTTTAACCACAGGAGCTGCCCTTCTTTAACATCACAGCATCTGGAAGAAGCAGACATTTTCGACAGCCTTCTGAAACAACAGTAAAGCTCTTTTGAAAATGTCTGTTTTTTTCCAATGGCTAAACTATGTGTAGGCATATGAACTAAACTAAAAATTGTTTTTCAGCTGAAAACTCCAGATGGCCTTGTAATTGCATCTTCCTGTTTTCCTAGAGTATCCTGGGTTCCTGGCAAATAATGACAGGTATTACAACTAAGTATTATTTTCTTTGTTCTCAATGTTCCTTCCTGAATGAACATGAAAACCCCTTTTACAACTGGAGATGGTGTCAAAATTAACTCCAAACCACATTTAATGTTTTAGAAAAGTCAACAAATGGACATTTTTTATATTTTTCTTCAGCAACTTTCTCTCCACTCCACTCCACTCCCATTCCGTCTCCACCTCCTCCTCAAATATTAACATAATTCCTGTCTTTTCTGGATTTCTGTTTCTTACTTGTTAGTAGCAACAATTTTGAGTAATGAAGACTGAAAATGTAATAGAAGTAGCTCTTATTTTCACTGATTATTAAGGTGTAGTATGTTTAATCTATTTTGGAGGAGACTCTCAACCCTGACCTTAAAATTCGGTATCTTCTTTGGTCACTTATTTTCAATCTCTTCTTCTGCAGATTTATATATTGTTTTATACAGTAAGGTAAATCTAGGTAGTACTTGTGTTTTTAAAAATGTAATTGCTAACTTTTATAACATGTATCCTTGTCTCCCAGGCTGATGTAAATCTGGAACAATAAACTCATTGTATCTTTATCTTCTTGAAGAGAGACATGGGATAAAAATTCCGAGTGCTTTTCAGAAGTGTTAAATTTAATTTCAAAATGACTGGATATATCTGACCAGTGTAAAAGTTAATTCAAGGATGCATTTACAGTGGTCTTTTTAATCTTTTAATTTAACCCTTGACATGCAATTGCTATTATCAGAATAAGAAACTGAGCATGTTTCTATATTTTACTTTAATTTTGCTTATTTGAAGCATCCAAAAACATTTGTCCAGAAAGACATTTGTTTTTGTATTGTAGCATCTTATGATTTCTAAGAACTGTCTTCATCTCAGGTCAAAAGACAGAGATACCTATGATATTGTAAAGGATTAAATACATGAAAATACTTTAATCTGATCAAGGCAGCAATGAGTACAAATAGAGCACAAGAAAAGGCATCTGCTGTCTTGATTCTGCCAGAACAGCTGATGAAAAGTCTTTGCACAAATTGAAATTCTGCCGAGAAATAGGGAGTCCAGACAGGTTATTCCAGAAAGAAGTATCTTCTTTCTGTGACATAACTAGCATCCAGATTATTTTAGTTCCACTGAAATTAAACTAGTTTGTTAGAAATACTGCAAGAAGTCAATGGTAAAGCACTTTTTCATGTGTAAACATTAGAGGAAGAAATTTATTTTATATAACATTTATATATATGAAAAGACATTTTACAATATTTTCATGAACCATCAGCCACTATGAGTTATCAAAAGGTAAATTTCAAAATATACAAAAGAGAGATTCTTGCACTATTTTAGGGCAACAAAATTTTTCTTTTTAAATGCCAAAATAAACCAACAAAAAAAAAAAACAAAAAAGGAAGAAAGCTGTCATTGATGTGTTACATTCAAAACACATTCCCCCCGCACCTCCACAGAAAATTCCACTCTTTCTAAAATGGTGATTTACTTCTGTCTTGGTTTGAGGGGAAAAAACCAAAATGTTTACCCACAAGCGGGGGAGGGGGCCTTCTCCACAATAATCATGTCACTCTTTATCAAATTTAAGAAAAAGGAATCTTAATATAAGAAAGATAACTGTTCTTAACTGCTATATATAAACAGACTACTGCAAACCGCTTCCCCAACACCACAAGAGAAAAAAAAAACCAACAACAAAACCCAGCAGGTTTTCCTCCGTGAGGAAAGTTATACTTAAGCAGTGTCAATGTCACAGCCTGGCTGGCTGCGGAGTGAGTTTTCCAGTCCCTCTCCAGCGAGACAGATGAGTGATGAGCTCTCAGATGAACTCTGTGTCTCTTGTCCCAGATGAAGGAAAAAGAAAGCTGAAAGTGGGGGACCGCCATATGTCCTGCAAAAGCAGCTGCACACCTCTCTCTCCCGGGTCACTGCCCCAGCCGGGGCGGGCAGGCCGTGACGGTGCAGGCAGTGGTGAGACTGGAACAGAGGCCGGGATCCCAGATGCAGGAACCAGGAGAAACAGCCACGGCAAGGAGAAAAAACAGCGTCTCAGCCAGAAGCCCCAGCAGTAGCCAGCAGAGCAGCTTTCCTCCCGCTCCCGTATTCCGAGCTAAGAATGGAATAATGTCCCCAAAAACAGAAGAGACAAACCTGCCCCCACCCAAGTGATCAACAGTTAACTACTTCTTTTTGTTAACTGCTGGCATGGGCAGATAGTGGCAGGAGAGAGAATTTACATAATAATCCCAAACTACAACAACTTCTAACACAAAAGGAGTGGAAATCATCACTCTTCAATACATTTATAGTTTGTTAATGAAGGTGACCTAGAGAGTTAATAATCAGATTTGAAACCTCTAGAGTCCCTAAAGAACCACAAGTTTAACCTTTAGATAAAGACTACCTTTGCTGAACACAAGAAGTTTCCTGGATCTCTTGTGCTAAGCCCCATCCAGAGAACCATGGGATGATTAAAGTCCCCACAAAAGCTTGGGTCTGCAGTTGTGAAGTTTCTTTCATGATCTAAAGATTTATATGCATTCTCTTCTTGATCCGAAACTCTGGAGTCTGTATCAATTCTTTGCAGTAACCTTGTCACTTGAGAGATCCCACCAGGTCTCTGCAATTCCAACAGCATTGCTCTGGGTTTGCACAGACTTTCATTTCCTCTAGTTAACAACTGAATTTACATGTTAATGTATTTAACTCCAAGATTGGTGTCCCAAACTCTTAATGTCCTTTTCCTCAGTGGAGATTGAAAATCACCCCTGACAGCGTCCCATGAATGCTACTCCCCTTTCTTTGCTTTCCCAGTTATCTGCAGTTATCTCTGTTCCATTATGAACTCAGTTCATAACTTCAGCAGCAGGTTAGTAAACGTTTCAGCAAAAATGCTCCTGTCTTTCTCAGGTGGAAATATTCTCTCCCTTGCTAACCTGTATTTTGAAGAGTGACATAGAAACCAATGCCTTAACAGAAGTACTAGCCATGTAGGCTTGCATTGGTCCACTAAACACACCTTATAGGGCACAACCACTTTTTTCTTACTGTAGAGGTCTGGGAATACATCACTCCAGCCCTTTTCCCTCTACCACAGCTCCAGCAGGCTATGCTCGTCCTAGGACAGCTCACAGTCTCCTTGAGTAGTACTGCTCTGATCCTTTGAATTCGCCCCAAAGAACAGTGCTTATAGGGTCAACAAGCTTTGACAGTTTTCTTAGTGTCAGCAGTGTGGGCCCTGTGCCTGTACCAGTTCCCCCAGTAAATCTTCTGGTTTGCAGATGGGTGCCTTTGCTGACTGCCAGAAGGGAGTTTCTAACTTCTGGTTTCTTTTTTGTGTGGTTGGCTTGGATCCATCAGTGAGGTACAACGAAACTAGATGTTTTTCATGCCAAATTTGCTCATTCTCCCCTATTTCCCGGGTCCTACTTCTATAGTTAACATCTGCTGGTACAAAAAGACTTGTCTTGATTCTAATAGTCGGGTGCATCAAACCTCCAATGGTTCCCTCATAAAATAAAAGCTCCGACCATCCTTCTCTGCAGTTTTGGACAACAATCATGTGCCCAGAAGAAAACACAGGTAAGTCCCTCTTTATATATGCTAGTGCTTTGCTTTAGAGTTATCCTAGGATTTTTCTTTCTTGTTTTCAATGTGCCAATTATCATACTAAACTAGCTGAAAAATGTTGCATTTCAGAGGCAGAGATAACTGACTGATAAACAATTCATTACTAAAAAAGTGAACCACTAAAACAATCAGATATTTTAAAAATGAAATTCGGTTTAATACAGTGCAATGAAGGCTGCTGTTGACAGAATCAGTAGAATCAGGGTGGAGGTTATATGTTAAATTCTGAGAATAAATAAAACTTTGATTTTTTTCCCTTCTCTTTCTTGTATGCATCAGATAGGGTCTACGGTCAATCTTAACTCATCCTAAGTAGCTATCTCATCACTGGAGAGTTGAGCACCAAACTGGTGTAATCCAAAATGCTTAGGTCTTAATTTCCGTCCTGAAGCAGAAACTCAATCTATAATCCAATGCTCAGAGCCCTTTGGTAACCAAGATCTGAGTCAATGTGGCACAGAAGGGGTTATTGTGCCAGAGCCAGCTACTACAAATGCAGTAGACAGTCGATAAACAAGTCTTTTAGAGCATTTTCTATACTTCTATGACGAGCAACTGACTAGACACCTGAGTGTAGCAGTTTTCTACTGCTTACATGTGGAAATCTTCTTGTCCAGACTTCTAGGAGATTTAGAGTTTTAGAGGTTAATCTCTCCTGAAGGCATTGAGGATTTCTTAGTCTCACAATATTTAAGAAGTATAAAAAATGCTTGGTACTATATATAATTCTGATTCAGGAACATTACAGATGGAGACGATGTGACACCTAGAAGTTATAAAGGCACATATTGTATATATGCAAATATACAAAACTATTAAAAGAGTGCATCTAATAAGTATTTTGCAACACTATGATAATATGGTCAAACACCATGTATAAGCATTTCACATAAACTTGTAAGCAATGTGATCACCAAAGGGGAAAATGAAGGTTGGTGTAATTGCACTTAAAATGCAACCAAGTGAGAGAGTTGCCAACAGGGGTTAACACAATCAGAGGGGATTACAAATAGATGGAACATACTGCTAAATGCACCAGGAGGGTGACTGGCAAGACCACAATAGAGAAGGTAAGCATAACCAAAAGATGGACACCCTCTTTCTGGGTGAGGCATTGGCATAACCCCATCACATCTCACTGGAGGAAGATAAAGGAGAGAGAGGGCAAATGTCCTCTGGCTCTGACTTCTTCTATCCAACAGCTTTCAGGACTAGTCATCAAACTCCCATGACCAAGCATCACCAAAGACTCCAGCTATGAGTCTTAATACCATGACATCAGAACCTTGGCATTGTATCCCCACAGCTCTTCTAGGACATAAGTGTCAAAGACTAGCAGATTTGTATGTGTATTAATGGTGATTAATATGTACAAGATATCATTAACATCTTTATTGATGATTTAGATGAGGAGATTGAGTCCATCAACAGCAAACTTGCTGATGACACCAAGTTGGGAGGGAGTGTCGACCTGCTGGAAGGCAGGAGGGCTCTGCAGAGGGATCTGAATAGACTTGAGAGATGGGCTGATACCAATGGGATGAAGTTCAACAACAACCCATGCAGTGCTATAGGCTGGGCACAGAGTGGCTGGAGAGCAGCCAGGCAGAAAGGAACCTTGGGATACTAATTGACAGGAAGCTCAACATGAGCCAACGGTGTGCCCAGGTGGCCAAGAAGGCCAATAGGATCCTGTCCTGTATCAAAAATAGCATCATCAGCAGGACCAGGGAAGTGATCCTTGCCCTGTACTCTGCGTTGGTGAGGCCACACCTTGAGTACCGTGTTCAGTTCTGGGCCCCTCAGTTCAGAAAGGATATTGAGGTGCTGGAGCGAGTCCAGAGAAGAGCAACAAGGCTGGTGAAGGGACTGGAGCATAAGCCCTATGGGGAGAGGCTGAGGGAGCTGGGGTTGTTCAGCCTGGAGAAGAGGAGGCTCAGAGGTGACCTCATCACCGTCTACAACTACCTGAAGGGAAGTTCTAGCCAGGTGGGGGCTGGTCTCTTCTCCCAGGCACTCATCCATAGGACAAGGGGGCACGGGCTTAAGCTCTGCCAGGGGAAATTTAAGCTGGATATCAGAAAAAAATTCTTTACAGAGAGAGTAATCAGGCATTGGAATGGGCTGCCCAGAGAGGTGGTGGTTCACCATCCCTAGAGATTTTTAAATGCAGCTTGGACGTGGCACTGAGTGCCATGATCTAGTAAATGGACTAGAGTTGGACCAAGGGTTGGACTCAATGATCTTGGAGGTCTTTTCCAACCCAATCGATTCTATGATTCTATGATTCTAAGACTTAGAATAAACTGGTTTCTGAATGAATCAGTTTTAAAGCTTAGAATTGGACACATTTGTGAGTCTCCTAAACATTTCCATTGCAATAGGTTCTGATCCTCTCATATGTTATGAGCTAAAAATATCAGTATTCCTATTTATCTATGTATATATATATACACATAAAATATATTTACACACTTATTCAGTAGCAAATTTAGCACAATGGTGTTTATTTCAGTGTTTTCTAGGAACAAGGCATATACTTCATGTATTGAACTCATTCATAAAATGTATTGCTTATAACACACAGCTAAAATGTCTTGAGCAGAATAACTATTTGAGATTATAGAAAACATTTATAAACATATATATAAGGTTTTTATAAAACGTTTTTCTAAAAGTTTATCAAAAGATGAATTTTTATGACAACCATCAGTCTCAAGAGTGTCAAAACATTAGATTAGCAGCCTTAAAAATAACTTCCAATACATAATATGGCAGTTTCTCAAGAATTTTACAAGAGAATGAAAGTCAATTTCCTATTACAGATTGTTTCCTGAGATTCAATTGTTAAGAAAAAAAAATCCCATAGAAGGCAAAAGCTGCTCATTCTGAAGTATGAGATCATGTTTTCATCAGGTTTTATAGTTCTGTCTTGTAATCAAAAAAGATGTGGAACCAAAAGACAATATATCTAGTAGAGCATAAAAAGTAGTTTGTTTCTGGGAAATATAGAGAATACTTTATTAGGGAAGATTTTACTGGGAAACAGGTTGGAGAAACTTTGAGTCTTAAAATATTATTCATACTTTCCAAGATGAAAAAAAAAATTAAAATTAAAGTGTCACATAGAATGTTAAATATTTGTTTTCATTTGATGTAATATATATGTCAGACTATGAAAAATTAGAAGAAGTGAAATATTTTCCACACTTCTTCCTTTCTGTTCACTTTTATACTTTCTCCAGTTTCAATAGAAAATACCTTCTCCCCCCCCCCTCCCCCCCTCAGCCCCTCCCCCTCGCCATTAATTTTCACCATCTGGTAGGAAAATTGAAGCTTTTAAACATAGTCATACAGAGAGGAACTGTTATCATTAAAAGAATTTTTAAACTAGAAGTCAAAACTGTAACAAGGATCGACTCCATAAATTTTGGATTCAGTCAATTTAAATAAAATTAAGGCAATGCTTTTAGTACTGAGAATACCTAAACATCGAGATGATACTCCATGAAAAGTATTTGGCTTTTCAACTATAGAACTCTTCAAATTGGAATAATTTCTGCACAGGACTTGGAAAATATCTTCATACAACTTTATGTGAGTTGTGCAAATGATCAGATTGCATGCTCTGATGTGGCATGTGATCCTACATTCTAGGCATCTTCAGAGACCTAATGGCCGTGCAGGTTTGGTGAATTATTTCCTGAAGAGAAGCGGGTCTGTGTATAGCTTTGTTTTACATAATTGTGTTTTAATGTGTGGTTTTGCTGTTATGAGCTGATGTCAAGAGGGAGCAGTTTGGCTCTACCAGCCATCTTCAATTCAGTGAAGTGACAAACGTAACACATGAACTGAGACTTCAGGCAGGAACTACCTCCTTTTGCCAGAGCTTTGGCAGAGTGTTTCCCTTTGGAAATCAATTTTTGTAAGGGAAGCATCTCCATGGAGCAGCGTGCTTCCATTTTGTAATGGGAAAATGCTGCCGAGGGCTCTACAGCCTCCTTCCCAATTTATCTGAGACCTGTAAGAAAGGTATGTTGTCTCAAGAGGCAGACTTGGAGAACCTGCAGCTCACTTGGAGACCTTGCAGCTCTGACATCACACTGCCTATCAGCAGTTCTTTAGATGAAAGCATGAAATAGGACCTTTCCTTACATTGCAGATCTCTGGAAGAACTTTCTTGCCAGCCCTGCCCCAAATGTCTGAATAGATAGCAAAATTGGAAAATGCATTTTGAGGGCTATTTGGATGTGAGATGGTTGGATAATGCAACTTTTCCTATTAGCAGGTGAATCCAATACTTTTACCTTTTATTATCTTAAATATTTTAATCTTTCCTTTCTCCTAAAAAATAATATAAAGTAAAAAAAAATTATTTCTAGACAGTTTGCATCTTACCTTCTACCCTGAAGTACTTGATTATGCTGAGGAAAACTACACTGGAGAAAAATCATGTATAACTATATTATGGTTAATATCCTGCTGCCCATGAAAAGTAGTGGTTCAGATGAATCTTCATGAAAAAAAGAAAAAAGATAACAATAATTATAAAAACCAAAGAAATTAGTGGAATTATCTGATTTTTTTTTTTAGTTAGTCATTTGAATACTGAATGTTGCATGAAAAATATCTATTAAAGCAGAACAAGATTGCAATTGTGACTTCTTACATCTAGTACTTGCAAACATAGACTAGGATACACTGTGACATCCATGTCTGTTTCAGTACTTAAAACTATAAAAGGATAATATTGTGTTATGGTACATTTTTGGGACTGTGAAAATTAGGATTTTTCTATTAAGAACCCACAAATGTCATGACTATTTTAGTTGTGCTTGCAAACATTTGTTCTCCATTTTAAGTTCCTAGCCAAGAGATATAAATATTTTTAAATATATTTATTTTGATTAAATTCATAAATACATATATAGGTTTGTCAGAGAAATAGGAAATAAAATTTTCTCTTTTCATATTTGTAAAAAATAAACACTCTTCTAGAAGCAGGAATAAGCTTGTAAATTCAGACTATATTTCATTAAACAGTGTGTGAATTATTTTGGACACATTAAATATAAAGAACTCTCCCCCAGTTAAAAAAAAAAATCCAAAACCGATAATAACTACTGGAGATATAAATAATAAAGTTTTGAGAGAGAACATGGTAGCAAGATAATGATTATGATGTTATCAATTTTCATTTTAGTGCTGATGTTGATCCAGTTGTAAAGAGTTGCAAATATCTATGTGGTTGTACAGTAAGAAAAATGAGCTGTCACCTAGAGAGAGACAGAACCCAGAATATTTTAAGATGTGCTAAAGCAGAGTTTAACTTAATATTTAAAATATTTCCACGTGATCTTTCTATGACCTCATTGTAAACACAAAAGGAATTTGCAAACATTCTGATGTTTTGATTAAGTTGATTTACTTTTTTTCCAAAATGACAGTTAGATAAAATGCTGTTTATTTTAATCATCTCAAACGTGGACACGAAGGGAAATAGGCATGTGTGAAAATCCAAATTACCAGTAGGGCATTACAGTGCAGAAAATAAGTAGTGTCTGTCCTTCCATATAATGACTGCTTTTGTCCTTGAAGCAGAAAGTTCCAGATAATTTCTAAGATTTACATCAAATCAGGAAAGAAAAGGAGAGGTTTGATTTTATTTCCTGGCATGCCATGCTGCTATGTTCATAAGAGGTACTGTCGGTGTCATACTAAAGTGACTATTATGAAATTTCCAAATAAAGTCAATAAAAAATTACAACTCCCAGCTTTTCTTTCTTCTTTTTTTTTCCTAACGTATATTTTGAATTTTGCATGTGCTTTTTATAATATGCTTTATGATATGCTTATTCCTTTTTTTTTCTGTAAACAAATTGGCTGACTCTTCTACTAAAATACTAACAACTTTTTTTAAAAAAACATATTCTATTATTTTTTGTTTTCAACAAAACACAGCAAACTGAGACTTTTTTTCAGGGTTTCCACTGAAAAATACTCAACTTCTTGTTTAAATACAAATTTGTGAGACTGACTGAATGTAACATATTTCTTCTAGATTTGACAGTTTGAGTAGATGCTGCTTCTGCTTTTAACTTTTTCTTGCAAATATCTCAGCAGGTCCCTGATGTAACTTTGCACCAAAGTTTATTTGATCACCAGGACTGTAATAGTGACATTGGGACAATATTGAGAAGAAGATTGAAAATGTCATTTTCCAGTGTGATAGTATGAAGCTATAAACTACAGTCAGCATACAAGAAATCATTCTATCTTGTTATTTGTCTAATTTTAGGAACCTGAACTTAAAAATTCTAGTCAGAATGCAAGCATTTTCTGTCTGATCTTCTTGTCTTTTTATATCATAGTATTCTGGATTAAACCAAAAGAAACAAAACAAAAAAACCCAAAAAACAAAAAAAAAAAAAAACAAACAAAAAAACAAAAAACACCAGAACCAAAATGAGCAACTGAAAAGCCAACTCTGAAAAATAAAGACCAAAAATTAAAAATAAGGAAATGCTATACTAACTCCAGGTTGTAGGCAGCAACAACTCATAATGACAGAGTAATCTTATTTGTCTGTCAAGAGGCAGTTTACAATTTCTCACCTAGAGCTGTGGTAAAATATATGTTCTGCAAACCTGGCAATGCTGCAATCTATCCTTGCAATATCTTCTAAGAGAAGGCATTCTGAAATTGCCACATAATTATGAATCTGCCTGTTTGACCATGTTTAAGTACTGTAACAGCTCTACTAGAAGTGGATTCCTTGTTATAACACTATCAAGATGTTAATGCAAACTGCAATGGAACTGCATAACCAGTTATGATGTTAACAACTTGGGGAACAAGTTACATGTGTGCCTTTTGTTTGTTCCTTCCAGTGTACCTACACAGAGACCTCTGAAAGAGCAGAAATTGCTCTGTCAATTTGTGGCAGCCCAACTTGACTTTCAGAGTGCAGGAAGGGGAGATTGTGGGATCAAGGGACATGAACACACAGGACCGGAGCAGGGTATTCTAATGATGAGCACTGTGATAGAGCATTTGCCAGCAGGGAAAATCAAGGCAACTTTTATCTAATATAAAAGAAGAAAGAGTTGAGGGGAAGGGCCAAAGAACCTCTCTTAGCAACTTTGCCCAAATGACACTTCCCAGTTATCAGGACTTATCCTTTACCTCAGACTGATGATGGAGCATTGCTCTGTCAATCATTGCAAAAATTTAATATCAAAACAAGGGCATAAAGCCTTCTGGTTCAGCAGAGTTTTGTGATGATATATGGGAGATGAAATCAGTCTTGAAAGCTTTTATCACTGAACACCCACAAACACTGTAGTTTTAAGTGCCTCATAAGCAAAACCAATCAGCTATCACTAACTTCCTCTGTGTTGTCCAGGATTTCACTGTTTTTTGTGATTTTAACAAGAGTGATTGTAGATCTGAAATGCCTCTACTGACTTATATTACCTATAATTTCTAACTGAGAACAGATAGATTGTAAACTGAATATATACAGCAGATACACTTATGTTAAAAAAATCAAAAAAGATAGAAAAAAATATTCTTTACATAGTCTTAACATATCCTAGGGTGATATGTTGCTTCATTTTTATAAATTAGAATTTAGCCCTTTTTATTTCAAGGCTTCCGTCACTTTTCCATAATATACAGTACTATTATTGATCAAACTATAACCTGAAGTCTGCATAATTGTCATATGTGAAATACAACTATCCTGTGGAAATCTGAAATCCAGTTTACAGCAAAAAGAGCTAGAAATCTTAAACAGCAAGCCTTGGTCAACAAAGGCTGAGAGAAATTCCATCACCAAGAACACAGGAGGCTTGGTAATGATCAACTTGAAGATAAGCTGTCTCCTGCCTTAACATAAGAAAAGAGTCTAGAATGAATGTTATCAGATTGTGTTGTAATCCCCTGCTGTCTTCCCTCCATAAATTCCTGAAATTACCGTAACCCTTCCTACCTATTAGCATGTGTCTCCCTGAAACCTTAAAAAGTGGTCAGGTGTTCAATAAAGTATTCCAGTTTTCTTCCCCATAGCTGGGATCGTGTAGTTTTTGACCGTCTCACTATCCTTCAATAACTTTTGCACAAATTGTTCGACCTGTTATCTGGTCTTTTGAACAAGAAACCTCTAAACATTTTCTCTCTGCAAAGCAAGTAAAATTAGACCAGATTGCTCAGTAATGTGTCTTGAACACCTCAAATCACAGGGACAACACAGTTGTAGAATTCTGCTGTTTGTCTTGATCACTTTTCTCAGGATATATTGATCCAGAGACTCACAGTCACCACAGTAAAGACTGCCTTCGAACTTCATACATTCAACCAGTTCTTCTTGCTCCAGAGTACCATCTCCAACATCTTCCCTGGCTAATCTGTCAATCACCCGAGTCCAGAATTTCCCCTCAAGTTGCTTACATCTTTCTGCCTCTGCACCACTGCTTCTGATCTATCCCCTGATCCTTATCCACAGGCTTCCATTCCCCAGGTGATAAGTTCCATGCCTCTGAGCTCTCTCTTTGCATAATGACCTTGTACTGTCCTTGACAGCCCTGGCCTTCCTGAAGCACTTGTACCTCTGCACTATAGCTCTGCAGGTGTGAGAGGGGTATGACCACATCACTGGAATACCTCTGAAAATGAAGCTTAGTTGCCTTGCATGCACTGCTGATGCCTTCCTCTCATCCCCAGGGCTACCTGTGTTTGTAGGTAAGCCTTTGAGATGGGTCCCAAATTGTGCAGCTTTTGCAGCTGATGGATGACAGCTCCTCTGCTCATGCTGTTTCCTGTACTATTAACACCCTTGTGTCCTCTCTTCCCCTCTGCTTGCGGGAGGTCCCCTTTCTTGTTTCCATCCCTCTTGATGAGACCAGTAAGTTTGTTTGCAAACACATCTTTGCCCCACATTGTCAGACATAGTCTCTATGTTTTCAGTAGCCTTTTCAGCAAGAAAAATTGTATGTAAGACAGGAGACTAATCATAAATCAAAATGCTGGCCTTTTAAGCCATCACTAATTTCCTAACAGTATATGTGTGATTCCATACACATATTCTTACCAAGACTTGGTCCTTCCTGCAAATAACCAAATGCCTTAAGTGACAAGGATAAAACTTACTTATGTCTGGATTATTTTCAGAGCCTAAAATCCCTTTATAAATCTAATCCATGATATCCAGAGCTCTCTTTACTGTAATCTTTCATTTGGAAATTTGGCAGTAAAAGGACATCCATGTTTCTAAAAGCACTACAGTATTTGATTCTTCGATGAGACTACAATGAGAGAAGGACAATGGAAGCAAACACAAGTTTGAATTTTGAATTTAGAATCCTGGATTTCAACTGTTCTGTTCAGATCTATTCTAATATAGTCCTCACAAGTGATTACCTAAGACACATAAAACTGTATATTTTGCAGATCCCAGGCAAAACTTGCTGGGCTACTGATGGGAAAAGTTACCCTTTGTTCAGTAATATGACTACACTTCCTAGAAATCATCAACAAAACAAAATAAACAAACAAACAAAAAATTGTAAAAAAATAAAGAGAAGACATAATACACACAGGACCTGCCTATCCTAATCTTTAGGAAGCAGTTTCTGACAACAGCTACATTTTAAAATATATTGCAATCACTAAAAAGGAAAATATACTTGATTATTTTTCCTAAAGACAGAAATTTTCATCTGAAGAGCTTCAGTAGTTTTCTTAGATGCTTAGGATTTTTAAATGAGACAAAATATCTGTTGCTGTTACCTGTAGAGAAAAAAAAATGCTAGTTGAAGAGTCTCTGGCACATTTAACATTAGGGAGGTTCTTCTTGGAATGTCATGTCTGTAGGTGTACAAAACCTCAGCTCAGTGAACCACTGCAAAACGTTACCTTTGAGATTGTTACAATGAATTACATATACTAAGCAAGAAAGATTACTTTTTTGATAACATTACCAACGTATATTCTAGTAACTCTCAATATATAACTCAAATAAAAACAGATGAGATTTTGTCATGGTTTAACCCATCCAGGAGCCAAGGACCTCACAGCCATTCACTCAGTGCCTCTGGTGGGATGCAGGAGACAGAAGAGTAAAAGTCAGAAAACTCATGGGTTTAGTAAGGGCAACTTGATAGGTAAAGCAAAAGCTACACACACAGGAGAAGCAAAACAAGGAATTAACTCACCACTTCCCATGGGCGGGCAGGTGTTCAGCCATCCTCAAGAAAAAAGGACTCCATCACACCCTAATAGTGACTTGGACAAATAAACACCATCTCTTCCTTCTTCCCCACCAGCTTTATATGTTAAGCATGATGCCCTGTATTGTGAGATATCCCTTGGATCAGTTGGGATCAGCTGTTCTGCTGTGCCCCCTCCCAACTAATTAAGCACCCTCACTAGTATAGTGATGTGAGAAGTAGGAAATGCCTCAAAACTGTAGAAGTCCTGCTCAGCAGCAACAAAAAACCTCTCAGCATTATCGAACCTGTTTCCAGCACAAATCCAAAACACAGCCCTGTACTATACACGGGAGAAAATTAACTCAAAACTGATACAGATATGCAAGAAAACAAAAGTGAAAGATGTTTCTTGTAGTAAGATCTGATTTTAAGATTGTACACATTTTGGCTTCAGTAAACCTAGGGCACAAATCTATGATTTATCAGAGATTTGCTGGCATTCCAGTGGTCCCTTTGCACCAATATAAAGCAAGTATGACAAGTATGATGGAAATGTAAATTAAAACCTCTTAATGTTGTTAAAATGTACTTTGGAATTAATTTTTACTACTGTCTAGACTTGCATTTTTTCCTATCTGTAGCAGGTATCTGATTTTTACTGGAATGAAATGTCTAAATTATATGCCAGATCTTCATCAGCTGCAAATATTGTATGCTATTATTTGTTGTCTTGTTCCAGATAAACAATCTAGTTTACTGGTTAACACAAGTGAAGGAGAAATTTGGTAAATTTTGAGCTCAATAAAACCAAATCGAGTATTTCATAACAACCCAAATGAAGACCTGGAAAAAAAAGCATCACAGAACTTACAGTTAAAAGTGTATTTTTTTTTTTACACTGTCTCAGGGTTAGCAATTCAGACAGAGAAACAATGGTTTTTAGAATGTAAACATGTTTTGTTACTTATGCAGTGAGTATTCAGAATGAAAAGAAAGATTGCTTTTGCTTCATCTACTTCAAAGATCAGTGATAATACATCCTTTGGTAAATTCCTACCTGGAAAACCATGAAGCAGAACAGAGTCCAGTGATCCAGGATCATCTAAATAAAACATTCAAACCAAAGACTTTTTAAAAAATCCAACCAAGTGGATTACAAAGGACATTTAATAGTCTTAATTGATAAAGAATTACCATTTTCTTCCTAATCAAAATCATGCTAAAAAACCTTTTCAAAAGAGCATACAGCTAAATTCGGTATAAATAGGTGAATTTAATTCAATTTTCTTATTAAAAATGTGTAGCTAAGAAAATCTGTTAACTGAACAAGATTGTAGGCTTTATTGCATCTCAAGGGAGAACCTCCACAGTATTTCGATGAAAATAAACTTCTTTCTCCCTATTCCTCTAAGAATTTATATATAGGAAACCTACTAACACAGTTCATGTCTTCCTAAACATTGTTTCAATAACTTCTGCTTTGTTTTATCAAGACCACATGTAGGTCTTATAACCTCTATACAGAAGGAAGGAATTACTTTCTGCATCTGTCTACATATCTCATCTTTGAAAAATATCAGAAATGCAAAAAACTCTCTATCTAGTCAAAGGGGACAGAGAAATATTGTGCCCTTAACAAATGCAATTCTTAAGTAAATACAGCAAATTATATCACGGAAAAGAGCATAATGATCAAGTACTCCCTGATAATGATAACTAATGTCAGGGAGAATACAAATACACCTATTAATTTGTTCTAATAATACTGAAGAGGAAGAAAATAATTCTGCATAATAACTACCTCTGTGTAACATTTTAAACACCTAATACTATCTCCAAAGGGCTTTTAAAAAAGCATATGAAAGGTAAGAGATTTGCATTTGTCTTTTCATAGTCTAAAATATAAAATGAATAGGTTTTTAAAATAATTATTAAGAATTATTTTTAGCCATGTTACATAAAGTCATAAAATCTATTTTATCTCAATGTATTATGTACATTAATCCTCTAATCACAGATATATCGTTATAGAAGTCTTATTGAAATGGTACTTAATTTAAATCTTCATTTTTTTAATAAAAATCTGACTGGAATACAACATGTGTGAATTTGTATAAACAAGATAAACTCATCTTACAAGTAATAATTATCTGAAGTTGTTTAGCTTTTTCTTTGGAAATATTTACATTGGCCTACAGCTATATTGCATATGCATATTACTTTTAATAACTGTACAAGTACTAGAAGCAAGAACTATGGTTCTTAGCTGTGCTGGTTTAAAGGTGAACCAGCAGGGGAAATGAACTCACCACGAGAAAGATTATAAGTCAGACCTAAAATTTAATAATAATATTACAATAACAACACTGACACAAGGGAAATTGCTTTCAACTCACAAAACCCCAGCAGTATAACCCAGTGTCCTGGGGCAGAAACCCAAGGGGGTTTGTTTGCCCTTGTGCTGAGACCCTGTGGTTCCCCCAAGTCCAGAGCAAAAGGAAAAGAAAAACCTGTTGGTGCAGGCGAGGGCTGTGGTCTGGGTGAGAGCGGTGATCTCCTTCTGTCAAGGTCCTGCTGCTGCTCTGGATCCAACGAGAAGTTCCCAAGGTCTTCTTACCCACCACTTATGTACCCTCAGGGAGCACTCAGTCCCTCCCCCTGGGCGGGGACTCACACAATGGGTGATTAACTCTGGAAGCCAGGGGGTGTTGAGCTGTTGATGGCCCCTTAGCAGCTCCGCCCCCTCAGGCTGGGTGTGAAGGTGATAATGGCTCCCTGGGCAGCTGCTGCTAATGGCCCATTGACCTTGGGGAATGAATAGAGGGGGTAGAATACACAGCTTTGATCACCCACATACAGGGTTAGCTGGTCCCTCCTGCTGAACTAGGACATTAGCACTTAGCAGTATAGACAAAACCATTTATTCATAACAAAACTGAATTTCAGCTGTGATTTGTGCCACAAGAAAAAGATTTCCCTACTCCCCACCATTAACTATGCCCTTGAGCACATGGTGTGATTCCTGAGTTAGTCCTGAGCAGGGCCAGGAGTTAGACTTCATGATTCTTGTAGGTCCTTTCCAACCCAGGATATTCTGTCCCTCTTTCTACTCCACTCCTCTATCCCCCAGTGATTCTGGGAAAGCTTGACAAGAGTGGTGAACACTAAGGCAACTAGTACTCCACTTTGTGTACACTCCTTTAGTCAGTGTTTTAGTTTTTTTCTGTTGGGTTTGTTTTGGTTTTTCTTGTGGTTTGTTTGTTTGGCGTTTTTTTAATCCTAGATTGCAGCATGTATGTGAACTGGTAAATGCACTGTAAACTACAACTTCTGCAAGCATTTCAGCAAAGCATACAACTAAATTGAAATACCTAAAACTTGAAAACACTACAAATCTGCAAATGCTAAAAGCGGTCTAATAATTCCCACCATTGTCAATCCGACCTCTCACAGCTGAAGCATGCAACATTTATCTCAGTATATCTATGTCTAGAGAATCCACGCATAAACTAGATTTCTAATTAAAGGTTAAAAGTTTTTGAAAAACTTTATGTAATAACTGTGATAGTGTTTTGTTTATAGCTTACAGAGTGCCCTGCTTTGGCTTTAGAGTGAATGATCCTACTGAAACACCTATTGCACTTTTTCTATTTAGAGTTTCTCTCTGAAACATATTTACCCAAGAAAAAAGTGTGACCTCAAAAAACAGACACAGAGCAGACTCAAGAAGCATGAATACTACTACAGCAGGAAGATCTACATGCAAAGTGTGGAGATTCAGGGCACTTATGGTCAACACATACAAAAAAGAATTAAGCTATGTTCCATAATGAAAGTAAGTTTCTATTTCATAATTTTCAAACAAGCAAGGTTGGCTCCTTACATTGTTATAAAAAGAGGCTATATATGTGATCCAGTCTATTAAACCTGAAAGGAGTAATAATGTAGATGTAATCAATGTAGATGACATAGGAATTCACAGTATTTTATTAAACTATAAGAACTTTTACACACTAGTGACTAAAGTTTCCATGGAGAAGACAGATTTATCTTCAGTGAAGCAAAACTTGTCATATCTGACTAAAGACAAAAGTACAGAATCTAATATAAAGAAAAATATACAACCATTAAGTCGTTAAAATGCAGGCAGTGTTCCAAGATGTGATAGGCTTCTGAAAGAGATTTATAAAACTTTCTTGTGTCATTTTGCATAATAATGTATTTGACTAGCTTCAGAATTCCTATTGATGTTTTTAATTAAATAAATTAGAGTATTCCCATGTGCCATAAATTGTGTCCAGGATGACTTAAAAGCTGACACAGTTTTCTCAGGGGTCACATGCATTATGAACAATCCTGAATGTCTTCTGCACTACTGAAGTCTTATTGTCAGGTATTGCCTTATTTTTTTGCTTTTTCTTTTCAATATGAAATATATAAGTATCATGCTGAACAAGCTTCAGTTTGATATTGATGCCTCAAGGCTTTTTCATTTTTCCTGATTTTCTAATTTTTATAGATTTTAGAAGTAATTGTAATTGTAATAAAAATGCAGACTTTAATGTGGTAGTATTAACTTCAATGGTTTTACATCCCAACCTCTACCGCATTTCAATAGCTCAAATTCCAGTAAGTGTTTAGTCTTGTTTTCAAGGTAGAAAGCTGAAGAGTATCAGAAAGCCTGCAGCACGAGACATAAACAGTGGCAAAGTGACCTTGAAGAAGAACACTGGAAAAGCTCCAAGGACCCTACATGTGCTGAGAAAGACGAAGATGAGGAACAAAGGGTCCCAAATCTCCTCCAGACTCAAATCCTGACGGGGTTTGCCAGGGGCAGGACGGGGCTGGACCAAAGGATGTGTAAAATGGGTATTGAGTGGACAGTATTATAAAAACCATGTAAATCAGTGTTTGAGCATGGGCATCGATATGTACTCCTGTGGGCCCTAGGCCTGATATTAAAGGACTTTCACTTCTTATCTTATCCCACACTAACTTGGCTCAGAGTCCAGCTGTACTGGGGTCTCTCAAGGCATCAATTTACATAATTCTTTGCCCAGATTTCTCTCCAAAGTTTCATCAGCTATATCATTCTCCTTGCATCTTTCTTGCTCCTTCCTCAACCATTGCTGTTTGTGCCTACACAAACACGCCACTTGCTAGTAAAGCAGAAAACAGTTCAAAAATATAGAAATATTTTCAAACCAGTTGAGATGCCTACAAGTCAAAGACATCTGAAACTGTCCTCAGAAATAGCTAAATTTTTAGTACATGCTGAAGTTAAAATTTATGTGAATGTATAAGTTGTGTCCTCTAGCACAAGTCCATGACAGAACAACTTGTCTAACTGGGCAAACAAACCCTTGATCAGAAATCAAAAACTCTTAACCTGCATGGATAGAAGAAGTTTATGACTATACAACACAAACAAACAAAAAAAACCCCACAGAAACCAGAAGATATTTACTTTATTGTTTGAGGCATTTATACAAGCATAACTGACTGCATAAAGCATGTGAACTGTGTGTTCAGATCTAGACAAATAAATGAACATATGTTTGCATTAGGGATACCCATGAGAAATATGTATCAATAAGTGGTAATCTTTAATTTTTCATATATTTAAGATGTTTTTGTCTATGCTTCTGCAACTAATATAGTTGCTTTCATATTGAGACTACTAGTTCACTGTTTTTCTCATAATTTCTTTTGTACTACTACCGTCTTTTTTATTTTATACCCAGTCTCACAGTAGGATTTGAACATATTTTTCAGTGGAAACTAGCTTGATAAGCATGTCTCCCACCCCCCAAGCTACTGTGTCTTTTATTACTTTCCTTTTGTACTGTAATTGCTAGAGTATTTGCTTTCTTCTTGTCTTTGTTTCTTTTCACAGCTTCACAACTAAGGTGGTTTAGAGAATTCTGTAAAGGGAAGAGAAATTTACTTACCTGATGTTACTGCTCCTGAGGATACACTGAGATGAACTCATCACCACAAGATGATAGGAAAAATGTCTGGGGATATAGCAAAACTTCTTCAATTAAAATTTCCCACTGGCAAAAAGGAGAATCGGAGTGGAAAGCCAATAAAATCTATTCTGTGAACAGACATTTGTCTCAATAATGGACAAAGAGAGAAAAAAAGTCATGATTTATACAGGTAATGATGCATTTCTATTAATCATTTTTACATGGAGGCTTCTGAGAACAGCCAAAGGAGTTTAAAATTTACTTCTTCCATCACAGCCTCTCTAAGTTTTATAGTCTCTGCGGAGGGCCTCTCTTTCCAGCAGAAGAAGTCACCTGAGAAGATTCGCTTCTATAACTCAGTAGGTGAACTTAAATCTTTCATGCAAGTCTCAGGTACTTGCTATTTGAAGAAACACATGTTACAATACTAGAGGGAAAAAAAAAATCATTGCTGTGTCAGTAGGGAGGTGTATGGGGGGGGTTACATTTTTACCTATTCTTCTGTCTTTGGACCCATTCAAAGATGTGCTCCCTTCGTAATCCTCTGGGTTTTATCTTGCCTCTAAAAAATCCCAGGTAATAGAATAAATTCAGAATGTGAAACTTGGAATGTGTGTTGCAGTTCCTAAACTCCAAATGATGGAACTGGAAAGCTTCTGAAAAATAGTTAATAGATTAATCACTGTAATCTGTGAGTTAAAGAATTGCTACAAAGAGGTTTAGGAAACATTTAGTGACTCAGAGCAGCTGAATGTTTCTGCCATATGGGCAACTCATTTCAAAATTTCTCTCCCTGATTCTGTAGTCCTTGTACCTTTAGGGACCTTCTCTGAATCTTAGAAAAGTATGTATGGGTTTGAAGATAATCTTTTTATTATTAAATGTTTTTAATGAACATAGCCAATGAAGATAAAAAAGTGAGTATGGGAAGCAGTTAAATATGAGGAATCAAATTAATGAGAATGATGAAACCATAATCCTTTAATCACTCACTTTCATCTGAGTTTTATTTACTTATTAAGACATACAGAATGATTTAAAACCTGATATGAAATGCAAAAAGCAAAAGTGTGCAGCTTAAAACAAATCTATCTGAAATTGGCAGAACTGAGTCTGGATCAAAAAATTATAGAATCATTAAGGTTTGAAAGGACCTCAAAATTGTGGAGTTCAACCTTTGACTGAGCACTACTATACCAACTAAATCACAGCAGTAAGTGCCATATCCAATCATTTCTTTAACACTTCTAGACATGGTGACTCCACCATTTCCCTGGACAGTCTGTTCCAACGGTTAACCACCACTGGTTAAATTTCAGTGAAGAAATTCTTCCTAATGTCCAACTTGAATTCCGCCTGCCACAGGTTGAAGTAATTTCCTCTTGTCCTGTTGCTACTTTTGCAGCAGAAGAGATTAAACCTCGTCTTCCTACAACTTGCCTTCAGATGGTTGGAGAGAGTAAGATCTCCTCCAACTCCCTCAGCCACTCCTCATATGCCTTACTCTCTAGACTCCTCACAAGCTCCCATTGCCCTACTCTGGACACCAGTGCCTCAACATCTTTCTTGTAGTAAGGGAACTGAAGCTGAACACAGGATTCAGGGTGTGGCCTCACCTATGCTGATAACAGGAACTGTCACTGCCCTAGTCACACTATTCTTCATACAGGCCACGATGCCACTTGCCTTCCTGGCTAACTGGGCACTCACTTGGCTCATGTTCAGCTGCTCTCAACCAGTGCCCCCAGATCGTTTTCTGCTGGGCAACTTTCCTGTCACTCTTCCCTAGCCTATAGGGTTGCATAGGGTTATTATGACCCAAGCACAGAATCTGGCCCTTGACCTTTTTGGACTTCATACTGTTGGCCTCAGTCCATCAATCCAGCTTGACCAGATGCCTCTGTAGTGCCTTCCTACACTTCAGCAGATCACTCCTGTCCAATTTAGTGTCATCTGTGAACCTATTGAAGGTGCATTTGATCCTGTTGTCCATGTCACCAGTAAAGATATTGAACAGGACTGGCCCCAATACTGAGCCCTAGAGACAACACTAGTGACCAGTGACCAACTGGATGTGACACCATTTACATGCTAGGCTCAGCCACCCAGCCAGTTCTTTACCCAGTGAAGAGTTCACCTGTCCAACCCATGGGGTGTCAGCTTCTCCAAGAGAATGCTGTGCAAGACAGCAAAGTCTTGCTGAAGTCCAGGCAACCTACATCCACAGCTTTTCTCTCCACTAGGCAGATCATTGGGTCACAAAAAGAGCTCAGCTTAATCAGGCAGGACTTGTTTTCCTAAATGTATGCTGCTTGGGCCTGATTCTCTGGTTGTTCTGTAAATGCTGTGTGATCTCACTCAAGATAATCTGTTCCATAATCTTTCTCTGGACTAAGGTTGGGCTGATAGGACTGCAGTTCCTGAGATCTGCTTTCTGACCCTTTTTGTGAATGGATGACACATTGGTCAATGTCCAGCTCTCTGGGATGTCCCTGGTTAGCCAGGGTGGATGATAAATGAGGGACAGTGGGTTGTCCAGCCCTTCTGCCAGCATCCTCAGTGCCCTCAGGTGAATCTCATTTCACCTCACAGCCTTGTGAATGTCAAGTGTGCTGTAAGTGGCACAGCAGGTCACTACTTCCTCCAGGATTGCAGGAGGTCTATGCTGCTCCTTGTCTACCAGCTAAAAAAATGGGTTATCCTGTTCTTCCTGTTAAAGATGGAGGCAAAGAAGGCATTAAGTACCTCAGCCTTTTTCTCATCCTTGGTGACAATGTTCCCCTCCAAGGCCTAAGAAGAGGGAGATTTTTTCCTAGGCCTTCCTTTTGCTGTTAAAGTATTTATAAAAATAGTTTCCATTATATTTCACAGTGGTGCCCAGATTGAGTTCTAGCTGAGATTTTCCATTTCTAATTTTCTCTCTACATGACCTAATGACATCCTTGTACTCTTCCTGAGTTGTCTGCCCCTTCTTCCAAGGGACTTTCCCCCTCCCCAAATTCCAGTGAAAGCTCCCTGTTCAGCCTTGCTCATCTTCTTCCAGTATTGTCTTTTGGCACATAGGGACAGTGAGCCTCTGCGACTTTTGTACCTTTAAGATTCCCTTCTTGAAAGTACAGCCAGCCTTCCTGGGCCCCTTTGTTATTAAGAATTGTTTCCCAAGGGATTCTTTGAAGCAATGTTCTGAGTAAGCCAAACTCTGCTCTCTAGAAGTCATAGGTAGAGGTTTAGTTGATCCTCTTCCTTACTTCACCAAGAATAATTTTGTGGTCACTGTGACCAACACAACCTCTGATAACCACATCTCCCACCAGCCCTTATCTGTCTAGTGGCCTAACTTAACAGCTGTGTTAGAAAGTTATCTTTCACACACTTCCAGGAATCTCCTAGAGTGCCTCCTCATCCCTGTGTTGTTTCCAGCAGATATCCCACAAGTTCAAATCCACCACAAAACAAAGGGCTAGTGATCATGAAATGTCAGCCAGGTCCTTATACAATACTTCATCTGCCTCTTCATCATGCTTGGGTGGTCCATAATGGACTCCCATCAGAATGTTAGCTTTATTAGTCTATAGATCCTTACCTGTAGGCGCCTAACCTTATAATCTCTGTCCTTGAGCTCTATACAGTCAAAAAACTTCTCTAATATATGGAGTCACCCCACACGACTCCTTCCTCACCTTTCCTTCTGAAGAGCTTATAGCCATCATTGCAGCACTCCAGTCATGAGAACCATTTTCCCCTTTTTAGGCAGGCAAACCCTACCTGTCAACAGCAGGCCTGGTGCCAGATAAACTGCCCCATCATCGTAAAAGCCAAAATTCTACTGATAGAATCAGTCTGTAAGCCACATGTTGATCAGATGGGTTCTCCTGTTGGTTTTGGGGTCTTCCCTGGTATGAGAGGGATTGAGAAAGACACAGCCTGTGCTCCTGTCCCTTCAACAAGCAGTTTCAGTGCCCTGAAGTCCTTTTTGGTTGCTCTGGGATTTGTTCCCTAATCATTATCACTGCTGACCTGGGCAACCAGAAGTGGACAATAATCCAAGGGCTGAATCAGTCCAGGTAGTCTTCTAGTAACACATTTATCTAGACCCCAGGAGACAGCAGACCTCCCTGGGCTTCCAGTTCCCCTGAGAAGGGAGTCTCCTACAAAAATTAAATTTCTTTCTTTCTTAATACCCATAGTTGTGATGCATCTGGTTGAGCTCTGGGGAACCTTCCAGATAGATCTTAACATTCATTATAATTTGCCTGATGCTTGATTTCCAGAATTTCTTATGTATTCTGTAAATGCACTTGGGAAGCTGCAGGAGGCTGGAAGGAGATTCTCCTTTAACCTCAGGCAGGGACCTGTTTCTATTTCCCCTCTGTCTTTTAAGTCCCTTCCTTCTGTACTCACTGCATTTCGCTCAGGAATGGAAGGGTGAGACTCCACCGGTCTATTTCTCTCTCACACTCCCTGATGCTCCTCAGCCTTTCCACTTTCTCTTTTAGCTCTGCCATCAGAGTTAGGAGACAGATCATCTACCTGGTCTATCCACATGCAGGTTTTGTCTTTGCTGTCTTTTTGTACCATCAGCCTCCCTGCAGCCAGAGGTCTGGAGAGCAGCAGGATTCTGAAGGATCTTTCTGGGTCTCTATGCTCCTTCAGGTGGTGGCATTTGGAAACCATCACTGGATCTGTTCTAGTTGGACACAGAAAAACCACACAGTGGACTTGCCTCAGGAGCTGGGAGGGTGGCTGCATTCTTCTATATGTCCTACCTAAGCAAACTGCTGCTCAAACTGCTGCTCCATATCCTTCTGATGTGCCATGTCCATCTGATGTACCATGTCCATCTAATGTACCACATCCTGTTTGCCTATCCTGTTTCCCCACTCTTGCTCACTTGCACTCCCTGGAGCCAGTTAAATCTTCTCCTGCAGTTCCTCTGGCAAGGTCCTCACCATTTCAGCCTTCCTCATGAGAGCTGCTGGGTCCTGCCAGGTTTTTCTTGGCCCTTCCTGACCCCAGGAACCTCATGCCTAGCTCCTTTGGCTGTCTTGCTCCAGAATTTACTGTAGTTGCTGTGGCTGTTTCTGCTGTCACCATGTGCCTTGCCTACTGACTCATCCCAAACAACAGGACTCTTGAGAAAACTGATCTCTCACTCTTTTAAGTTACATATATCATTCTTTAGCAAATGCTGGCCTTCGTATGTAGAATAAAACATTTTCTATGAAGTTCTCATGAGCTGGCCTGACTGGCCTGACTACTAAACTTTGCAGCTCAGAAAGCAAGCAGAATGCAGGATGCCCACCACAAGTCAAGTTCAGAACAACTAATTTCTAAGCTGTCTTTTGCTAATTATTTAATATTTTAAATAAAAGATAGGGAAATACATTTTAACATACAAAAATATATGCCTGCAATAATATGACACTAAGTGGTAGGTTATAGTTTGTGTCACTTAGCAGTGATATTAGCTTGGCTAACCACCAGGCCAACTTATGTTACTGGATTTGGAGTACTGACCAAACAAACGAATAAATAATGCCACTGTTTGCTAAGGTGGTGAGAGCTCCTTTCAGCTCTGCTCCTTGCCTTCCCCCCTCCATCTCTGGGTGCCTTCCCCGCTCCATCTCTGGGCACCCGGAGCTTCAGGGACAGGGAGAAGAGAGAGAGGAGGATCACGACTGCTTTGGGACACACTGCAGACCTTTTTTTCCTAGGGACTGACTTTGACTGCAAGAAGATTTCTGGGACCTATCAGCACCCCTCAACTCCCAGCATTTCCTTCTTTTGGACAATGGACAAGGAGAGAGAGGGTCTGCTCTTCCCAATGGAAAAGGTTCCATCTTGCCCCTGTGTGAGTCATATACCCTCCCCTTGTCTCTGCCTCGCTGGGAAAAGACTGAGAATTCACCTTGCAGCCAGTCAAGCTGTGACACTGCCACAGTCCATAAACGTAATTGCACCAGGAGGAACCTACCACCTTTTGGGGTGTTTATTTTGGGTTTTTTTTTTTGGTGCTGGGTGAGTAGTTTGCTCTGGTCTGTTTATAGTTATATCTATATCTATAGTAGTTAAGAACAGTTATCCTTCTTACATACATTTTTAATTAAAGTTTGGTGGGCTTTTTGTTTGTCTGTTTTTTAAATTTAATATGGGGTGACACTGTTATTGAGGAGGAATCCTCTTCTCTGCTCTTGTTAAACACTTCAGTTTCCCTTAAACTGAGACAGAAATAGACTTGCATCTTGTAAAGTCTGGATGTGAATTGCCTCAAAAAGAAAAAAAAATAAAAACAAAATAGGTCCTTGCAATTTCTTAATTTTTGGAGTTCGTAAAGTTTGTGGCACTGGAAGATCTCATGGGTTCAGAAAACAGCTGGAAAAGCTTTTTGGAGAAAAAGTCTCTGCAAGAAGTGACTTTGCATAGAAAACCCTTGAGAACCTATCACAAATAGTTTGGAGGGCACTGTGAGGAAGTATTAGATGTATAGCCCTTGATCTTACACTTTTTTACTATCTACATTTATATAGAGAGAATATAAACTTCAACAAAGCTTTTCTGACCTTGAATACCTTTTCATACATACTTATGGAGAAAACCTGCTTCATACTGTTACTATAATCTGTCTTTAAGCAGCATGAAATAAGATAAATCCTTTTATTAACAGCCAGTGAATTTTGTGGGGTTTTTTTTCTGTTTAATGTACCTATTCCCTGTGGCTTCAACTCAAGACATGGACGAAGTCATTGCCACTGTCATTGGTAAAGGGAATCAGACAAGAATTCCTGTCACATCAAATGTTGACTGGACAGAGGATGATTGTGCTAAAATAACATATTTAAGAGTTTTAATCTTACTTTTTTCAACTTCTGACTTGTCAGTGGTTATCTGTGGAAGTGCTAATAAACTACATAAAAAGTTATTCTGGTCTCATTTTCTTCTTACACAGCTGCATTTTTCGTACACTTTAGGAAGTCATCTCATCTTTGCATAGCTGAAAATGAAATTATAGGGCTACTTGAGATAAAGTTTTGTGCATATCAGCTTCCTGTACAAAGACTCCAGGATTCACTGCAGCAGTCTGGTTTCAGTTCTTCCATAATTTGATTTGTTGGCTACAGTTTTATTTAAAACATTACTGGGAAAAATATCAAATATCTTTTTAAGTCTTTTCTATGTCATGTATGTTCTTCTCCATTAATAAAAACAGCACTTAAAGAAAGTTTATGTTACATTGATTTTAAGCTCACCAGAAATTTTCATGACATTTATCTGATAAAAATACCCATCAACCTCTCAACAGTTAATGTGAAAAGAGCTATCACAGTGATCAGAGGCAAAACTATGAAACAAAAGTCATAATTTTTCCTGATTTCTTGTAAAGAGTTATTTACATCTACTAATGATGTGGAATTCCTTTTAATCTTAAATGTAATTTGAACTGAATTGTATATTCTGAGTTAATGTAGAAGCCACAGGCTTCTCAGGAAAAAGGCATGCAAGTCTCCCTTTAGAGCAAACACCACAGCAGAGTGATAAAGGAAGGACTCATCTCTTTTTTCATTTTATGCAAAGGAAAAGGCATGTTTTTCTCTCTTCTCTTTGAAGCGCTCACTGTGCAATCTGCTAAACCTGAAGAAATAAAACCTGTCTCTTACACACTCAATTTTCCGCTGGTTTCATGGTGCTGTTTGAAGCACCTAGTAGTGTTTGTATTCACCTAAAAAGTGCATTTATCACTTGGCCTTGGGAAGATACAAAAAATGGAGAGAAAAGAGAGGATGTTACTATACAACAGATTATTGTCCTCATGTTATTTCATTCAGGCTTTCATGCATATGGTGTTCTAGCAGTAACACAACAAAGGGAAAACAGTAAAGGAGCAATGTTCTTCATAAACACAGAAACATATCTGTCTCTATGTGACTGGGATGACTGTCTCTGCTTTTGAGTCTCAAGGAATGCTGAAAATGTTATTATTAAGGTTGATCTAATTATAGTAACAGAATTCAGAAATAGTATAATTTAAGTTTACTGATTTCCTGATCAATTCTAACATTCTAAGACAAGGAAAAAGTGTGCAATTCAACCAACCATTACACACAAACAGAAGGAAGAAAAGTGATCATTTAATAACTTAATACATGTGCAGCCAGGATCTAGACGTAAAAGCAGACTGTCTCTAAACTGAAAATGGGTAGGTTCTGAAATGTAGTCTGACCCTATTCTACCTAGACCCATGATATTTTTAATAGCTTATGTCTTTCACAAGGTTAAATTATATGTTTAAAGATTTTTTTTTGAGGTAAATCACTATTAATATAATGTGTGGATGAAATAATGGAAACTAACAGACTTTTTTTCTCAGAACAGAGTTTATTTGTGATTTTTTGACTTTTAGTTTTCCACTATCTCCTTCACTATGTTTCTAAGCAAAGCAGATTTTCTTTAATCCTATTGGCAAGTGTCTGAGCTCTCCAAGGATATTTTGTCAGCTGTTCAAATTTAATTTGTGCCTAAGATAACTGAACTAGCTGGAAACTAATTTTTTCCACTTTTCCCTAAATGGCAAAGGAAGAATATTACATTTAAATTTTTATAAGACTATTAAATACTCTCTCACTGATATTGCCATGGGAAAGAGAAAAAAATGTTTTGGGTTCAAAGGAGTCTTTTTCAAGTTTAATTGAGAAAATAAGGCATGGTAAAGATATACCTACTAACTTGTTCTTTAACAAAATTTCATTATGCTAATCTTGGCTTTCACAGTGTTATGGGATTTAGGCCATATAGCATAATTTAACACCCTAGTGGGAAAACAAGAGACCCTGGATGCAGATTCCTTTAAAAAATGTATACTCATACAAAAAGTTCATATCCTATGTAATTACTTAATAAAATAAACAATTTATGATCATGATCTCATCAATAAACATCCTTGGCCAAGCCCGTTAGGATGACAGAAGTTTCTAGAATGACAAAGAAGCCCAATATGCAAGATATTTTTGTATAGAGACACAACACACATAAATGCCCAACTGTTCAACTGTCTGAAAGAGTCCTTTGGTTGTGCTTTTTAGGTACTGACTAATCATATGTACCCAAAGAGAGCTGAAAAAATATTTCTTACTATTTATTATGTAACATAAAATTTTCACTTACTTCACTATGGAATAAGGCTGTGTCCATTCTTTTCCGTAAATGCACAAGCAATTTCAGCTTTGAAACTCTTTAATTTAGCAATACTTATCTCCTGCTTATCAAAAAGCAAGACAGAAAACTGTAACCTAAATTTCTTCACAGTAATCCCACTCTTTATCAACAATCATTCTTGTCACTTTCTACCATAGCACTAGCATTTTATTGTTTCCCCTCGCAGATAAGTTCTTAAAAAAACATAGAAGGAGTGGATTGCCAATGAAATTTTTGGTACTATGCATCTTCACACCTTGACAGCAATTAATAATAGTGCATGGTACCTCTACATTTACTGTTACATATATCAAACCTGTTTTAAACAGTTTTATTCATCATATCTTTTTTATCTCGACTCTATGTGCCATTTTTGTTTTCTTCCTTTAGGAAACTACAGAATTTTTAGCTAAAATAATTTCTCTCAGTCTTGTTCCCACACATTTGTCAGTACTCACATTATAACACCTGTTTTCTTTAAGCCTTTTCATTCGATGTTCATCATGTTTTACAATCTACTCCTCTATCTTAATTCTTAATCTCTTCAATCAAATGCTTATCCATTGCTACTTCCTTCATCTTCACATGCAACTCAAGTTTTCGTATTACAGAGTATGGTCAGTGTTAACCGGTCTTTCTGAAACTATAAAAATACAACAAACAAAACAACCCAAACAACATCATCATCATCAACAGCAACAAAACCTTATTCAACAGTATTGTTTTTAAACTGCCAAAAGCAGGCTAAGCTTATCAGCTGAAAATAATTCCTATTATACAATTAATTTCAAAATATCGTAATACTGTTGCTTGGTTGGTTTTTTTGGTTTTTTGTTTGTTTGTTTGTTTGTTTGTTTTGTTTGTTTGGTTTTTTCCAAGAATCAGGAAGTAACTGTGAAGTCTACAAGGTTTGGGACTATGTTTAGCTTATTAGGTAAGAAGATCACCATTCATGAGAACAGATAATTACCCAAATCAAACACATGTCAGACCTAGACCTATTTATTGAAGTGGCTTCAGAGAAGTTAAGATGATAGCGTAAAACAAGGAATCATCAACTACGAGAACAGGCAACCTCATGTGACTTTCATAGCTGACCCTGCTTTGTGCAGGAGAATGGACTGGATAGTATCCAGTAGTGTTGAATTGTCCTGGGGTCCTGCCATTCTATGAACCTGTTCATGGTCCAAGTTTCTCATCCAAAAAACCACTAAAATACTTAGAGTCACAGATTTTAAGATTCTGATGAATCTGCCAAATCTTACAGCATACTGAACTCTTTCAGGTTTTAAAATACTGTTAGGAAATTTAAATATAATAGCTAGTTTGCAAATTTTAATAATCTTATCTCTTTCTTTTCCACTTTAAAAATTAAGCCTTCTGGATCTGAAGGAGAAGGTTTATTTATGTTTAAGCCTGTAGAAACCATGACCATGAGGAAAAACTGAGAAATCTTTCTTTCTTTTGAACTTTAGTAATACTTAGCATCATGAAGGATGAAGTGCTGAGCTTGCATATTTGAACTTACAAGCTATGCTCTGGTTGAGGACTTATCTCTCTATAGAGATGCACAGCTGTAATGTGGGCTTGGAATTCATGCTAAAAGACAGGAAGCTTGAATCAGCATTCTGCTTAATTCAGGTATTGCCTGCAGAAGTAGCTAATTTTCAGAAATTATTTGGCTACTACTTTCTTTAGTCTAATCTGTATCTCCAGATCTAAAATCATATTTAACAGGCTGTCTTGCCTTGGACAAAAACTGAGACTACAGGTCTCAAAGAAAGAGGTTTTGCCATACCGTCATCACAATGAAACATACTTCTAGATATGGTATTTTTGCCCAGAGACTGAAAATCTAATGTCCTCATTTCTCAGCCACTGAGGAATGCTTTTATGCCTTGGTAGAAATACAGATGATACAATGACTAAATAATAATACTTAAATATAATTTCTGTATAAAGATGCAGAAATGTGTATATATAATGTATGATATATATAATATGCAAATATAAACTCGCCTAATTCTGTTAGAATGAGGAAACTTTCTCATTTACAGTAAAGACTGCCATTTTTCTCACTGATATTGATGGCTATATGTGTACATGATTATATGGAATATGTGGTTTTATATTTTATACAAACCCATAATGCAGACTAAAGGAAATAAAGATCTGAGAAAGGAAAAGTTTCAACTAGAATTTGAGGTACACAGGCAGAAAAAATAGAAGAATAGACATCATAAAAATACTACATTGTTTCAGAAGCACTGGTAAGGGGAGAAAGTCTGGGCTCTGAAATTCAGAAAGGCTTGTTAGGGGTTCTGTAAGTGGAATTAAAAATGTGACAGCAGTGAAAATACTCTAAGCTCCCAGACATAACTTTGCTTGAAAGCTACCACTTGTAAAGCTTTTCTTTTCCACTGTGCCTCAAAACACAAAATGTACATTGAATTTTTGTTCCAAGTTGGAATAAAAAACACTTTTTAATAATCAAAAAAACTCTAACAAGTAAGAAAATGTCCATGTAGATATTATAAAGAAGTCACTGTCAAAGGGCTTTGGTGGCAGACCAACTATTTATATTTAGCAGGATCTCTTGATGTTATCATTCATGCTACTTAATGTGATTTTGTTTTGCTGACAGTCACGAAAGACTATCTAACTTTAATAGCAATTTTTCCACTTTTTTGCAGTGATTTAACTGTAGGTTCCAAAGAACCAATTTTATGGAACCTTTTATACCAATTTTTATTCCATCCTTCTGTTTGCAAAAAGCCTTTTGGTGTATTTTTGGATAGTACAAAAGTGTTGCTGTCTGAAAGGAAATTACATTTCCACATACAATTTAAAAGAATCCTTTACTTCTAAGAACTACTGCAAAGGTAAAATACTAGATGATGGCATCCATCTATCTAAGGCAATTGGTAGGGTTTGTGGGTTATTAAACACCAGAATAAAATTCAGGCATATCTGAAATGGCAGCAGCTCTTTATGTAGCAAACATTAAAGCTGTAAATAAGCTCTTTTCATAAATAAGCTTGAAACTATCTAAGTGGGCATATAAAGAGGAACCATTAACATTGTACTTTTGAAAGAATCCTGATCAAAGGAATATATACTTGATTTACCACTGCATGGTCAATTTAAATCTTTTTAAGGACCTAAGATGTAATTCACTCCATACACCCTCACGTTACAGACACCTCAGATGCAAAGGATGAATAAACTACTTACACACATTGTCAAAAACTCACTTTGAAATAAAACCCAAAATTATTGAAAAAAACCAACCCTATATACCAACTAAGTTCAAAGGCAAAAATAATACATGCTAGCCCAACTGAAAACAGAACATACAAAGCAATCGAATGAGGAAAGCTAGATAAAGAAAAAAAATGTGTAAAAAACAAAAATGGAAGGAAATGGGATAAAAGAAGATTTGTGGTATATCGGGAACCCCGGGGGGAAAGAGCGGCTCCCGAGGAACACCCAGGCACATGAGAGTGGTGGATAACTCAAAAGCCTTTGTTTTCTGGTTTAGGCTAATCTTAAAAGTTCGTATAAGGGTGCAGCTTGGAAAAGGGAGTGTAAACTCCGAAAGGAATGGGTGATACATCTGAGGGCAGGGTTCAAGCACGATAGGTTCAGGGAGCAGAGACGGGCAGCCCAAAGGACCAATAGAGGGTCGGGGATCAGAAGGAACTATGAGGGGATAGAAACTGCGTGCTCGGGGAAGGCGGGAACAAAAAAGATATGAAGGGCAACAAAAATTACGAAGAATGCACAGTGCTGGTTTTGGGAAATGCTGCCGCCCTTTGCAGCCCCAGGACTGGCGGACTCCTCTGTGGCAGGAAGGGGAGGAGCGCAGGGGCGCTCCCGACCAGGGAGCCGTTGTGGTGACTTCGGGGCATGGACCATTAGGAAAAATCTCGGGAAAAAAACATGGAGAGGTGGAAGGAACGTGGGAGGTTGAGATACCTCAGGTCGCTGGGGGCTGATCCCGACTGTGATATGTGTCACAGAAAAAGCATGTAGAGCTCTGAGATCAAAATAAGCAGTTTGATACTTACTACAAAAGTTGTTCCACAACAAATGAAAGTAAGCTAAATTCTGTTTAGATCCTTATAACATAGTTTCTAAGACCTTAACGTATTCCTGATCCTGTACCCACACACCTCAGATTTCTGTCCACAGATATTTTGCTGAGAATGGAAGTGTTTTACGTGTGCATGTGTCGGGATGTGTGTCTGGCAACAATGCCAGATGGCTGTGCATGAAGAAGAATGAAAGCAGCATCCAGATGTGCAGTTGAACAACTGCGATGTCAACTCTGTGGAGCACTTAATCAGGAGTTCAGGGAGGGCATGATCAACTGCTCTACAGTGAATGACACCTTTTTCACAGACTTCTGCTTTTGTGATTCCAGCAGCCATGTCAAATCTTTCTTTTAGAGCAATTCTAGCACAAGACTTTACTAGAGGAGTGTAGATTCAGTCTCTGCAAAATACTTAACTTCCCTACATATGTCATTCTGAGCCAATTTACAGAGAGCAGTCAAACTTGTGCATATCTACTGCATAACATAGCTGCTAAATTATGCTGTCAATGTGGTAAAAATGCAGCTATCTATAGTTCATTTTTTTCACAGTTGTTTTTCTAAACAATATAAATATATATAAAACTAACACTTCTCTAGAACATAGTAATTTATAAAAGACTTTCTTAATACATAAGTATGAAACAAACATAAGCTGTGTGACCTAGATTATTTTTCATCTGAAAGTCTAGTCTGTCCTAATTTAAGCAATAAAGAATACCCACACATACTCAGAGGTCAGAAACTCAGGAATTTGGGACCTGGTTGTGAAAGACTTTTTGCCAGATTGAATATCCCAAATAGAGCCTGATTTTTATTATGAGAGTGCTTGTACTTTTCAATAGAAAATGTTATATTGGCATAAAAATATTTACAGTGTTGTATATGACTGTAATTTTTATGAATCTTTATAAATACCTGTATATTTGAAGTGCTATACCATATTACATAGGATGTGAAAACTCTGGCAACATTTGCATATAGATGAAGCAGAAATCCAAATGTGTAGATCCATATTTATAAGCCTCCCCATATAAGTAAAATTTTATATGCCTGTGTATATACCGATACATTCATGTATTTATTTCCTTAGATCCCATTTTTAGTTAGTTTTTTACTTTTCTCTCCTATATGCAACAGCAATGGTACTAGTCAAAAGGTAAATAAAAACCCTTTGGAAAAAAGTGCACTTAATACTGTATTCTGATTCATGTGTCTCTGATTCATCCCACCAACTAAGCTAATGTTTTGGCAAAGGTAATTAATACTTCAGAAGAATGTAGTCTTTTTGGCTTATCATATATCGAAAAAACTTTCTGTATAACATATATTTTTTTCACAAATGAATACAACTGATTCTGCATAGCAAGTATCTTTATATATACGTAATAGGAAATTCAGGCTCTTAAACTGAGATAAGAAGGATTTTTTTCAAGAGTGTATAAATCCTCACTATTTCAGGAACATTCTGGTCTTGACAATGGTTAAAATCCAGAATTATCCTCATGTTTTAAGTAGGGTTGCCAGTCTTGTCTAGTGTTTATGTAGTATCAAGTGTCTGGTAGAAGATCACATTTAATTCTCTTTGGTAAAATCCCTGTAAAAACCAATACTGCAATCTGGAAAACAAACGTGTTCAAATTGATTTACAGCTATATAGGTCTAGGAAATATTTAAGGAACAGTGACTGACTATAGGGAATTTCACATAGATGATAGCTTGAAATCAGTCTCACAAACATGCAGTATTCTGTTTTGCAACAATAACAGTGGTTGAAGTCTCATAATGACAGAGGAATGAATGCAATGAAAGGGAAAAAAGATGCCAAAGTGGACTTGGTTAACAGGTACTTACTTCAGTGTTTCCCCTTCCCAAGCATGTTGTCTTAAAAATCCAGTGATCCATAACATGGTGCTGGAACACATGAAGTCCTACACAGAATTCTGTATTTTTACAAATTCTTAGCTCTTTTGAAATCATATTAGTGAATTTAGTTGCAAATAAGCAAGTCACATAGGAATATATTTCTCATGTCTGTTACTGATATGGAGGAAAATTGTGAAATTTCTTCCTACTCCTCTGAAACCATAGTTCTGAACCTATTAATAGCAAGAAAATTAAAAAGGAGACAAAATTAATTTTGATGACACTGTGAGGGGTCAACTGAATGAACAGGTTGTAGACAGAAAGACAGCTGAAGCAGAAGTTCCATTCTTTATTACTCACTGATAAAATCACTTAAGAAATTTAGCAAAATAACTGCATGCATTTGCAGGATGTCAGTTAAGTATATAACAAATTGATACAATGATCATTCAAATCTTCTAAAATCTGTTGAATCTCTAATTCTGTTGAACTTCTAAAGGATATTTTTGTCTTGGGATTTCCCTTGCTTTGCCTTGCCTTGCCTTGCCTTGTCTTTTCTTCCCCTGCCTTGCCTTCCCTTTTCTTCCCTTATAAACCACTGGAGGAGCTGAAACTAGAAATGGTTTTGAGAATTATCCTAATCCATGTGAATTAAAATAGTCTGATTATTTTTATCCCCGCAATGACACTGGCTAGTACCCATGGGTGCAATCTATAAGGTCCCCTGGATTTGGCTTTATCAGTTTTTTCAAGTTTTATTATTTTTGTCGTCCTTCACTACGGATAAGTCTTTTTCTGTTGGGATTTTTCCTCTGACCTAAGAGATCAGGGACTCCTGAGGAACAGCCTTACCGGTACAGACCAAAAAAGGACTTTTCCATGTCCTTTACCAGCAGGGCCCATGAACTATTCAACAGGAGACCCACGTTTTCCTTCACTTTGCCATTGCTGTTGGGGTACTAACCTAATCCTCTTTTTTACTGCCCTTCATATTGAAAGCTTCTTTTTACTTGTGCATCTACATTTAATGTTTCCTTTTTCACAATAATATTTACCTTGTAGATTGTTTTGTAGGTTGTGAATCGTTTTAGAGGCAGAGTAACAACTAAGTCTCTCCTCATAACACTGAATGTTAGGAGTTAACATTTCAAAGATCTGCTCTAGGCAGCCTTGGAAAATCTTTCTTCTCAAACTCTGAAAGGTAAAGAAACATGCACTTTTGCAATTATAGAAGCAACTTTTCTTTATTTTTTTCGTATTTAAAAAAAATGTGGAAGTGTTTCCTTTCCATGGTTGCTCTTTATATCAGTTGGCATACCTCTGAATTGATTCACAGTGAAGGTGACTACCTTAACATAGTTGAGACAGTGAAGTTGGGGGTTTTTTTCTGAATGGTTACTTCAGCAGGTTGTTTCTCTGCTTCCTTATCTTTTATCTCCTAAATCTGGTGAGAAATAAGTTTTCATACTTATCTGAACTCATAAAAACTTAAATACAGAGTGCAAAATTTTAATTTAAAGGGGTGTTCCTTTATTTTTTTTCAGCAGATCTTTCAAGAACTACAATTCCCCACACTAGAGGTGAAGGAAATACTCTTCAAAATTCAAAAAGACCTGTGAGTTGTGAGCAAGAAGCATTCTTTAGTGTTAGATCCCAGGCAAAATGGTTTAAAAATCATGGACAGAACATTTCCCTAATGCTTTGAGTTTCTGAGTTTCCCAATGGAAGTATACCTCACCATGAACCTTAAAAGGAAGATGTGGTACACACTGAAGCCATTTGTTAATCTTTTGCCATTTGACCTGCTAGAGGGGTTGCATATTTTGCATGGGAAAGTTGTACATTTTGCAATCTGCAGCACAGAACTTGTCAAATACATCTCTTTTTAAAGATATACTGTGTTTTATCAGAACCTGGACTTTAGCTGTTCATTCTGTTTTTTAAAACTGGACCAGAAAACTCCTTAAATCCATATGCAAACTTTGAAGTGAAAGAAAACTCATTTTGAAAAGTGTAATATTTACCTTCATGTTCCCAGAGAGAACATAGAAAAAGAAATCAAAGAAATAAATGCCTTGTGGACTGGAAAGCTTCAGCTGTGAAAAGAAAAGCAGGAAAACAAATATGTTAAAATAAAACCCAGATAACACATGACTAAAGAAATATGAAACATATGTTTTTAGTAAAGTGCAATATTCCATAGCCAGAAATTTGAAGCTGTTCTTCATATCCTGAAAAATGAAAGGCATCTACATGTCTGCATAAACCCACCGCGCCCCCCCCCCCCCCCCCCCCCGCGGGCCCACCCCCTTAAAGTCTTGCTTTAAATCTAAGCAAATCTCTTCTAAATATATTTTTAAAATAATCTTAGATTTCAATTTTGATATATATTACATACCTTTTTACAGTAAATAAAATCAAATATTTAAAACAAAATTCTTAATTTCACTGTTTCTTCAGGAACTGTATTATTTACACGATCACAGTAGGCTGTATGCAGAATAGTTCAGAAAAAATTATGTATATAAAACAAGATTGTGAGTAATTAAACATGAAGCAAGTACTATTGTTTTCTGTAATTCAAATAAAGTCCTCCTAAGCAGCAAGTCTTTCAGGGTTTTTGAGCTGATTCATAGGTGTGCAGGATCTTGTTAAAAAGAAATAAAGGGAATGGCAAGTGGTTTATGCTCCAAAGGTTTTTTGTATCCTTTCTGGCAATAGCGCTTCCACTACCAAACATTTGTTATAGGAACAGTAAAACCAATGTGTGTGATTTGCCTGACTCTGCTGTTCCTATCTTCTCCTGATCTTTCCCCTCTTTAGTATTTTATTACCTTTGATAATCATGCATAGAGGCAGTAGAAAGTGCTTGTTCTATCAAGACAGATTCAGGGATGATGATCTTGCATTTTGAGATTTTCATATATTATTTTCTGCCTTCAATATTAAATGCTAATAATTTTGCATTTGTTTATTTTTGGTTTGGTTGTTGGTTCCCCCCCTCCCTCCCTCAAAAAAATGAAAGTAGTGTAATAAGGTTATGTTTAAAAGATCGATTGGGAGAACTCCCTGCTTCTTGGTAGATCATCAAATCATATTCATCATTGTAGGAAGATTTGTTCAAGAATGGCTTTCCTAAATGAGATATTCAGGACAGCTAGATTTTCATGATTCAAATTAGGTAAATTAGTGGCAAGACAGGTCAGTAACCTCATAATTGGCTCAAATTAACACTACTACTAGCTGTGAAATTATTGGCAACTGAATGACACTTGCAAGAGTAAAAAATTCTCCTTTATATTTGAAAACATTGACGTAAAAGGAAGTATTATTATTTTGAATTTAGCAAGATGCAAGCTGAAACATATACCATAAACAAGGGATAATGCCAATTACCACAGGGGCATATGGATTATGCAAACCAAGAGTACTTTTATAGAAACATGATAAATGTATCAAAATTATAGTCCTGTTTCAACAGGAAACAGACTGTAAATATTAGTTTGGCAACTTACTGATTACTGTAATTTTGGTGTTCTTGGAGTTTTCTAGATAACAAATGCACATCTACTTAGGATGGCATTCTCTAAAACCATAATATGTATACAGTTGTGTAATGCTATGTAAGCAGTCCTTATAACTAGCTCAGAAGTGTTTGAAATGTTACACACAGATACTAACTCTTTCTTGCAATAAACAGAGATATTGAAATATGTATCACATAAACCATCAAAAAACTAGAGCAAAGCTATAGAAAAATCAGAAATCCAAGGTTCCAAGAGTGGTCCCATTGCCATCATGGTCAATAGTTAGAGCAAGAAGAGAGAAACTATTCCTATTATCAGTGTAGTAACATTTTCACTTATTAATCATCTTATTTCATATTCTGAGCTTTGGACTGTTAAGATTTAACAGTGTTTTTGAAGCATTTTCACAATTTTATTTCTTTTTTTGTGCTTCAAATACTTTTTTTCCATTTTTGCTGTTTGTTTTTGTAGAACATTCCTTACTCCATAGATGAACCCCAGAAAGAATCCAGTCTTCCAATCTTAATTGTTTTTATATATCTGTAAAATATTTAATGAGTGAGCATAATATTAATGGCCTTACTGGTACATTAGTGCTTAAAACACTGTTGCATAACTTTCACATTCTAGCCAACTTCCATCAATGCATCAAATTATAACAAGTGTTTGTTCACTGGATGTGCTGGTCAGTTTATGCTTACATGTTTTGTGAAGTACTTCAAAAGCATATTTTAATTAAGTGTTTTGCATTTTCACTTATAAAGTAGTTAAATATTAAGAAAAATTTAAAAAACCCAATAAAGAAATAAAAGGAAGAAAAAAAGGGATGAAAAATATTTTATTGCTTTCCAAGTTTGAAATTCTTTTACTGAGATGGAATCCCATTAACTGTGGTTCTGAGGTAAAATTCAAGTTGTACAAAACCCAGTATCAGATGAAAAAGACAGAGCAGGCTTAATGAAGCATAACTGCATAATTCCTAATTACTTAATTGCTCAGGATGGAGATATTAATCACTGTGCCTTAAACACATGATTCTTTACAAATTCTCAGCAAAGCATTCCAATAGGGCCATCAAATCACTCTTCTTTGACATACAGTGTACCTTATTTAAGAACACAAACAAAAAAACAAAACGGGAAAAAAACCCAAACCCAAACCAGCAAACTGGGCTAATTATATATTTGTAAGCACTAAAGCAGACTTGAAGCTTCAAAAGTGTGTTTATCCAATTGTTACTTCATGAAAAATGTTCCTTATTTCTTGTAATTATTTACTGTAATTTAATTTCAACTCCAAGTTTAAAGTTGTTGAGTTTTTATTTTGACTTTAGGTCCAATTTATCTGGGTTTTTTTCTTGTTTTTGTTTCTGGTTTGTTTGAAAATATTCCATTAAAAATGAAAAAAAAAAATAGCACATTATGAACAAAGACGAAAATCTTCAAGAACGAACCTATTAATGCAGTACTATTTCATTCCATTTTCTGTTCTACTACTTGTAATCTTCTACCAGAGCTGTGAAATTATAGGTTTGGTTAATTTCTTTGGAATAGAAATCACCAACAATAGTTTGGTGCAGAGACAACATTGACTTTGTTTGTAATCAGGCTATAGAAGTCTGTATTAAGACTTTACTGAGAGAAATGCATTTTAGAATACTTTGGGATTATAAGAATAAAGTAAAAAATGTCGATATTTTTTGAGCTCCCGAGGGTTCAGCGTGGAGTCAAAGACGTGTCCTTCGTAGAAGTATAGTCACTGCTCTGATTTATTGTTTATACTACACACACACATATTGCATACTTTCTGAGTCTATGAATAGTACAGGAATATTATTGGTCAATGGCTAGGGTGTGCTTGCTTTACCACACGACTTGATTGGTACTTTTCTCAAAACTATGTCCTTCTGTATCAATGTTTCTACTTGCTTCTCTAATGGCTGCTGCATACTTTATTGTTTACTGCTCTTTTTGAAGCAGGCTCAAGGATACAGGGGCCTCGCCTCTCTCTCCATGGACTGGGTTGTGCACAAAAGCTTCTAAGTTCAAATTTTTCCCTACATAAGAACTATGAGGAAAGAAAGCTGTGATATTTTTCTCTTTTAGCTACTTTATGATAAATACATGATATCCTTTAAGGTACAGTCAAAGTCTTCTCCTTTATTCAATAAAAATGCTTTGTATCTTTTTTTTATTTTTCACAGAAAAAAATGGCTCTGAGTATTTTTTTCCTTATAATACACTAACTACTGTTTCTTTTCCCACTATTTCATTACTAGTCTTTGATATGTAAAATTTTCCATTATCTTTCTGCTTAAACAATTAGATGGTAAGTCTGATATTCTGAATGGTACGTAATGCTTCTGTTGAACATGTTTACAGAGTACAATCTAGGTAAATCTGCACAGCTTGTCTTCTTAGACACTGTTTCATAACCATGTAACAGTGACTTTGTAATCACACCTTAGTATTAATTCATTATCACATATTCTTTGTTAAAATTTGACATGAATACTGCCAAGAAATTCAACTTAAAATGTAAGAGGGTTTTCATATTCAAATAAATCGGAGACTGTGCTTCTGGAGAAATAGTGATTCCATTTATTTGTTGTAAAATCTACTCCCAAACTCTGTAATGACTTCCCAAGGATGTGTACATGAGGCTTACATGGGTATATATTAAGTTTTGTGATGGCAGATTTAGGTAGAGTTTTTTGAATGACAGAAGGCTTGAGCACTAGTGTTCTAAGAGCTCATGACAATGAGTCACACAGCTTCATCATTCAAAATAAATGAGCCACAAGATATTGTGAAACAGTGACAATAATTATAATAACTTCAGTTTTAATCAAAAATGTTCCTGGGAACCCAAATAATATGTGACATCTGAAAATTTCTGTATCCTAACACAAGCAATATGTAATTCCATAACTAATATATAATTAGTACATAATTAACTGACTAATTGAAATACTATGTATAAGGATAAATGAAGAGCTGGGTTTTACAGTTAAGTTACAATTTTTTTTCTGGAAATTGTGAGTAGTCATACAGCAAGCTAAATCTGAGAAACATGATAAAGGATGTCAATACCTAGTGTATGTATGTGTTCCATTTTTGAATCCCATATATTTGTTTAAAGCAAGCCTCACTGCACAAGGTCCCTTAAAGCCTAAATTGTTCAAATAGCAGTGATGCAGTGTTTATAATTACATACGTTCATTAAAGGATACATGTGAAATAAGCAGCTGCTTTCAACTTGCATGCTTTCAAATCCCATGCAGGAAGATCGGTTTAATTTCCTTTCACTCTCCTTCCCAACTGATGCCAATTCACACTACATTTGCCAAGCCATCATTTTTATGTACCACAACTGGATACAGAAGGAAATTGGCACTCACCACACACTTACCAATAACTCTGTATTGTCCAACTCCCATCTTTTATACCTTCCAAGAGACAGAGGTCAAGCTCAGATTGATGAAAATAAATGTTATATTTACTTCCCACAAAGTCACAGAGATGAAATTGATACTGATTTCTGTGTTCCTTTACGAAGTATTGAGGATTAAGGAAAGCTTTTGAAACCAGAGGCTGGCCCTGCTAAATGAATGACCAAGCATACCTCAAATGTGTGTTTTGTACAGTTAACAGTTACTAGCAAATATTTTCTGTTTAAAGTTGTTTGCTTATAATTTTTTATCACAACCTCCATCATTCTCTAATGATTTAGTTGTTACTAAGTCGGATAAAATATAAAATAGAAGTTTAAATTTTTATAATTAAAAATCAGTAGAATCCCTTAAATTCCAGAAGGAGCTAAGCATTCAAGCAAAAAAACCAAAAAAAAACCAACCAACCAACCAACCAAACAAACAAACAGTAGAGGAAGTTATAATTTTTTTTCCTACTGAATTATTGAGTTCTGATTTTTATAAGTTCCTACTGTATAGCTTTGTTTAAGAAGGTTGTTGCTGATCCAACTCCTGATGGTTTTGTCCAATTATTTAAGAAAAACAACTAAGTTGCATTTTAATCAAAATAACTTTTTCACTATTTTTCAGCTTTTAGTGATTTCATGATTTATCCTACACACAGAAATGTTCAGCTTTTCTTTTTTGGCAGTCTAGTTTGAACAGGTTTTCCTTTCAAATATCTATAGATAACAAATCGCCTTGACCAAGTGTTTCATGCAACTCAAAAACCTGTGAGTAGCTGGAAACTAAAAAATTTAAAATAAAGCAAATGTTCACAATGTTGTTTTTTGGGGTTTTTTTTTTTTTTTTTGTTTTTTTTTTTTTTTGTGAAGCAGAACAAGAAGCATGTATTAGTCAAAAAAAATAAACTGGAATGCTCCACCAATTAATTTCACTATTTGATTTCATAGGTCTGGCAATCTCTTTTTCATGCCCTGTGAAATTAACTGTCTGAATTAATGAAAGAGGGAAGAAAAAAAGACATTTGAGTCAGTACTTCTTTTACCTAATAGCAACCTAGCCAGTACAACCAGTTTGCTATGATGCTTGACCATGCAAACTAATGAGAAAAAAACAAACACCCAAAAACAAACAAAAAAATAAAGCAGACCTCAGTGGACTCTGGATTTCAGATGGCTTCAAGATAACTCACAAATTGTTATATCATGAATCACAAGTATTACATGTCAGGTTGTGATCAACATTATTTCATATTTAGCCTTTTATGTTTATATTTCTTCTCAAGTACTAAATATTTAGTTTGGAAAATGAATGAGTTGTGCTAATGAAAAACTGGGCTTTCTAGTATGTGTGAAGACAAGTGTGCTGTTGCTGATTCTGGCATCTGCTAAAAGTAGTCAGTCGTGATATGACTGTATATAATAAGACTGAGCATCCCTTTTAGCTGACAAGGTACTACTTTTCTCTAGTGGTATCACTGGTCTTCTTGGAGTAGCTGAAGATGCAGCGTTGGTTCTGCTGGCAGAACACCTGCAGATATCAGAAATGGGTAAGTTTATCTGAAGACACTGCATACGGATCAGACAGGATGTGTCCTTGCTCACACAGTCTCTGCTTTTACAGCAAAGTATTTTTGGATACTGTTTATATGTATTCAGGGAGTTAAAAGTGGTAAAACAGTGGGGACTGCATGGAGAAATGTTTCATAGTCATGCTTTTAACTTTATTAACTGCATGTTGCATGATAACTTACACAGGGTTTACTTAGAGCAAAGAATGTTGCAGAATGGTTCCAAAAAACCTGTACCATGACAAACTCCTACATCACTACTGCTGGTCCACTTTTACACTACTGATAGTTTGTGGGTTCTGTTTTTAAACACTAGGAAACATTTAAATATATAAATATGTATAAAATACTCTTAATATTTTGTCCTGCTTGTTGATGACTACTATCCTGATAAAAATTTCTTCTGTTCTTGCTCATCAGATGGCAAAAGAAATGGGAGAGAGCCTGCAAAACTATCAATTAGAGAAAATACTTATGAGTATTTTTCCCCATATTGCATAAATACATCTAAACAATTTGTCATACAATGTCATGGAAACCAAAATTATTTAAAGATTTCAGAAAAGAGACTGGGCAAGTTCACAAAGGACAGAATCATTAGGCACAACAGTCAGGATGAGTTAGATGGAGTGACTCAGTAAACCTTATGTCTCTAAAAATTACTAGGGAATGGCAAAGGCAAAATCACTCTGTATACACCCTAGCTTTCATATTTTCCTCTAAATATTAACTTCTATCTACTATCAGAACCAAACTATTAGATTTCATTCAATATAGTTTATATTTATACTCAGACTTTTTCATAGCTGTAATCCTAATGTATCACAGTTCACTGATGATCCCTTTCTCCAGACATTCCTGAAAAGGGAAACTTTCCTGTTAGCCTTTCCAGGCATCTTTCTACAAAAATACTTTTCACTTTCTGTTTCTGCCTGAACTGTAAAACCAGATAGAAAGCCTGTTATCTCTGTAAGGATGGTTATAGTCACTTCTGTCACTAAAATAAGTGACATTATAACAACAACATTACACTGATATATTGGATCATTACTCTTTACATTTATATGGTGTTGGTGATTGTAATTTTCTCTTTCCAATGCTATCAGACAGAAAGGTTAGTGTTCAGAGCATGAGTTAAGATCAGGAGGAAAACCTTACTAATGCTGACCATGAAAAACATTAGAATTTTTCAAAAGTTCAAGTCACACACACATGGATAATGACAAATTAGCAGGTAATAGGACACACAGGAAAGCAGATATATCGGCTGCATAATTACAGTGAAGTCAGAAATCACAATTATTTCCTTTATGAATATTTAGTAAGTAAATTTTGCCGTCATTTTTTTAGAGTTTATCTGCAAGTTAATGCCTAAGTGTGACATACATTTTAACCTTGTTTTATTTCATCTGAGGCAGGAGTTACACTTTGTGTTCTAGGATGCTCAACCAAATTCTTACTACATCGTCCTAAATAGTTTCCAAGCCTTGCCTTGTCTTAAGAACAAGCCTATTCACATAAAATTTCATGACTTGCAGAAGAAAAAGAGTATGTGCCAGGCAAAAATATTTAACAATTATGTTTATGTTGTAACCTTGGATTTAAATAGATGTGACCAGTAATATTTGATGCATGAGATATATTACATTGCAAAGACAGGTATTTCAAGGATCTGTAAGCCCATTGCTCAAAAAGCCCAAAATACTGCCCATGGTCCAAAGAGGTGTGGAAATTCTTCTATTATCATTCTCTTTATGCACAGAAAAGTTGTTTATCTGCTTTGGAAAATAGCGACTTTTGCTGGAAATTCTTTCTTTGGAGAGATGTCATTGGCTGGTTCCTATGGGAACAAACTGTATTTGCTCTTCTCTGTAAGCAATTGTAAAAAGTACAAAAATGGGCATAAGGCACACTGCACAGGGAGAAATTGGATGGTGGTCAGAGCTCTAACTCTTTTGCATGGAAACTCTTTTTAGAATCAGAGATAAATGAACAGAAAGAAGGTGGCTTAGAAAGGAAATATTTTGTGACACTTCAGTTAATTTCTTTTTAATTTGGTTTTTTTTCATGTACAGACCTACAGGAAACACAGACATGAAGGACAAAGAACAGCATCAGTAGGAAAATCAGAAGTGTTAGAATGGAAAGTAAGAGATCTTTAAAACATCAAATATTTTTATGATATTTTCATAAACTCATCAAATCTTTAAACAATAAAAGCAAAGAACACTTGATTAGGTTTTCAGTTTTCTTGAACTGTGAACATATACATCTACAAACTTATTAATTTTTTCATAGGTCATGAGAAAATGCTCCACAGAAATCATATCTCTTTTTTAAACTTCTACTAATGTGTACGTATGTATGTATGGCTGGACTTCACAAACAAAGATTTGGGAAGGGCTCTCTCCACGTGGGTGTGCCCTTCAAGTCTGCGCAGCGGATTTTTTTAGGTAAGGCACAGTGTGCACAGAACTGGCTCCACTCTTTAAGTCCTGAGGTTCATTTGCCACTGCCAAGTGAGCTTGGCCAGTGACACTGAAGTCCTCAGAACTGTCTCCAGCACCTGGTACTAACCGGGGCTGACCCTGCTTAGCATTTGAGTTCTGAGGAATTGGATGTCAGGGTGGCATTTAACTGCGAGGGGACGGTCCCCACTGAGACTGGAACTCATGACCTTGTGATTCAGAGTCCAGAGTGCTCTCCGTTACATCATGGGACTGCCCCTACTACTAATATAGCTTTAACTTAAAAGAGGTTGGAGAAAACAAATTCACATACTATATTCTGTGGTGTTCTTGAACTATGCATCCTCTAGGCACATGTTTGTAACAAATAAAAGAGTGAACTCATGATTTTGTAAATCCATTAAATCATCATGAGTTACTGCCGTTGTTTCCCTCAGAGTTCTACAACACAATCTTTTTCACATCCACTAAGTATTTATGTTACTGAGTAATAAAACCATAGAATTGTTTAGGTTGAAAAAAATCCTGTAAAATCATAGTTGCACCACTGACCCAGCACAGCCAAGTCCAGCACAAACCCGTGTTCCTAAGTGCCACATCTGCATACCTTTTAGATCCTCCTAGGGACTGTGACTCTATCACAAAAGAATGGAATACTTAAAATTATTAAAAATAGCCTTGCCGTTGAGTCACAAGGTGCAGAAAGGACTCTCTTGCTTTCTAAGTGCTTTCTCAGAGAAGGGTTTAGGTGCAGCTGAATCCTATCTTAACCTTGGACTGTATCAATAATTTAAATTTAAGAAGTTATAGAGAAGTGATTAATTCACTTTGTCCCAGATGTTTTTAATAATGGCGAAATAGAGCTATTTTTATAAAATTAATTATTTATTATGAAAAATGAACAGACAAGTGAACAGATGATACTAATCAGAATTATTTACTAAACAGTGTAAATGCTAAAGATGTACTACTAGAGTATAATACAGCATAAAGTAGTATAGTGCACTGTATCAAAGCAATTATATTAAAGCAATTGTATCAAAGTTAACAAAGGAAAAAATCATTAAGTAGAAATTTATATAATTCACCATACAAGTTAGCAGGCAGATCTTTCTCTTAACCTCTGTGGAGTAACCATGAAGAATCATCTCTTCTTCACAAGAGAAGCCCCACACTTCAAGGAAGTGTATGGAAGAGTCTGCCCTATCAAAGTTGGACTGAGTTTTTATGCTTATAAAGTGATGGACTGGTAGCCATGGATTTATCAGCTAGCGGACTAGTTTATCTGACAAATCCTGCTTCAAAAACTTGGATATGTATTTGGAGTCTGGTGAACCAGGCTGGTTTAGCATAATTCAACATCAAGACAGCACCCTGCTGCCAGCATTTGAACTTGCTTGACAGCTTGCATGCATTCTCTGATTGGATTCTAGGTCTTATCTAGGTGGGCTATCCTGCCACAGACTCATGAATGAGACAAAACAAGTCAGGGAAGTGAAGTCAAACCAAACTAAGCTAGGAATAAAAGTCAAGTTTTAAACCATGTTTGTTCTGTATCTTTTATTATTGCACTGAGGCTAATAGTATTTCCAACAGAACACAGAATATCCCAGGAAAAGATAGTTGAAGGAAGTGAGTGGGGAACTAAGGAAGAGTAACTTTAGCTGACAGCTTTCACCATTTTTATCCTGCGATCTCAAGCAGGTAAATGAGTTTGGTCTGCCTTGACAATAGAATAATCATCCAGTGCTAAGTTGGTGAAAAAAGTGCAATTCACTCTGAAAATTTGTTTACTTCCATGGTTCTCCTTTCATAGTGATTTCAGGCAGAGCCTGAAGTAAGTTTTTCATGTGCAATTAACATTTCTGGAATAAACTTTTGTTTAGTAAGTGTTTTCAGAATACCAATGGAAAATACACTCTCAAGGTGGGAATACTCTTCTTGTTGTATAAGAAAAAGAATTAAGTAAAGCCTGTGCTATCTGACCAGAGGATTTAATCTTTTGTAAGTGACAGTAGCTTGGGAATAATCAGCTTTTGATGTTTCCTTAAATAATTCTTTAATTGGTAACTCCTTTAGCAGCTGGGCTGAGTTTTCCACATATATTTGTGCAACTAGAGTTCACAAGTTTCATAGATAGAAGCAAGAAACTGGCCTATTCCCTCTAACAAGAGCTGGATCTTCATTTACCAAAATACTTTTACATAGTTTGTTGAAGTCATATAATCATTCATGAAACTTGTTACTACATGGACTACCATACCACCTTTTTAACTGGCTTGACACTGTGGTACAGGCAAACACTGGCAGATGCTACTGTTGCTTTTGAAGGGAAAAACTGATTTTCTCAGAAGTTTGTATGAACAAACATTTAAGAATATTGAAATACATACTTGTAAATTTTCAGAATCTTTCAGCATTTGATTTGTTTAAGGCTATCATATCTTTTAAGATAATATGAACAAAGATCTAGAGTACATATATCATCTTTCCAAAACCTCCTATGTTTTCTTGTAGGACATCTAGCAATATCATAAAAAACTTCTTCAGAAAACTTTTGCAATTTTTTTCAATCTATGTTTAAGATTAATTCACTATGTAAAAGCTTTTCTACTCACTTTCCCAATAAATACCCACACAATGGGAACAATTCCCTTTTTGAAGTTCTGTTTAGGGTATTGTCCTCAGACTCATTTAGTTACATGTTAGAGACTTTCTGCCACATGGCTAGGCACACAGGTTCATCTCCACAGTCCTTTATTCCACAACTATGTCTATAGTACAGTTATAAAGACAACAGAGTTAAAATGTGCTTGCTAGTTACAGACAGTGTTAGCTAAAGCAATAAAAAAAGGCTGCATTTTGGAAAGCTCAGGTTGAATGTTAGAAAAGATAATTTCATGGATGAGTTGCCATTCAGTGAGACCTGGAAAGGCTAGGGAGCTGTACAGAGATGAACATAATTAAGTTCAACACAGGTAAATGTGGGGTCCTGCACCTGGGGAAGAATAACCCTACAGACTCAACATCTTCTATGGGATAGGGAGATTTTTACACTTGAACTAGGTGCCTAAGATAAAAAAATTAGTATTATTAAAAAAATATTGTTAAAAAGCATTATTCCACTTCACAGGATGTGCTTCTTTTTGACCTTTTCCCTTATCTAGCTCAAAACTCAGGTTATTGCTAAAACAAAAGTTGGTTTGTTGCGGTTATCCTGCAGTTACCCTCTCTGCACCTGAGCTGTTCTATGCAGATCAGAGGTTTCACCACCACACACCCAAAACTCTCCTCCTCCCCTTTGGCTGGTGGATGCATACCCGGCTCAGGAAAGTATACTACTGCCTCTGCAAATGGCTGATTGTTTGAGTCATTTACCACTAACCTTTGAGTCTCTCACACCACCCCCTGGCTCAAAATTTTGGCTATTTCTTCCCTGCTGCTCCCTCCAAGATGGTGGTGATTTTCACATAGCAGACAGAAGAAAAGAGAGAAGAAAGAGAGAGAAGACAGTACAGATTATTGTCCAATAAAATGTAAATACCAAAATGAAAAGTAAATCATAAAGTGTTGATTAGGTTGTTGGAGTCACATTCACATCTCATAATACAGTTACAAAAAAAAAATAGGATAATTACTTGTACCTTTAACTAGCCTGTCTAATTGTAAAAACTTCTCATGCAAAGGACAAAAAAGGTTTCTCATACAAAAGGCTCTCATGCAAACACATCCTTCCACCAAGTTCATACTCTATGCTCCAGGGAATTAAAGGTGGCAATTCGTGATGTAATGTCTAATGATTGACAATGTTTGGTTCCATAAATGGTTCCAGGTAGAGTTACCTGGGAGCTGGTAAAAGATTTTCTTTTATTCAGTTGATGTCCCATTTGCAGTCCATGGCTGTCCCTCCTTCTCATCTAGGACAGAAGACTCAACAGCTCCTTCTGTGACATTTTCTTTTGTTTCATTTTTATTTAGTTCAGTCATTAGTATTTCTGAAAAAATTAGCCAAATAATTGTAAATCTAAGGCCTTCCAAGGCAAAACTGGGAAAGTTAATTCATATTCTTTGAATTGTGTGATTCCAAATATACATAAATCTTTGTATCTATTCCCAGGCTAAATTTGGTTGAATTCCCTGACTGTCAATTAGTTAAGATAAAATTATACATCCTTAAGATAAAAATATAAGCTTTTCTCACACCATTTTTTATCCAGTAAACAGACCATCAAACTAAAACATCAAACTAAGAATAGATAAAATTTTCAATTTTACATAATCCTACTAATATTTGATCTCCCCAAAAAAATGGTCATGGTAAAAACAACAACAACAAAAAAACCCAACAAAAAATACAAACAAAACCACGAAAGTTAATAAATTGATAATACAAGCAATTCTGGGGGCAGTTAAAAGCTTCATCGGTCCCTACAGCTTGAACTCATCTGTTAGAATGTTCCTATAAAGAGAAAAGAGAAAATGTGGCCTACTACAGATTATGAAAAAAACAGAAGAAATCCTTTAAGTATTGATTTGGTTACCCAACTCCTTTTCTGATCCAGCATAATGCCACTAGAGCAGCAACTTCAGTTTGAAATGCTGACATTTGGGGTCCTGTGTGTCTACCACAAAAGTAACCAAAAATTTAAAAGGGCCTAAGGGAAAACTGATTATCCTATCTCCTTGGCTCTTTTCTGTGAGCTTTCTCATGTAAATGCACTGACCTCACTGGGAACTGATTAAACCTGTTAGTCTGGGTTCCTTAAACCTGTTAGTCCCTGTTCTGGAGGAGGTGAGGGGACCAAGTGATGGACTTCTTACAGGAGAGAGGAAGAGGGGTATGGCTCCCAGGGGTGGACTCCTGTCCTTTGATCTGCATTGGCGGTGTGCTGGCATGATTGCTGGAGAAAAAAGAAAAACAATACAAGTTTCAGAGGGGTTATCCTTAACAGCTTGGACTTGTTATTTCTTAGGTAGAATCTCAGCTTCTATTTCATAAAGTGCTTGCCTCACTGCTGTTGTTGCTTCCCCTACCTTTTCAGGGAAGTCTCCTCTGATAAATTTTATGTCTGGAGGGAGTGAGACTGCTTGAAAAAATTCAGTGAGTACAGTCATTCCAATTATGGGTGAATTTTTATGCCTCTGCAGGAGTCTGTTAAAGATGTATTGTATTCCCTTCCAGGTAATTGCCAATTGAGCTTTGTCATGTTTCTGGCATGGAATCATAAAAAAATTATCTTTTACAGCTAGGATTGTCATCTGTAAGTGGGATGCTCTCTGAATTTGAGTTACCTGTTCCACAAAAGTTAGCACAGCAGCAATTAAAGGCACAGCATTGACACTCAGTTGTCTGTAATAATCTATAAGCCATGACTCTGTTCACCTCTTCCACCAGTCAGACAAGAGAATTAACAGGGGAATGTGAAAACACCACATCAATGCCCAAGAATGTAGGTGGTTGTACTGTGGCTGTTAGATTTGTGATGCTGAGTACTGCGGTTATAAGTGGAGCCAAATCAGCTACAACTTTGAAAATTCCATTTTACACTGCAAAAGAAAATCAGCACCGTGATACACCAGCAATCATTGAATCAGGACGTGGAGGTGCAATGAGGAGTGAGGGCACTGCAGTCCCTCATTTCTTCTCCGATAAGGGGTAACAGATTTCTGCTTCTCACCCAGAAGCTGAAAATTGACCTATGCATTTTGTCAGGTAACACTGGCTCCATTTACTCTTTACTGTCTGGGTTGCACACCAAGCTTCTCTGCATCTCACTGCATTAATATTGAATGTTGTGCACCCCTATCTATTAGAAATTTTATTAATAATGGATGAGAACAACTACAATGTGATTGTATAGGATGCATTCATAAGAGTCCATTTGCTGCATATCAATGTCACCTAATTTTATTGCCAAATTTTGATATCAGGTAGCCATATATGGCACTTTTTCAGTAGCAGTTTGCTGACCCTGAGCATTGTAATTTGATCTACTAGGGGGCAGAAGCATCAGCATTACAGTTCTTTAATTTCATCAGGGTGGGAAAATCCCCATTTGATTCATCCTGGGCACTCATTCCCTTCAAATTGGTCATTAGGGTATATGTCATCTTCCCCATTAACCCAAATTAACCTGCTCCTGGTAAACCTGCTTCAGTAGGGGATTTGGACTAGGTGATCCCCTGAAGTGCCTTCCAACCCTAATCATTCTGTGATTATGAAGGTTTTGCAGTGCAATGAAATTGCCAAAGAGGTTAGGACCCCCTTGAAATGTTTTCAGGTGCCTGTTGTATGAATTCATGGATGACTTATTGAAATAGCAGCTTGGATTGAAGGGCTGGGATAATGACCTTCAGCATCCTTTTAAACCAACATTCCTATGATTCATTTGTTCTGCATGTTGGTTGTTTTTTCCACAAAAGTTCTACTTGGCATATTTAGCATTTTTGTAGACAGGTGGTATGAAAATTCAACAATTAAAAACCACTCAGTTTTCAGAGAGTGATAGTAAATTATCCACTTCCTGAGAAACCATTTATGTAACCAATTTTTTGAAATTATATATGCATTAATATAGTATCAATGCTAAGGATTGTAATATAAAGATTATTACATCAAAGACTAGTAATCTTAGTTCTGTTTAGAATATCACTAAGACGGAAATCTTCAGAACATGTAACTACAACAGAGACAACAAATCATTATGAAAAAAGTAGAATAAACTCATGATTACATTGTAAAGTCCTAACAACCTCTAAAGGACAGGCTATATCATCTAGTGTCTGGGTTTGGTTGTTTGGGTTTTTTTGTTTTGGTTTGTTTGCGTTTTTTGCCTTTTTGTTTTTTGGTTGGTTTTTTTTTTTTTTTTGGTTGGTTGGTGATTTTTGTGTGTGTGTGTATGTTGTTGTTTGTTTTTCTTTTTTTTCCTTTAACATGTAATCATAATATAGACTAGAATTTGGACATAATTCCTGAATTGGCTAGTACTTACCCTCTGGTCTCCAAGTTAAAAATATGGTTTACATTGGTTCCATTATTTAAAACTTTGCACAGTCTCCACATAAGAGTTTGACTGCTATACAATAGCTCACACATGAGCAAAGGACTGCACTGCACTGCTCAAATCTTTCAGCCTGAAACTTAACTATATAACTACAATATACTGTGTCTGGAGTTTTCTGTTATTCTCTCCTGCTGGTCTGTGGACCTTTCTGACAGAAACTTAGTTTGCTTTAAGAGTGTCTTTAGCTAACTCTCAGCACAATGATTTAAACATAACTAATTTTACAATGAAACTTTAGTTCTTTCATCATTCAAAAGTCATCTCAATGGAAACATACAATGAATTATCTTAAGTAGAATAACATGATTTGAACATTTCATAAAGATGTTTGCACTTTTTGTGTTATATGCAAGGGTTCTCTAGCAGCCCCTGGAAGAACAGAACAGAAAATATGAATTCTCCAGCTTTCCTGAAAGACAATTAATAACAAGTATTGAAAAATGAGACTGTGGATGATTTTTAAAATGGGAAAAGAGAAACACAGTTACTAACAAGTGGAATGCTTCAGCTGTTGAGGGAAAAAAAAAACATTACCAGAATTTGCTAAAAAAAAATGAAAAGTTCAGACTGAAAGATATAATTTTTTATGGTTGTAACCTTCTAGTCACCTGAATAGGAGCATACAAAGACTTTAATCACATATAGGTGTCCCAATAATGTCCTAGGGTTTCAAAGAAGCAAAGATAGCACATATGGAAGTAGTTGACAAGATTTCTTTCAAATCATTGAGTATTTCTGTTTTAAGTAACTTTGATGGTGATAGCAAAATAAAATATTAGAGAGTAATATATTTGAAAGAGTTTCTTCATCTAAACAGAATTCAGAATTTGGATAATTCTAAAATTGCTTAAACAATTTTCTTTTAGATTTTACTGTCAGATGCAAGTCGTACAGGTTTAGAAACAAATTCTGTGCCTTCTTATTCAGTGTCCTAATTTAAGGGAAAAAAGTGCTTACCAAGACTAGAGGAGGGGACTCCTCAATAGCCACTTCACCCCTTATTAAATGTAAAAGGAACTTTAATTAGAGAATGTATATAAGAAGGATAACTGCTTTTAACTACTGTGCATAGAATAAGAAGGATAACTGTTTTTAACTATTGTGCATGCATATATATATACACATGTATATACACACACACACATATATATGCACATATATATATAACTATGAACGGACCAGAGCAAACTACTCACCAAGCACCAAAAAAACCAACTCACCCCCGTGCCTCCCCTAACCTCCTGTAATTTCCTCCCTGTGCAATTATATTTGTGGACAGCAGGTAGCAGTGTTGCACCTCGGCTGGCCACAGGGTCAGTCAGTTCTCAGTCCTCTCTCAGGGCAAAAGCAGGGGCAAAAGACAGTAAGACTCACATGGGGGCAGGATGTAGCCTTTTCTGTGGGGAAGAGCATTCTGTCTTTTGCTCAAAGAAGGAAAAGCTGGAAGCTGAGGAGTGCTGATAGCTCCCAGAAATCTCCTTGCAGTCAAAGTCAGTCCCCAGGAAAAAGGTCTCCAGTAAGTCCCAAAGCAGCCATAACGCTCCTCTCTCCTCTTTCTCTCTTTGTGAAGCTCAGGGTGCCCAGAGATGGAGAGGGAAAGGCAAAGAGCAGAGCCAGAAGGAGCTCTCACAAGCTCAACAAGGGATAGCTTATAGTCCTGCAGCTGCCCAAAACGAAGTGAAGCCAGCAGCCAGGAAAAGCCTCTCCCCCTCCCTCCCAGGTGCTGGGAGTCTGTTCCTCACCTCTGCTCTACCATTAAGTTGAAATCTAGAGTTGTCAACCACTCCTTTGTTCTCAGTCCTGGCACTTCAACTCCCAAAATCTTTGTCTGGGTAGCGTGAGAAAAATTCCCTGAAGGAACTCTCCCCCCACTACCTTTCTTTGTTTGAACCTTCAACATCCACTCAGAAGAGTTTATGTGACTCTTCTTTTTAATCTTTCTAAAGTTTGTTTGATCTCCTAATCATTATCACTAGAGCATGGAAAGTAATTTTTACTGCTTTTCAAAATGGGCTAAATAAGCTTGTAAAAATAGCACGAGACAAATACAGAATAGAAATTACAAAGCAAAATGAATGAGAGGAAACACAATGTACATCCTAGCAAAGACTTTAAAGGATTATAATTGCCGTTTAATATATGGTTAGTTATTCCCATAGGTATTATTATGTTAATTGGAATATGTTAGAATAGGGGTCCTAACTTACTAGAACTGTCACTACGAATTATCAGTTGTATAGTTAGAATTTTTCCTTCTGAACACTATTTACACATTATTATTTGTCTGACTAGTTACAAACCTGATCAAAAGCTCAGTGCATCTGACTCAGATGTGACATACCCACTACTAAATTTAACATTTTTGTCATGTTAGTGTTTTGTCTTCTACAACTAATTTAACCACTATTAAATACATATACAGGGATAAAGGCAAAACAAAACTGTAATTTCCAGCAGAAGCAAGTGGCTTAGATGAAAATTATCCAAGGAAAGAATTTTTGCAACAGTTCTGAAAAGCACCTGGCAATAACACTACACATAGATTCTGACACTTGCCTTTGATCTTCATAGTTGGAAAATGTTTGGGCTAAAACTCAGCTTTCTGCAGTGAAGATAGTTGGAAAATGTTGGGGCTGAAACTCAGTTTCTGCAGTTAAGAGCTTAATAGGCTTAAGCAGACAACTTTGGTCAACAGGGGCTGAGAGAAATCCCGTTACCTGAAGGGCCAGACATGATGATGTTATCAGACTATGTTGAAACCTTTGTTCTCTTCCCCTCCATGTTAATCCCTGTTATAGAAAATATTAACCACTTGTGCAACTGTAGCAGGAACTTGTGTAATCCTCTAGTTAACATAAGCCATTCCTTAGATAGCATAACCCATCCTCCTCATTAACATGTCCTGCCCCTGACCCTTATATTGCATGTCGCATGTTCAATAAAGCATTACACTTTCTTACCCCAATCTGGGATCGTGTAGTTGTTGAACTTTTACAGGAAATTATTTAAAGCTTTTCTCTCATTTTGTACTTTCTCACTTTTAATACCATGTGCAAAGCAGATACAAAAGAGGAACTCCAAAAAACATGTAGGAGTTCAGGTTCATCTTTTATATGGGAGATTACATGAATATGTGAACTACAGATTTATTTCCTAAAGACAATAAATAAATACAAGCTCAGATCTGAGTATCCACGAGTAATTTGGTCAATAATTATGATACAAAGATGTCTCAGTTTAAGATAAAACTAAGATGTCGATCTGGACTAGGAAGGGGACTTCTACCCAAAAAACACCACAACTTTCAAAATTAAAAGACTTTAATCAGAAAATGTATAGAAAAGGATAACTGTTCTTTACTACAAATGTTATATAACCAAAACTAGAACAGAACAAACAGCCACACCGTATCCAAAACTTTCAAACAAATCAAGGGCTATCTCTGCCCCTTCGGAGCAGTTGTATTTACAGACAGCAGGAGGTGATGCCGCTGCCTTGGGAGGCAGCAGCTGCAAAAGTCAGGGACTTCAAAGAGGCTGGTTCTGAAAAACTCACATGGGAACGGCAGCCACAGGAGATCGGCTGAAACTTTCCTGTGGGCAGTGTAAAGACCCTCTCACTGTCCTTTGTCCAAAAGCGTTTTAAGGGTGAGGGGTTTTAGCAACTCCTTTGCAGATGGTGTTGGCCCTGAAGTTGTCTGTAGCAAATCCAGGTAGAAGTAATGGCTCTCTCTGAAGAACACACAGAGTGCATGTTGTTGTGGGGGCCAAACCAAGGGAGCTCTCTCCAAGTGCTTGTGCCAGCCCAGCAAATGGTGGCTGGTACCCACACAGCAGTTGGAGGAGAGAAGTGTGGCAAAAAAACCCGGAAAAACCTCTCTCCCCCACTGCCCCACTTCCCCCAGTCCTCCCCAGCCATTAAGCTATCAGCAACCCCTTTATTTAGCCATGCTGGTTCTAGGAACAGGTAGTGGGGGTTGGGCTTTCAGCTTCCACCTCTGTGTTAGTAAGGGAGAGAAAAAAGGTCCATGGAAGTTTTTGAAACAATAACAAAAGTGTGAGTTCACTGACCAGAGAACCTCCACTTGTTTTCCAAGTATAATCCAACTTTTCCATTGGTCCCAAAGTTGCCTGAATAAGACATAGCACCATGAGTAGAGCGGGTAGGTGGAAAAGCAAGTGAAAAACCATGAAATTAGCTACGATTTTTTTGTCAATTACATTTTTATGTAATTATAACCAAATGAAAACTTTTAGTTTATGCAGTCAACAAATATCAAACAAAATATCAGATGTTCTAGACAAAGTGAATTGACTATATGTTGTAGTTTGGGATTATTATGTAAATTCTCTCCCCTGCCACTAACTGCCCATGCCAGCAGTTAACAAAAAGAAGTAGTTAACTGATGATCACTTGGGTGGGGGCAGGTTTGTCTCTTTTGTTTTTGGGGACATTTTTCCATTCTTAGCTCAGCCGAACGGGGGAGCGGTGGCTGCCGAGGGAAGCTGCTGCGGCCTGGCCCGGACTGTTTTTGTTTTCGGCCGCTCGCTGCCACTGCGTGCCCCAGGCCCGCTTCTGGCCACTTGTGTTTTTTCTGCTTCTTGGACAAGGAATACAGGGGGAAGAGACAGAGTCCATCTGAAAGCTCACCACTCGTCTGTCTCGCTGGAGAGGGACTAGAAACTCACTCTGCAGCCAGCCGGGCTGTGACATTGACACTAAGTATAACTTTCCTCCCGGAGGAAAACCTGCTGGGTTTTTTTTGTTGTTGTTGGTGGTGGTGGTGGTGGGTTTTTTTTCCTTTCTCTTGTGGTGTTGGGGAAGTGGTTTGCGCTAGCCTGTTTATATATATATATAAATATATATATATATAAAAATATATAAATATATATATATCTCAGTTAAGAACAGTTATCCTTCTTGTATTAAAATTCCTTTTCTTAAATCTGATAAAGAGTGGCGTGATTATTGTGGAGAAGGCCCCCTCCCCCGCTTATGGGTAAACATTTTGGTTTTTCCCCTCAAACCAAGACACTATACTACAGACTGATGTAATACATTATTTTTTTAAAAAACTTCACAAGCTCAAATCTCACAGAATAATTTTAGTAAGGTAAAGAGTTCTAAAAGTTATTAACTTACAAAAAAAAAGCATTTCCCTTGGAATTGTTTTCTACGCTCTAAAGGATATCTCTTCACACAGAGTCTGCACTGTACATCCTATTCTGCTACATCTTCCTGAGACACTGACTGTTACTTATACTAATATATTTTCATCAGAAATTAATAATTTTAGTGCAGTGTAAGTAGCCATAAAACTGAACATGTCATTCAAGAATATCCTCAGGATTACACACTGTATTATGCAGTCATGATCTACTGTATTAATGTGTTTTAACCTATGGCAGTATTAGTGTAGAGATAAATTTTAACATTTCACATGAAGGATCTTACACTTATTCTTGTTGAGAAATGTAGTTTGCAGTTTTTCATGGAAGATTACCCTGGATAACAAAAAGGCAAGGGATAACTGGTCATCTTCACAGACAGGCTTCTCAAAACACATATATGGAAAGCCGAGCATTTGTGGCAAAGATTGTCATGGATGAACTATACTTGCAGAATATTTACACAAAAGTGAAAACAATGAGCTGCCCCAAGAGAAAACACAAACATTACTTGTTTTCAAGGTTGGAGTTAGGAAAACCAAAGCACAACTGGGGCTGAAACCAGTGAGGAGAAAGCAAGGAAATGGACTTATATAAGTACAGTGGCAGTAAAAAAAGAAGTCTGAAGTAAACCGTGAATGTTGTTTAGTGGAACAGGAAACTTTGTGACCAAGGTGGAAAATGCTAAAATAATTTGTGGGTTTACTCCAGGGTTTTTTTTGTTTTTTGGGTTTTTTTGGCCAAGGCTGCCCTCAGGCTACCTGGATCTCTCAAGCTAGTGGCAGGTTCTATAATAATGGCACAGATGAGACTCAACGCAGCTCAACCTGTAGTGGATTTGAGTATTGGGAACTATTTAAATACCAATGAGAACCGGGCTTGCATCTCACCTGCTGATTTTCCCCACTTGCTTGCTGCCTCCAGCAGTGTAGTCACCAGATCCTTAATTGCCATCCCCTCGGGATCATCACTGCTGGCACAAATAGGCTTTCCAAAAAGACATGGGATTTGTGCTCTGCAGCTGCCCCCAGGCACCAGTCAAGTGTGACTGGTCACCAGCCCTGGACATCCCCCGGAGTTTGTCCTCATACAGTTCTTTCTTTTCTGGGATCTTCCCAACTCCAAAAGTCTTTCCTCGAGACAGGGCGTTCACCTAACTCTGTCTGAAACTCCTTTCCAAGACCTCTTTCTCTTTCCAGACTTTTCTGGAAACCTTATTTTGCAGCCCCTGGGTATCACAATCTAAATACTCAGTGTGCTGAAGTACAAGTCATGATCAGTCTCTCCAGACAATTCTGTCTCTTGTCTCTTAATCAGAATGTACCACGTTTGCATCATCCACTTGTTACTCAAATTTACCACCAGTTCATACAGGTTGCAGCTAGCAAGGCTTCAGCTTGGAAAGTTCAAACTCTACGTTTCAGATATTCAATACCTGTCAGTCTCCTCACCCTTGATTGTCTACTGCCTCTCACAATTCACTGTTTAACACTAGTTCTCAACTTTGACAACTAGCAAAACATTATTCAGATTACAGAAAGTTTGAGATAGGGACCACATAATTAAATTGGACATATACAGGCACTGAGGCTGAAAATGTGCCAAGGAAAATGCTTGATAACACTGCAAGGCTAAACTATCACTCTGTAATAGAATGACAACTGGAAGATGATCCCAACAACCAGAAAACAACAAATATTCACTCATAAAAACACTCATATTCATGAAGGAGTAACTGGTGATCTACTGGTCTGTCAGCTTTATCTCAATGCCTGGTTTTGCCACTGACAAAATCCTCCTGGAAAACGCATCCAGGCTTCTTAAGGACTAGAAAATGTTACAAAACAGCCAGCATGAATTTACAAAGAGGAAATTATACCAGAGGATGCTGATATTATTTCAAGATGAGATCACGTGCTCAGTGAATAAGGAGAAAGCAGTGGATTTTGCTTACTTTCACTTTAAGAAGATGTACAGTAAGGTCTCTTTAGCATCCCAACAGCCCTGGAAACAGGGACAGGTATCCAGGCAAGATTGTGTAGTGATGTGGTCATGAAGGCCAAAGTCTGCCCTAAGCCGAACTTGGCAAGGAACTCAAAAAGAAAAGATTCTACAGGTATGTCAGCCAGAAAGAGATCAAAGAAATCATCCCCACTTGTGAACTTGACTGGCAAACTGCTAAGAACAGATGAGAAGGCTGAGGTACTCAACAATTGTTTGGTCTCAGATTTCACTGTTAATCTCATTTGTCACAACTCTTAAGTGGATGGACTGGGGAAGAAAAGTCCCTCCCACTGTAGAAAATAATGTTTACCGTCTGAGGAACATGAACATAGAAGTCTATGGGACCAGATGAGATGCATCCCAGAGACCTGGAGGATTTGACTGTAGTTGCCAAGCCCTTCTCCATGATATTTGAAGAGTCATGGCAGTCAGTTTTAAAAAGAGTAGAAAGGAGGACCCTGGGAACCACCAACTTGTCAGTCTTACTTCTGTACCTGGGAAGATTGTGGAGGAGATCCTAGAAGCCATGCTTAGGCATGTGGAGGACAGGGAAATGATTTAAGACAGCCAACATAACTTCACCAGGGGCAAGTCCTGCCTGACCAGCCTAGTGGTCTTCTGTGATGAAGTGATTGCATCAGTGTCCAAGAAAAGGGATACAGATGTCAACTATCTCAATGTCTGTAAGATGGCCTTTGACATGATCCCCTACAACATCATTCTCTCTAAACTGGAGAGATAAAAATGTGTTGGATGGACTCTTCAATGGATGTGGAACTTTTGGGATGGTTGCATCTAGGCAGAAGTCCCAAATGTAATGTGGGGATGCAGTTCAGTTACAAGTGGCGTTCCTCAGGGGTCCATATTGAGACCAGTATTGTTTTATGTCTTCATCAGTGATACAGACAGGAGCTTAGTATAGAGAGGATGTCTGTATTGACTTATTTCATAAAAGTATAGAACATAAACCATGTACAAATCAATCAAAACAAAACTAACTGCTTCATTTCACAGTGCATCTGTCTGAATATCTGTTTATTTAAAATAGCCTCATGTTCTTATCACAAACCCAACTATTGTCTATATAGCTGGTAGAAAAAAAGGTGAAACTTCAATGACAGAAAGTTTTTCTAAAAGTTCTTGCAGAAATAGATTTTTCTTTTATGCTCACCGAATTTAAACAGATTGCAATCTGAATTCAGCTACAATTTCCACACAAAAAAAAAAAAAGGAGGAAAAGCATGAAAGCCTTCTCCCTGCCACTTACTTGCCCTTCTTCATCCAAATATTGGTGAAGTATGTCTCAAACTGGATCACATAAACTATGAAGGAACCTGGAACAGGTTATTGGGAAGGACAGCATCGTTTTGTCTCTTAATGTAAATTGTGTCAATGACAAACAAATTTTTAGACAGATAGTTTTATCCTTATGTTCAATCACAGTCTTCAACTGCCCTTTGGATTTTCAGTCTGTATGATGTCACCCAAAGGGCCACATATAGTTATTTTGTGTAACACTAGGGATTATTATTTCCTCCACATGGGTTTATTTCATGCACATAGGTCAAGATGCTTGTCATTCAGAATGGCTGGAATATAGTTTCTTCCTGCTATAAAATGGCTATGAATCTAAACTGCACACAGTTAACAGCACTTTAAACATCCATAAAAATGTACTGTATTTTTGTGGAACCAAATGTGATAAATGCTCTCTTAAATGCTCCCAAAGTAAAAGTAAAACAGAGAAAAGCTCCCACTGACCAAAAAAAAAAAAAAAAAAAAAAAAAAAGAAAAAAGAGAAATAAGTCATTCCTAATTCTCTTTTCTTCTGTAAAAATATAAAAAATACCAATATAATTTCATGCAGTTTTTTTTATTTCAGCAACATCTATTTCTCTTCCAAACCAAACAGCTACATAGCACTCATAAAATAACTCATGTTTAAGAAACATGGCTCTTCCTGTTCAGTGAATAAGCTATATAAAGGCTTAACTGGTGCTTACTACTTTATTTTTTGCATCATCCATGTAAGCTGATAGAAAGATACTTACACTTTTACAACTTTAAGGTCTCAAATTACCATGGTCTGCTTTATTTCTGCAGCCATCCATGATATATTTGACAACTGTTCTGTCATCACCAGACTTTCTTAAGTAAGTTCAGTGTTTAACTTTCAGTATTTCCTCCTGGTCACCTACCATTATTTAGCATCCTTCTTAAAATTCAAAACCCAAAACTTCAGACAGTACTTTAGCTTAGAACACATCAAAGTAAAGAGTGAAAAAATAGCTTGCTATATTTTAGAGACACTAATCATTCCTAAGAATCCCAAAGTGCAACTAGCTGCTCTGCAACAGCATATCACCTCTGATTCAGACTGGTATTATGTTTTGTTTAAATCTCTCAGATATCCTTTGTGAAAAGCCTGTTACTAACTTCTTCCCCATCCTATGCCTGTGTTCTCTTAAGTAACCACCACTTTGTAATTTGGTAATGGCTGGAGCCTGAAATATTGCCTGGACTCATAAGCTCCCCCAGCATAGCTTGATTTGTGAATTTAATGAACAGCTTGCATTATATCTTTCAGAGTACTCATGAGAAATATTGAATATCAGTACTCACTACACACTTCTGTTTTGATTATGAACCTCTGATAATTACTCTTTGCAAACAGGTTCTACCCAGGCTAATCCATAGTGTATTTGGAACTGTGATCTCCAAAGTCATCTGTAAAAATGTAAAATCTTAACCTGTTAAAACCCTGACAAAAGTCAAAATATCACATCTACTGCTTCTCTCCTATCCACAAAATATGTTACCTTGTCACAGGAAAAATTCAGACTCACTTCATTGCAGCGTCATATTACCTGTCACTTTTTATTTTCTCACCCCTTGTGCATGCATTTCAACGTGTTTTATTTGTAGATATTTGAAAATAAATTTCAGCACTGGAATGAGGAACACAGGTCTAGTTTCCCAGTTACTCATTTTCAGAGGTGCGTTTATCATTCACTATTTTGTTGATGTGTATTCTTCTAAACATGATCAAACAGTGACCACTGAAGTTTTGAATCTTAAGTTCAGCTGGCTATAAATGAATTATGACAACCCAAATACAGATTTGTTTCTAGTAAAGAGAAAGCTAGAAATGTTTTGTAGATGTGTAACTCTCTCTTCATCTCACCAAATTCGGACTAGCACTGTATGTAGGATGCTTTTGCTCAATTGTTGTTTTTTGGGGTTTTTTGAGTATTGGAGAATGGAGATGGAAAGTGAAAAAACCAAAATCAAACCAAAAATCAAACAAAAACTGATAGAAACTTTCAGAGAAAAAAATTGTATATTTTCACTAAAAACCCACTGAGAACTTCTATAACAATATTTTATGAAAATATTTCTCCAAACTGAAAAAAAAAATTGTCTTGACAAAATAATTGAAAGTGTCAACAATAAACTCAAAGGAAAACAACAACAACAACAACAAAAGACAGTGACACAATGAGTAAAATCAGTCACAACTGAGTGTCTCTCTTCGTTATTCTTAGAGTGAATTCTTAGGTTACGGCGGCCTGAAATGGCAGCAGTCTAGTGACATTCCAAAAGCTGCTGCACATCATCCACAGACTCTCCGTGATCTTTCTGTCTCTTAGAGAGATGGATATGATTTTTAAACTTTGCAAACAGGAAGTTAAAAAGTAAATGCCTTGAGCAACTCCAATGATATACCTCTGAATGGCAAGGACACAATTCTTTTTTCTTCAAAAAGTTGCTGAGTAATTAGCAAAAGAAAAAAAAATCTTGTCAGGAAATTTTATTTAAACAAGAAACCAAAGAACCCTTTTTCAATAAAAAATACTTACAGAAAATACTTGTCATGATTCATATTTAATATCCAGTCTAGTTTCCAAAGGTACTGCAATTAAAAATGTATTTATGCAGTGATTTCTAACTCATAGTAAGAGACTAATAGAGTATAGGAACTGTTAGAATTGATAGATATTTTTTAACTCTTAGAAGATAACTCTCTCTTCAATGAGATAAGTTTTCCAATATTAAAGTTAGATGAATGTAAGATTGCTTTTGAATACTACTGAAGTAACTTAACTTTTGTTACTTTAATTCTGGAGCACATAATTGAAAAATTACCTAGGGAAAATTCGAGTAGTTATGCATGACATGCAACATGTTGTCCACTTATGAGTTACTCATTGTAACAGCAAATTTATAAATTGAATACTGAAATATTTTAAATAATGTATGTAGATCTCCCTTGTTGAAATTAATCAGCCTTTTAGGGGGTGGGCAGGCAGAGAGGTGAGCAGGGGAGGGAACTCAGGTGGAAGTTAAAAAAAATAGTTGAAAGTTGAAATGAATAAGGCAGGCAAAGCATGACTCTGGGAACACATGTATGAAGGGTACTATTGAGAGAGATATTCAGATGACACAAAGGACTTTTATAGAAGTATAACAGAGAAGTCAGGATGAGGAGCAAAGACATTGAAGATGAAAAAAGTATAATACTGTAAATGAAAGTTAGCTAGGTTTTTTTGTTTTTTTTTTTCTTTTTTTTCTAGACTAAAATTCTGGTGGAGAAACTTTGGAAAAAGACTATGACCTACCTACAGCCTCAGAAAAAGATAGACAACTCTTCACACTAGCTGTAGATACAGATAGTATTTTTACTACTGCTACTACTATTGCTACTATTCTGTGTTAATGAAGAGCACCTGGTCTTGAGGTGGAAAGTGAATGGAGAAAGCAAAGGAAGTAAGGTAGACTTGAAGTACAAGTATGTGGCCTGTGAGAGAGATAGGCAACAATATGAAAGTAAGTATTTCATACTCTCCAGAACACAAAGATAATTCAAGAGAGAATTTAAAAGGAATACCTACTGTAAGCATTCTATTGTAGGTCTCAGACATACAATCAAGTTGCTAATTATCCTTATATTTGGAAGGAAAAGAGTATCCAGGACAATACAGGTGTTGCTATGCTTTATACATTTCAACTATGAAAGCTGATGCAAAGCATGATCCCCAAAGGAGACTGTTAAGGAAACTTTCCAGCCTGAACATTCATAAGACTCTCTGGCAGTCACATTTCCACTACCACAGTCACTGCTGGGAGCAAAGCCCCTTCACAGCAGGCAGCTCCAGCGAGCCCATAGCAGCCCTGTTTGTCTTGTCTCTCTACACTCCCCATTCCCATGCAGTCAGACCAGGTTTCCTTATCAGTTCGACCCTAGGTTTCCCATAGCAGAGTCTCGGATATCTCATTCCTTAAAGCAATTTATGCCTCAGTAACACAGAAACAGCTCAAGCTGGTGCTTCTGAGGAGTGTTCAAGTGCCTTCCTCGAACAAAGGGAACTCACCCTCTAAGTTCAGGAAAGTCTAAGGTCACAGGCTACTGCTGTGTCTCTCAGTGCCAGGTCCCCTGGCTGGGCCACTTGTCTTCATTCCCTTTGTTATCCAAAGGATTGGCAGTTCCTTGCCTCTTGTCTCAGGCTATTGCCCAGAGTTCAACCTCCAGCTCACACCACACGTGCACACTGAGCTACCTGCACTGAATGTACCCCTTAACAAGACATCCACAGGATAAGTATTTCCCTCCACCAGTATAGACACATCTTCTGCATTTTTAGTAGTAGTGGTTATGTAGCCTGTCTCTTCAAGGTACTCTCACTGGAGAGGAATCAATAGTCATAAAATGACGGTCAGATTCACATTCAAAACTACCCCAGTTATTTAATGTTGGAAGAGTTTTTGGACCAAAAATCATTTAACGAGGAGATCTAATCTTAAAATCGAGCTGCTCATCTGCCTTCATTGACTTTATTTATAAACAATTATGAGTGGTAATTACATAAGAATTTAAAAATAGGTATCTTCACAATATTTAATTAATATTTATGTTAACATTTACAAAAGAAAAAGCTTTTGTATTTAGCTAACAACTAAAAAGTTTCTTCTGAACCTCTGGATCTTAATGACATAATATCCATTTAAATAGTTGCAGAGGAAACATCATTAGGAAAATATTCACTTCAAGGAAAATTTTCCTTCCTCACTTCAATATTTTTGGTTTTTTGGTTTTCTCTTTTCCCACCATTTGCACATACACATATTTCCTGCTCCTACTTAATTAAGCAAGGGGTAAGTACGACTGATGCTGCATCCAATAGTTAGTAAATAAAGCAATAATTGACAGCTTTTGGGAATCTTAAAATCTTTAAAATTTACAGACTGACATTAATACAATCTGTAAAAAGGAATAGTCAAAAAAGTAAAAGGTAAACTAAAAAAACCAGCCTGTAAAAAGAAATCACAGATGCCTTTACTTACAGCTCTTTCAGCAAAGCTACTGACTAACAATGCTCTAAGTGGAACCAGAATGAGATCCTGATTGCTCTGAAAAAGGCAACTTTAGCAAAGGACATTGCAGCATTTTTTCCTACCCAGCTCTTCCAGGCAAAAGAGAATAATGGCTGTGAGTGATTAAGAGTTCACAAAAGCATATCATTTACATTGAGGAATGTTTCTGATCTCACTCTGGGTCTGTAAGTTTTCCTCCAGGGCTTTGATTCGGGAGGAGGACCCACAGTGAGATAAAAATGCATTGCCCTACAGGGGGCAAATTTCTACAGAAGTACAACAGAAACTTCTGCTTAGTTGGAAAATCCATTCCTGTCTATCTTTCATAGATAAATGAAGTGAAAATAAATAAAGACATAAAAGAGAGTGTACTTTAGATTCCAGTATGATAATTTAGAAAGCCATACTTAGGCTATCTCCTTAAAATGTCAGGATTCACAGGAGATTTGACTTTTACACAATGGTCCTATTAAATGTTCTATCTACTTAAAGCTTCTGTGCCAGTAAGAATGAATATTATATTTTCCTGCTGCATTAATATACAGATCAAAGTTGGGCAGGATTTGGATTACAATTTAGTGGGGAGTTATCTTGCAAAGGATATTCTCAATTTAGAAAATCATCAAAATACCACAAAAAGTATACCTTTCTGTCTAAATGAAGAAAATTATCCCAAAAGGTAGCTCATACATATAAGCCAACATCCTGAGGACAACAATTCAGGCTTAGCAATTAAAAACAAACAAACAAACAAACAAACAAAACCAGCTACAGTAATGATATTAAAAAATAATCACATTATGAAAATTTCATAGTCAGTACTGTGTTGCTACTACCGACTTGGTGTACTAACAAGTAAGCATATGCTATAGGAACAATATTGACAATACAGAGTTTTAACAGGTATTGGTGTTAAGGGATAGCCTGAAATCATAAATAATAAGCAGCAACCAGTAAGCAAGACCTCATCTTTAAAATACTGTGGAACTAACCCATGAAAAATCTAAAACTAAATACACTATTATTAAGTAAAGATGAAAAGTTTATTCTTGTCCAGTGGGTAGTAGATCCATGCATCTTCTTGTTGGAGTATGTTCAGGATGGAAAATGCTCATGCATTCAAAAAGAGACTGAACAAAAATTACTTAGAAATTACTCTAAATTATTGTTAACCCATGAAGAGTTACTAAACTGAGCTAGGAATAATTGAACTTGGAGGAAGATTCATATATGCTTTTAATGTTTTTAGTCTTTTGTAGGTGTTTGATTATGTATGCTATTTTACGTCTCATCAACAACTCCAGAAATTCAAATATGTCCTCCTTCCAAAAATCCTGCGGTTGAGATTAAGCCTGGAAAAATCATCTTCCTGGATGTTAAGTATCTCCTCTACTAGGTAAATACAGAATTTCCTTGTAAAATAGGTCCATAACTTCAAAGCAGGATTTAGACATAAGTTAGAAGAGTAATGACAACCTCATATTTGTAAGATAGGACTTTTGACAACTATGTCAAAGAATTCCTATGCAAACAATGGAACCAAGACTCCTGCATTTAAGGAAATTTCAGAGAGCAGCATACTTTAGAAGTGAGGATTGAACTTTACAGAGAAAACTACAATCCTGACACTGGAGTACCCCTTCACATTTGAAGGTAGGACATAGGACAAGAGAGATGCTTCATGTGAATCCACTTAGAGGTCCTATTTTGTAACAGCACACTCCTACTCCAAGCACAAAATGTGAAAATGCAAGATTGTAGGTATGTAAACAAGTATTTTGGCCTCTAACAGGCCTGTGTCAGGAGTCACGTGACCAGCAGGACTGGGAAGAGATTCTTCCTGTGTACTCAGCACTGATGAAGTCTTGGCTCAAGTACTGTGTCCAGTTCTGGGCGCCTCAGTTTGAGAAGTATATTGAGGTGCTAGAACATATCCAAAGAAGGACCACAAGGGTGGTGAAGGATCTGGAGCACAGGTCCTCTCATTAGCAGCTGAGGCAGCTGCTTTTATTCAGCCTGGAGAGGAGGAGTCTCAAGGGAGACCTTATTGTTTTGTACAACTGCCTAAAAGGATGTTGTAGTGAGGTGGGAGTTAGTCTCTTCTCCCAGACAACAAGCAGTAGTAGGAGAGGGCACAGTCTTAAGCTGCATCTGGAGAGGTTTAAGTTAGACATTTAGAAGAAGTTTTTCACAGAAGGAGTGATTGAGCATTGGAATGGGCTGCCCAGGCTGGTGGAAGAGTCACTGTCCCAGGAGGTATTTAAGAGACTGGATTTGGCACTTGGTCTCATGGTCTGAAGGTGGTATTGGGTCATGGGTTGGACTCATTTATCTCAGAGGTCTTTTCCAACCTGATTGATCCTGTGAAAGATATAGAATTATTCCTCTTTTCCCTAGATACTTCTGAAAATATACAGTCTTTTCTATGCAAAGATCTTCAGGAGTTCCTTCAAAGAAAAAGAATCAACATTAGAAAGCTGTTTAACATTTATAGTGGTCCCAGACTGCAGTATCAGAAATTTAGTCCTGACGGGGACCTTACTGCAAGCCTTACTACAAGCCTCCAGGAGGCTGTAGTATGAAACAGTATTGAAGACTTCTGCCTTCAGATGCACCCCAGAAATCCTCTCCATACATGTACATGCAATATATAAAAAAGTTACCAATATTGTGAATTAGAAATGGAAGAAATACAATTTGCCTACCCTCCCATCCTGTGTAATAGATAAAACAGTGCATTAGAAGTATATACCATAACAACTAAAATTTTTTAAATGTAACCAGTCTACTTCAGGGGAACTCTACTTACACTAAAATGCAGAATAACTGGTCTGAATTCTACTTAAACTTACACTACAGTGCACAGTACAATCTCTGACTGTTATGTATTATTCCAGATCACAGTGCAGTACTGTGTGAAAAATCCACATCAGATGTGAAACTATCTGTCAGAAAGCTTTTTCTATTTAAAAATTATTCATGAAATTAACTTTGCCTTTAAACATCATCCTTCTCCTACATTTCCCCTCAAATATTAAATTTCATTATATTATTTCTGACATCTTGGCAAAAAAGACTGCTGAAGAGCAGGGTCAGTTCAGATCTCATAAAAAGTTCCATAGAAAGATATTTTTTGTCAAAAAGATAAATATTAGAAAATCATCCAGAGGAAGTAACTGATCTTCTGAGCTGGTCACAGACAAATTTTATAAAGGTAAACAAATCCCTATGTTTTGACAGAAGAAATAAGTCAACCAGTATTGAAACAACTTCTGAAGTATTCCTTGATGTTTTCCATATGAACAAAAAGCCATAAACTTTCACTTTTGAAAGCTTGGGCTAGATCTTTGATGCAAAAAGAGAGCAAGAAAGAGATGTTGGTACAAATATGCAAGTGGACAACTGTACTAAAACTGCTATATCAATAATTCTGCAATGGGAAAAAAAATACCTTAATACATTTACAGAGAATTATTCTTTATATATATATATGTCTATGTATATGTGTATATGTTTATACACAAGTATAAATATATATATATACACATACGTATATATATACATACACATCAAAGACAGCAAGAGCAATTTCTTTGCAAACACAGGCTAACTGAAGTGATGCCTTGAGAGATCGTAGAAAACAGGACTCCAGCCAACTTAGTGTAGGATAAGTTAAAAAGGTTCCTTTAATGTCCAGGACTAAGGCCTTCAGGAATACATGATGACCTGCCTCTCTCTGTGTGTGAGCTTCGAGGTCAGTATGCCCATGTTTACATCTCATAGGACAGGTCAAAGCCTTCAGCCTTCTATCTTGAAAAGAAGTCTAGACAGTTACAGGAATGTTGAGGAACTGATATGGAATAAGGGTTAGCATGCATAGATATTGAACTTACGTTTCTAGAAGTACTAAGTAGACTAAAATCTACACTCACTACAGTTGTTTCTAAAATCTATAAAAATTAAAAAATCAAAGATCAGAAAACCCCAAGGCATCAGAAGCATAAGGAAAACTTCTTACAATTTGCATCAGTAGATATTTTTCAGACTTCCAGCAAAATGTAAAAGGTACAGGACAGACATATCATTGCAAATCCATTTTTTTGTTTGTTATGTTCACAGTTAATTAAAAATTCCAAAGTATCAGGATTGATTCATTCTAGAAGAGACAACTGAGAGGGTATCTCATCAATGTATACAAATATCTGAAGGAGGAGTGCCAAGAGGATGGGCACAGGCTCTTTTTGGTGGTGTGAAGCAACAGGACAAGAGGCAACAGGCAGAAACTAAAGCACTGCAAGTTCCACCTGAAATATGAGGAAGAACATCATTACTGTGCAGGTGACTGAAAACTGAAACGAGTTGCCCAGAGAGGTTGTGGAGTTTCCCTCACTGGACATGTTCAAGAACCACCTGAACATGCACAATCCTGTGCTGTGTGCTCTGGGATGATCCTGCTTGAGTAGGGAGGTTGGACCAGTTGACCCACTGTGATACTGTAAAAGCACTCTTCCTTATCTGTTTCTGATGTAGAAGGTTTCTTTCACAATGAGATAATCAGCTCTTTAGCAACAAACTTAGTTTTAAAGTTCCTGTAAATTCATAAGCTATGCATCTATCCACTGAATCTTAAACCTCTCAATCCTCTTACTCATCAGTTTCTTGTTAATCAAATTAAAATATAGAGAAAAACAATCTCCTTGTAAGTTCCCTGCTATGAGTTTCTCTAGCAACACTGACATTGAGAGGAATCAGCAGAGAGTACCCTGAGGGTGGAAAGTTTTTGCCCCTCTCATTACAGCAGGCAGAGGCAGGAAGGAATGAGCCCATGTTTCCATTATGCCACAGCTAGTACCTCTGCTTTGCAGGAAAACTGCTAATTAGAAAAGTGACAGCAGCCTGTGCCAGAGAATGGTGTAGAATTGAAGAGCAACCTCACAGATCACTTTCCTCCTTTTTACCTGTGCACTGGCTGAACCTTGGTAAAACATAGGGCAGTGAGGCTTCAGAAACATCTGTGTACTTCCAGAAGTTCCTCAGTTTTAACAATAAATATCAGGAAGGGAAGAAAATCAGTAAATTAGGACACAATTACCTCTTGATAATACATTGAACACAAAAGTATCTCAGAAGTTGCATCATTTGCTTCTGACTCCAAGCACTCATCCTTTTCAACTCTTTCATACACTTCATATATGCAAGCTTAGGCTGGTCTCTCTGAATGTCACTTTTCTGTACTAAAGAGAGCAGATAACTACCTTTGCTTATGGAAGTATTACCAGGTTTGCTGGTATAACATGGGCCATGAATTACAGTGTAAAGGTTAAAATAAAAGTAAACTTTAAACTTTTTAAAAATTCTTTTTAAAATAATTTCACAAGTAAGAGAAACTTTGCAGTGAGTATTTTTGTAAACTAGCTCAGCAATGGCATAAAGACAATAAAAAGACTTGTCTCAGTAAATACAGTCAAGTCCATTGCATGTTAAGTTTGTGTACTTAACTAGAAGGATCTTTGCCAGCTTTAGATTAAACCAAATGAATTTTCATAAAGCTCTCCTTAGCACAGAAGATATTTTTTATTTTTAATATCTTCCTTAACTTAGTTCACAGTAACTTTCTTAGTGTAACAAATCATTCTCATTTTCTACTTTACTCATCACAGTACTCTCTACCATATATGCAGTGAAAGAGATTCATGTTCTGCAAGTAATAAGAAAAGAACAGAATAATATTAAAAAGGAGGTGGCAGTATACTTAGTACAAGAAAAATGTGATGCAACAGAATTTTTTAGTTTAACTTATAATGCATTATTGGAATTAGCTCTCTTTTTAGCAATAATAAGTGGAAGACATGGATAACAAAATGTTTATTGGATAAGTAGGAAAAACTCAGCAGACAGGTCTGCTTGTAAAAATATCTACATTATAAGAACATTTAGGATGCTTTTTGAAACTTGGCAAGCTGGTTCCCTAAAATACATTAAATGAAACATGCCTGTCCTCATTGTGTGTGTGAGTGTGTGGGGACTACTTATTACCTCTAAGCGAAACCATAATGACTTCTCAGGCAAATGCTGTTATTTGAGTTGTGAATAATACTGTTATTACAAGAAATTAACAAAAAAAACATTCATTCCTTGCAGTTCATTAGATATTGTGATGCTTTGTACAAATGGGTTAATAAGACAGTCAAAAGATGAAATTTCTCCTGATATGCTTATATTACTATGGCCTTTTATAGATCTTGGTGGTCTAAAACAATTTCTTTAGTAAATATCTTTCCCAAAGCAGAATTTGCTTCCAGACCTTTCTTCTCAAAACATCTGCACAAAACTCCAGGCTCTCTAATCTGAAGATTTCAGACCAGAATGGATGGTTCAAATATCAATTTCACCTATGGTTAGTAAAACTCATTGGAGTTTGCTAGGTATAAAATAGCAGATGAAATGCAAACATTACATAACTAACATCATCATCATCATCATCGTCATAGTAATAATAATAAAACAACAAAAAACAACAATAATGATAATAATTTTTCTCTTTTCTATACTGACTCCTTTTTTAATCTATTATTCATTTGGCAGGTGTCTGAAAACACATACCCACACTGTTGTTCACCACGCATCCTGTCTTTCAGTTCAACACTGCTAAAACAATGCTATGCCAAACTTCAACCAAACTGGCCATTTTTAACAAAATTCAAGTTGTGTATATCTGTCTGAAAATTCCTTTTAAACGAAGTATTGCAGAATTTTTCACCCTACTACAAATTTTGTATCAAAAAGAATTACCAATTTATTGTCAACATATCCAGTCGCATGTTGATGGTTTATGTAAACACTTTCTTCCCTTTCTAATTGCCCAATGTAGAAATAACAAGCAATTTACATTTTCCTTGAGGCAATTTTGACCTAATTTAGAGTACAATAATGTTTGTATGGGTAACTTACTATACTGAGCTGTCTTTGTTGCTAGGGGTTTTCTTTTGTGATAAATATCCTCTATGACCTGTTCCTGAAGAGAACAACCACCTATTTAATTACTCAAAGACAAGAGAACAGCTCTGGATTCACTTCTTAAACGTGTATCTTAATCAATGTAGTTAATATGACATGCTAAAATTACACTTTAACTGCCTCTAGTCTCTTTCAAGCTTCAATAAATAAAATACTCTAAAAGATATCCAAAAACTCCCACCAAAAATCAAAAAAACCCCACCAAACCTTGAAATCTAGATGAAGTTCTCAAGCTATTCCAGAGGTAAAAAATTACCAAATCCAATCAAACCCACATACGGACTCAGTTAAGAAGAGCTCATTGCTATGGTTAAGTGAGTGGAATTATAACTCATGGTACATGAATTTTTCTGTGAATCAGATGAAGATGTTGAGGGTGTTTTTAGAATTCAAGAAGTGTTCCAGAGTTGGGAACGATACAGAAAAGAAATCTATTTTCTATAGAGGAAATGGTAGATGGTTGTGTATGTTGATGCTTCCATAGGACTATCACCAGAGTGCATAGTTCCAGTCATTTATGGTGTTTCAGAGATACTATCTCAATATTATAAGAGAATAAGCATTAGAGACCTTTCAATTCTCTATCCAATAACAATACATTTTAAACAATTATCCTTCCTGGTTAATTCCAATAGTTCAAGTCAATCTTGTAACAGAGACAACAAAAGAACCCAGTAGTTTCAGTCTACTAAAGTTATCTCATTGTCATGCAGAGCCTAATTAGAAGATTACATTTAGCAAAAGGCATACAACATGCAAGCAGAAAAGTGCAATTGCTTTTAGTGACACAGAGAGTTCTCTGAACATGAGTGGAGCTGGTGACACTCTGAAAAACAGCAGGTAGCTACAGCAACATTTTTCTCAGTGGCAGAACAAAAGACATGTTTTTTACCGGCAGCGCCTTAGCTTGGTGATACTATATTTGAGTACTCTTCATAGACAAAATGACAACCCCAGAGAGAATGAGATGCATCTAACAGAGAGTATCATGCAATGTATGAAGAGCAAAGAGAAGAAAGCAGGGAAAGAGAAAGAAGAAAGGGAAAAAAATAAATAAAGATTATAAGGTTTCATGGAAGAATAGACAGATTGATTATTGATAAGAAACTTGCAATCAGTGCTGTGCTTGTCTGGTTTGAAATTGGTATAGCAAAACCAAAGGAATTCTTCAATGTGTTGAAGTTAACCATTGGAAATTGTTACACTTTGTTGCCAAATTTTTATGCTTCTTGGGGCTAATCAAATTGGAATAGTTAGCATAAAAAAAACTATTAGCTAAAGGTAAGGCTACAAAGTTTCACAAAGTTACATTTAAAGGTTTTGATATCAATAAGGAATTTGGTACTCAAGAACAAAAAATGAAAAATAGTTGTCAGAAACATTTGACAATTACAGAAATCCCATCATTCTGGTGTAAACATGCTCTAAGAGATTTCACCACCAGCTAAGAGAAAAGTCCAGTCTGATCCCTGATTTGAAGGTAGAATTAAATATTACTTACCTTTAAAGACAAGTTTCTCACTCTGAGTGTGATCAGTGTCCTGGACTTTTACTTTTTTTTTTCTGTCAAAGTCAAATGTTTTATTATGTCTTCTGTGATCTGTGTCACAATTCAACTCCTCTAGAATTAGAAGTAACTGTAAAAATATATTTTCTTAATAAAAAGTACAATATATAAAGAAAAGCCCTGAAATGTATATCTGTATATTTAAACTATTTTTATTATATGACAAGATATTTACTTAAAGTTTTAAGTGCATGATTGGCATGTTAGCCTAATCAACACATCATTTTGTCTAGGACATTTAAATTTACTATAACAAGTTATGAAGTCAAAGAATGGTGTCATTACTATGATAGAATTGAACATTTTAGCCCTTTGAAGTGCAGCAATAATGTATATTAAGTTTAGCAGATATGGGCTAATAAAATCATGTACATTAGCATTTTAAAGATCAGAAACTTACCACAAAAATGACTAGCAGAGATAGTTTGCAGGGTTATACAAAATGAGATTCTGAAAGAGAAACATGGATCCATGGATTCTTTTACTGGAGGTTCAAATTATCCACAAGTTCTAACCTGCAAATTAGTTGTAAAACTCACAGACTATGTGTTTATCTGTATGTTGTAATCATTGAAAAATTAAAAATTAACTATTATAAATTCTGTATTTCAAATATAAGTATCTCAGACATGGAAATTCAGGATGACTTTCACAATAAGTGAGAGTTTCCTCTATGACAAACTAGTTCAAAAACTGTGGTTAGGTTACTTTTTTAAATAATTTGTACTAGATCATTAGAGGAGAGGGAAAAATGTCAGAGCTGGTCCATCAACCTAATCCTGTTGAACTAAAAAACCTAATTACATCAGCCTAATTGTGCTAAACAGAACACGCAAGACTGAAAGGCTTTCAAAAGACAATTTTTGCAAAGACAAACTATGGTGATGACTCCCCATTTTCATTCTTTTCCTTACTCTGAAGCTCTTTGTGAATCTCACATTTGCAGTTATAACTGAGAAAAACAAGTGAATTCTCAGAGAAGTATTTCACTTTCCTATAAAGAACAATAGCTACATTTTGTTCAATCATGGAACTGAATTAGTCATTTGAGATTCTGTAATTTTTATATAATGAACAATTAATTAGTATAATTAGAAAGACAGAACTTGGGAAAATAGAAATTGCTTTTTTACAGCTTATTGAAGGCAGAAATAATCCAGTATCGTATTTCTGACAGCAGACAGTGTTTTGGGTGGGATTGAAGAAAATACAGGACAGTGTTTATGGGATTACTAGTTTCAGATGCTGTAAGGAGGGTACTTTTAATTTAGATGATCAATGGAGCATAGAGAGGTGAGAAAGTATGTGCCGAAAAACTAAAAAGTATGTGCTAGGAAACCAAGCAGAGTAGTATACTAAGTAACTGTATAACACTAGATGTTCTTCATTATCAAGACCGTGTTCCTCTCTGACTTGGCTGCACGCATGGGAACACAATGGTGAAGGTTGTACAGTGGGGTGAGGAAGCCGATGATGGGAGGAAGAATAGGTGGGCAGGGGTCGTATGACCACTAGCCAACAAGCGAGCATGCACAGACTGTTGTCACCTATGTAATTAATAGGCGGCGTTTGGCTGCCTCCCAGGCATCACCTTATACTGTATATTGGCCCTACATAGTGTAATGAGTAGCTGATAAATAAAGACACTAGGAGAAAAGGAGCTGAGTGACACCCATCCTTCCATCGAGCCTGTGTTAGCTTTGTGGGGATGCCCGCTAAGCATGGATGCCGTCCAGCTTCTGCCAATCCTGGTAGTCCTGGCCTGTCTGCTCAAGTAAGCATCAGGGATAGGAAGTAACTGCTGCAACATCAACTATATTTCAACTATACTGTATCCTTTCGTATCCTTTATGAGTATTAAGAATTTTGGTTCTTCTCTCTTTGCTAACCTGTCTTAACAAATATTAAGTAATTTATTCCAGTTTTATTTCTTTGAATGAACTATTAAAGATTTAATCCTTTTTTCTGGTTATTGTCATGAACTAGTATCATAATAAAAACAATTTATAGTTGTTATTGTGTGTATTTATCTTTATTCAGGGCATGTATCCAAAACTAACTGTTACAGTTGCATGGGTACCTCAGCATTGCTGAAAGTCATCCCTATCAAACAAAACAGTTCTGAACTTCTCTGATCACCTCCCTTACTCTTTCAAACTAATGCAACTGCTGATGTTTTTGTTTCTAAAAATGTTTGTAGTCCTTGATTTTGACCCCAACAAACCCTCAGCCACAGAGATCATGAAATAGTGTTAATGAATTAGTTCCACAGGTTGATTTCATACATGTGTAAGCAGATATTTCCTTTTCCTTCCTTTAAAGGCATACTTTCATTTCTACAGTGAATCCCTTTCTTGACTTAAAATGGCATGTAGAAAAATCAGCCAATTTAGTTCTTCTCTTACTGAGTGTCAGACTTTGGTGACATGAAACAGATAGTATCTGACGATAATATCTGTGACCCCTTTCCCGATTTCCCCAAGCAATACAAGGAGACACCCCAAAAAATCTGCTTTAGGGATTCTCCACAGGTTATTCTCAGACATACACGTACTTGTCTTCTCTGAAGGGGTCAAATGAATAGTTAAAATTCCTACACTTCAAAGAAAAAAATCTTATCAACCAGAGAAGCAAGAAAGTTAAAGTGTTTCCAGTGATATAATGGAAGATGTACATTTTGTTCTCAATGTGCCTCATGTTTAACAGAAGCATGTCATATTCCTATGGATGGAGGATAAGAATCTCCATCTCAGATAGCTCATTCAGTGTAGTGAAGTGTTTAGAGGACTTAGTGCATAACTGTCAGGAAATCTAAGCACAGAGTTTGGAACCTACAGCTTTTCCCGGAAACAGAGACTTCTGGGAAGGAAATAGAGCCAGTAATTACACTGGTAGAAAGGGAAAGTTCTGAAGGAATCAGTATTTGCTACAGCTCAGAAATTGATTAAGTTCATTGGACACAAAACAGTAACAAAAATGGGAATTGGCAGGTGGAAATTGTATATAAATATTTTTCCCAAGTACTGATATTTTTCTTCATTTAAAAATTGGTGGCACTAATTCAGAATTTTGTTAATATAAAACTTTTGTTTTTCATTTAGAAACTTCTCGACCCATTGAATGAATCTAATTGTGTGTTTTTCTGGAGGTGTGGGATCGTCTGCTTGAAATTTCTAAGTGCTCTGGCATATCGCCACACCATACAATAAAAAGAAAAAATACAAAAAAAAATTAAACCACATATAACAGGGTTATTGGATAACCTAACAAAGCCATGTCAACAGAAATCCATTCTCCAACTTCTAAAAAGCTGTTGCACCCTGTCTTCTTGCCCCTGTGAGGTTTTTGAAGAAAAACATTATGTGAATTCTGGTGTTGCCCTCAAAGTCAGAATGGGAGTGGACAGACATATCGGGAGTGATCTTCTATTCTGATGAAAAAGGTAATTACAGAGCACTTCAGTGATATGCACAGGAAGTTCACTTTGCTAATTATCTCCACAGGATATCTTAATTGCTTTTTTCTTCTAAAAGCTAGTTTTCAAAACAATTTTTTATTTAAATCTACCAAACAGCTGAAAGAGATTGTTTTTAAGCATTATTATAACAAATATTTCCAAGCATAATGAAGTAGAAACTTTTGCAAAACAGGCCATACATTTGTGGGTTTTGTCTAGCAGGTATGAATTCAAAGTAAAGTCATTTAAATCATTTGAATAGATTCGAATTGGAGTTTTGATAGTCAATATAAAACAGTATGCTAAAATTAGATTGTTTGTATGTTGAAAATTGTGTAGTTTAGTTTGGGTTTTGTTTGGTTTTGATTTGGGTTTGTTTGGTTTGGTTGTTTTGGAGGATTTTTTGTAATATACATGAGCATTACTTCTTTGTGTTACTTACACCTGAAAAGATAGGAAACAATTCAAAAGGATTTAATTCAATTTCCTCTTCATCTCTGAATAAATACATTATCCTGAAAAAGGTCATATAAGTACAAACAGTTCTGATCAGGTTTAATCAGATGCTATTTCTGAAGGCAAAGAAGTATGACACTATAAAAAGTGTATGCATATTGTGGATTACTTAAAAAAATCTATTCTAGAATAAATTCAATTGTTCTCTAAAAACCTTCAATCTGATCTATCATAAATGTAAAAACATTTTTTTCAGAACAGGAATTTACTATTAAGTAACATCTTCCCAATTCTAGCAAACATAAGTCCTAGAAACAGTTAAGAAAAAATACATTGTAGAAAACTCTTTCATTTGTTTTTAGAATTTTTGAGAACAAAATACTAAACACAATTAATTGCAAATTTCTTCACTTTGACTAAAAGTGAATTTACCCCCTCCCCCCCAAAAAAATTTACTGAGGCTTCTTTTATGCATATATAAGGTATTTGTAAACTAATCTATAGAAATGTTTCCCATTAATGACCTAATGTATGAAAAATGCAACAGAAAGTTTAGCCGTGGCTGTTTTTCCTAAAGACAAAACAATCATCCCTTACAGTGTGTTTCCTTTTCTGTTTGTTTTGTATGTTTTCTTCTAAAGAGTGAGGAACGTACTAAAGACTACCTGCAATCTTGTTAACACATTATATTACTCTTGCGCAGTAATTCAGTTTTGTATCATTCCTGGCATGCCCAAGCCATGCCACATTTTATATTCACTCAAACTATTTATCACCTGGGAAGTTCTTCAGATCCTGCTTCATATAACTGAATGTCTTTCAGACTTTCCACATTTAGACTGAGAACATTGTTTTAAATGTAAATGGTTAAATTTAAAGCAAAACATAACACAAAACCCCCCAAACAACAAACAAACAAATGAACAAAGAAACCCAACACTCAGATATCTGAAGAGAATGATTTTCTTAAAAGTCACTGGGGATACTGCTTCAAAGTTGATCTTGAAATCTGTGGCAGCTAGTTCCAAGGACAATATATAAATTGTTAGACATATCTGTAAGACAAAAATAGTGGAGAAATATTAGCTTTATTATAATACTCTTAAATGAAATTAAAACTATATTTTTATATGCTATTATACTAAATTAAGATTATATCATCAGATGTTAGAGATAAATGCCTTTTTTATTTAATAATGCAAGTATTAGTAGTACTCAGGAGTAACAGAATTTACTGAGATTTAAAACCCTGTAGGTCAAACCTGGGAACCCATCCAAAGAACATTAAAACAAAAAAAAAAGAAGTCAAGAAGGTAAAGCATGTTTTATTACATAGTAGCCATATAAACAATCCCTGAGACAGCTGAGCAGAAAACTAATAAGAAACTCTCTTATAAGAAATAGATTTGTATGCAGCATATGGCACAAATCCAGCACTGAACAGATTGTTTTCAGGTTAGTTTCTTATGTGTATAAAACAAAAAGCAAGTGTCACACTTAAAAAAAGAACAGAGAATTATTCATGCTGTCAACTGGGCTGCTATTCGGGATTTGAAATCATACAGCAGAATGATGCTCTGAAAAACTGAGCTGTTAACACTGATGCTGCTATTGAGTTCAGTTCTTAAACCTCAACTCAGTTGGCAAGAAATATTAAAAGAGGAGCAAAAAGTTTAAAAAAAAGATGTGGACAAAAAAAATCTTGTTTAAAAAATTTAGATTTATATATATAAAGAAATGTTTACAGAAGTAAGAAAATAATCATATACAGGAAATTCCAGCAATAAGGGAGCTCGTTTTATTTATAACTTTGGTTCTTTCTGTAAGAAAGCAGTCTGAAGAAAAGCCAAGGAATGAACAGCACAAATGACATGGCAAGGAAGTCCACAAAATACCTTCAAACTGGCAGAATTCTGAAGTCAAACTCGTAATTTAATTCAGATCTAAGATAATGTTATCAGTGAAACAAAAGTATGAGAACACATCTAGGGAGGTGTAAGGAAAAAAATCCCCCTGTAGCACCCTGTCGAATACAACAGTTGAATAAGAAGTTTTGTATAGACCCTACACAATGAATACCAAAGAAAAAAGCTGTTATTGTATAACCCGGATCTGTGACAATAGTACTTAATGCCAATCAACTGTTCCCTAGGAAACTGTCAGTAAAGTAATTTATCCATGATGTTAAATGTCATCTGTGGGGTGATGGTCCCTGATAAGGCCTGATGGGTTGAAAGAGATGTCTCAGCTCCCTGGAGGGATGCTCCTGGCTGAGGACAAAGGCTTTCAAACTGATAAGATTAACATAGGGTGGAGTGTTGTTTAAGGAATGACTTGGCCCCCCTCTGTGATATCTTCTATAACCACTCTAGGAGCCACCTTCCCTCAGGCATCTGCATCACCATCACCCCCCCCCAACAGACTGACTTTTAGCCACACAAAACCACATGAAAGAAAAATAAAGTATAAAAAGTGTGTAGAGTTTAAACTCCAGCGCAGAGGGAAAAATGCCAGTGTCTCTGTGAGGGTAACTGCTGCAGATTGTCCCGTCACCTCCTCCTCCTGGAACAATGTAGGGGTGAGAAGACCACGTGCTTTCTATTTTTGTTTAACTTTACTTTCTTTACTTTCTCCCTTTATACATTCTATCTTACATCTTATGCTAACAGCTACGTTAATTCTTACTTTATAAGCATTTCTTTTACTAAATGTGTTTTGCTACCTTAATACTAATAACAGTAACTTGCTTCACACTTTGCTACTTTATATTGGTTATTGCCTTTTGCTATTCTTACTTTGTAAGACCAGCTCTGTTTTCCAACTACAGTAACTTGCTTTACTTTCAATGTGCAATTTCTTTTTCAACATGTGTGTTGATAAAAAGAAGCTCTGTTCTTTCTTTTTGTTTTGTGTTATAGAGTGGTGAGCAAGATATTTTATTGTCCTATGTTATTGAGAGTGTCTAGATAAGTGTTTTAGGTGGCTATGTTTTAGTTAGTAGTTCTTTGTTGCTAGTTTCTGTCTGTTGTGAAAATGGGATACATGGCTGTATTGTAACCTGAGTTTAGTTTGTCTCTGTAGAATGTGTTTTGTGCTGGTTTCTTTTGGGGTCTTTTATTCTCAATTAAATACAATCTTGCAGCTGAACGTTATCACCGGCAAAGCAGAACCCACAATAACTGTCACATATTTGTATTAATAAATGTTATTTTGGGAGCGGTTGTGAGAAAAGTTCTTTTCTGGCTTAAGTGTGGCTTCATATTAGAAGTCAGATGTCAGAGGAGACCCAGGGTTTATATAGTGGCAAAAATACTACAAGAGATGGATAGACGAGGACGCCAGCTCTCCGAATATGGAAGCTCTGCAAGAGATTTATAAGGACTCTAGTAAGTTCACACCCTATATTGATGCTTTCCCAGTCTAAATGTTATACCCTTAATGTGGCTACCCTGGTTATTTTTCCCTTAGTCGTTCCTTATCCAAGTTTCCTCTTCCCACAAAACCCTCCGGGTCGCAGCCCCCTGTCCTGGCCCGACCCGGCCATGGGGGCGGTTGCCGGCGGCGCCGCCCACGAGGCGCCGCTGGAGCCCGGGCGGGGGCTGTCCCTGCCTCGGAGTGCCGGAAGCCCTACGGTAGACTTTCCCCGCCCATCTCATTCTCTCATTGGTCCTTTTGCCGCTCCTCCCCTCCCTCCTTCCCTTCGTTTGCATGCACCCAATGAAGTGCGTTACTCCGCCCAGTCTCCGCCCCGTCTCCGCCCCTCTTTCCCGCCTACATCCGGGGAATTCCCATCTCCTCAAAGCTAGCGCGCGGCAATAAACTTGGCTTTTCCTCGTGGACTCCTGGCAAGTGCAGACTTGTTCCGTTCGGGACGGCCACCGGGCCGGGGGCGGGAGGAGCCGACCTCGCTTCTGAGGGGCCTGATCCTAGGGGAGCCCTGCTTGCCGCTTTCCTAGCCTGGCTCCTGGAAGCAGAAACCTCTCCACCGTATCGGTGGGCTATTTACAATCTGATAGTCAGAAACTCTTCCAACCTGTGGGCTGTCCGGTAGTTGACAGACAGTGTTGGGAAGATAAGGCTCTGATTGTCTAGAAGTGCTTATAGCTAATAACTTTTATTAATACAGTTAAGACTAGAAATCTTTGCATTTCTGTCTCACTCCTCCCTGTCACGTGGCAGTCATCATTGGACTGAGCTGATAGTATCATACAAATGACATAGTGATTAGAATAGAATTCATGAGCAGCTGAGTTGTTTATCCCACAGCTGGCTTTGTCCATGGCTGGAGTAAACAGCCGGTCTGGTACAGTTTTCAGAATTCATGACTGTAATCAGTAATTTTAAATATTTTTTCAAACTAGTCAAAAGTCTGTAGTGGAATAAAAAAATTTACGAAATTAATACGAGTGAAAAAAAATGATGAGAGAACTTGTGACATAGGTAATTTCTGGAAAAGGGATGATGTTGAACATGTGACACTGCACGTGATGTATTGATGGTTGAAAATCTGAAATATTTTCATAACAGTGGCAAAACACAAATATGGTAAGACCCATCACCCTCAATCTTTTCAGTATTCCTAATTCAATCCAAAATATATTAATCCTGTTGATTGATCTTTATAGGTCAATCATTGCATTCTAGGAGTAGATCTTGGCTAACACACAACAAAAATTCAGCATTTAAATATATTTTTAAAAGTTCTGCTGGTTGTGTATACATACAACTCAAATTGCAATATCTAAAAACTGTTACGTGAGTCTTTTGTTTAAAGACATAATTTTTTGTAAATAGAAATCCATATCTATAGGAATGTAACTCATTTCATTCTTTATATTTCCAGAACAAATGTATGTTATCTCTGGCAGCATTTTGTACCTTTTTATAGGCTGATGTGTACCAAAGTCAATCACAATCATCACAATTCCCCCATCTCTGGAATTCATCATTTACTCAAGCATTCAGACATTTCCTTCTACAATTCCCAGCAAATGTTCTTATCTCAATACAATTTCCCCTGTGTTCTTATCATAGGACAAATCATGCTGTCTATCAGAGACAATTGCAAGGGAGAGGGTGTAGGGGTGGGGATGGAGGTGGGGGGTGGGCTGGTGGTACGTTGCACACGAAGGCTCAACTATCTTCTGTTACTGTCACACTGAGGATACCTCTTTAGAGCTAAAATAATCTGAACAGTTTCAGACTATTTTTCTTTTTCATTCCAAAATAACCCTTAAGATAAAAAAGAATGCCCACAAATTATTCATAAAATAACAGAATTGTTGAGAGTGGAAGGGACCTTTTTAGGACCTCTGTAGATCGTCTAGTCTGACCCCACTGCTTAACCAAGAACACCTGTACTAAATTGCTCAGGTCTGTGTCTAGTCAATTTTTAATAGCTTGAATGACAAAGACTTCACAACCTCTCTGGGAAACCTTTTCCAGTGGTCAAACATTTCACAGTAATGCCTCAGTAGAATTTCTTCTATTTCAGTCTGTACTTGTTAACCTCTTGTTCTGTCACAGAACTGAACTGAGAAAAGCTTGTCTCCATCTTCTTTTCATCCTCCTACAAGGTATTTATATAAATGGTAAAATCCCCTGGAGCATTCTCTTCTGCAGGATAAACAATCCCAGGTCTAAGCCTTTCCTCATAAGAGAGATACACTGGTCACTTTACCACCTTTATGGCACTTCACTGAACTCAGTCCTGTAAGTTCATGTCTTACCTGCAACGGGGAGTGTAGAACTGGGTCCAGAATTCTGGATGTTTCTCATTAGCATGGAGTAGGGAAGGACTGCTGCCCTTGACCTGGTGGTAACACCCCGTTCTTATATAGACCAAAGAGCCATTGTTCTTCTCTACTGCAAACATGGAAGACTCAAAAGTTCCTGATTCAGAATAACCACTCCTCAGCAAACAGCCAAAACATCAGTCCGTTACCAACATTACTCTAATACTGAATCCAAAAGACAGCACTGTATCTGTTACTACAAAAAAAAATTCACTCCATCCCAGCCAAAACCAGGACACAACCTCATCTCAAATGTGGTATGGGTAATGGAGCAAATAATTCTGCAAGTCATTTCCAAGCACATGAAGGACAGGAAGGTAATTGGAAGTAGTCAATATGAATTTATGAAGATGAAAACATGCATGATAGCTGTCTATGATGAGATACTGTTTTCATGGATGAGCGGAGAACAGTGGATGTTATTTACATTGTCTTTTTAAAGCTTGTAAGGCTGTGTCCTGAACATCCCCAAGGACGAATCATTTGAGTATGTGACACATAAGTGGACAGTGATGTGTCCTGGAAACTGACAGTACTATCAGACATGTTTACATATACTGATAGGCGAAATGGTTTTGATGAGTGCCATGATTTTCATACCGGCCGTTCTCCAGTATTGTGTCCCAGGTGTGGATACTGGCTCCAATATAATTTAAATCTTTGTTAATGATCTAAATGAAGGGATAGCGTGCACCCTCAGCAAGTTTACATATGACACAAAATTGGAATGATTGGTTGACATACCAAATGTTTCTGCAGCCAGTCAGAATGGCCTGTCTGGAAGCTCATAATTTCCAGTACAGGGAAATACCAACTCCTGCCATAAGAGAGCAAAGTCTCTAGGGACATGCTGAGGGATGACTGCCTTGAAAGTAGCTCTGCAGAAAAAGGTCTGGGTGTCCTGGTTTGGCTGGGATGGAGTTAATTTTTTTCTAGTAACAGCTACAGTGCTGTCTTTTGGATTCAGTATTAGAGTAATGTTGGTAATGTACTGATGTTTTGGCTGTTTGCTGAGGAGTGGTTATTCTAAATCAGGAACTTTTGAGTTTTCCATGTTTTGCCTTATGAGCAGGTGCAGAAAAGCCACGAGGGAGTATAGACAGAAAAACTGACCCAAGCTGGCCAAAGAGATATTCCACACCCCAGAATGTCACAACCAGTACATAGACTGAGGCAAGTTGGCCAGGACTGCCAATTGCTGTGAGGGGACAGGTAGGGCATTGGTCAATGGATGGTGAGCAATTATATTGTGCATCATTTATTTCTCTCAAGTTTTGTTCCTCTCTCTTTAATATTTCCAACATCAAAGAATTAGACCCAGCCAACAATGGTATAGGAGGGGCCAGTTCTGTCCGTCCAACCTGATCTCCTTTTATGATCAGGTAACCTACTTGGTGAGTGATGGGAAGGCTGTGGATGTGTCTAACTGTACTTCAGCAAGGCCTTTGACACTGACTCCCTCAGTGTACTGCTGGAAAAGCTGGCAGCCCGTGGCTTGGACAGGGGCACTCTGCTGGGTTAAGAGCTGGCTGGATGGCCAGGCCCAAAGAATGCTGGTGAACAGAGCTGCGTCCAGCTGCCAACTGGTCACCAGTGTTGTGCCCAGTTTTGTTTAATATCTTTATTGATGACTTTATATGAGGGGATTGAATCCATCACTAGCAAATTTGCAGATGACACCAATGTGGGAGGGAGTGTTGATCTGATTGAAGGTAGGAGGGCTCTGCAGAGGGACCTGGATAGGATGGAGACATGAGCTGATTCCAATGGGATGAAGTTCAACAAGGCCAAATGACTGGTCCTGCACTTTGGCCATAACAATCGCGTGGAATGCTACAGAAGGGGGACAGAGTAACTGGAAAGCATCCAGGTGGAAAAGGACCTGGGAGTTTGGATTGACAGGAAGCTGAACATGAGCCAGCAGTGTGCCCAGGTGGCCAAGAAGGCCAATGGGATGCTGGCCTGTATCAAGAATAGTGTGGTCAGAAGGACAAGGGAAATGATCCTTGCCCTGTACTCAGTGCTGATGAGGCCGCACCTTGAGTATTGTGTCCAGTTCTGGGCCCCTCATTTCAGGAAAGATATTGAAGTGCTGGAGCAGGTCCAGAGAAGAGCAACAAGGCTGATGAAGGGACTTGAGCACAAGTCCTATGGGGAGAGGCTGAGGGAGTTGGAGTTGTTTAGTCTGGAGAAGAGGAGGCTCAGGGGTGACCTCAGCACTCTCTACAACTACCTGAAAGAATGTTGTAGGCAGGTGGGGATTGGTCTCCTCTCTCAGGCACTCAGCTGTAGAACAAGAGGGCACAGGCTTAAGCTCTGCCAGGGGAGGTTTAAGTTGGATATTTGAATGAAATTCTTTCCAGAGAGAGTAATCAGGCATTAGAATGGCCTGCCCAAAGAGGTGGTTGATTCTCCATCCTTGGAGGTTTTAAAGATGAGACTGGACACGGCACTTAGTGCTATCATCTAGTAATCAAAGTGGTGTTGGATCAAGGGTTGAACTTGATGATCTCGGAGGTCTCTCCCAATGCAGTTCATTCTATGAGTCTATGATTATTATTATTGTTGTTGTTGTTGTTGTTATTTACTACTACTACTATTTTTTTTTCAATTATTAAACTCTTCTTATCTCAAGCCGCAAGTTTTACCTGTCTTCTATTCTGTTCCCCATCCCACCAATATGAGGTTGTGGAGTGAGTGGCTGCATGATACTTAGTAGTCACCTGAGATTAAACCACTGCAGGCTGATGGACTAGTAATTTCCCATGTACTTCTTGATTTTGTTGAAGATAAAGGTGGCATTTGTTCTCTTTCAATCTTGAGTAAGCTACCCCCAGTCTCCATGAACTTTCACAGGTAATTAACAGTGGCCTCCTGATGACTAAACCTGCTCCTTGCACACTTGTGAGTGCCACTTGTCCATTCCCATGAGCTTGTGCATCTCCATTTTGTTTAAGTGTTCCCTAACTTGATCCTCTTCCACAGCTTAAATGGCAGATGGATTTTAACTTTCCTAATACTGTCTGTACAGACACTGAGCTCTACAAGGGGCAAAATGGACTCTAATAAATTATGTTGGAATATTTTAAATCTTTTTGAATATCATTTGGTGGTGAGAAACTTGTAAATATTTGTCAGAGCTGAAAATTCTGGATATAAAAATCTGTAGTAAACAGAAAACCGTACAAAATAGCATTTTTGCACTCTTTGCTTAGCATGAGAACACTATTCACACATAACCTATTCACACTACTGAGTGAAAAATCTTTCAGAAATAAGAAATTTTATGAATAAGATGTAGTGGGTCTGGCTGAGATAGAATTTAGTTTCCCACAGTAGCCCTCACAGTGTTCTGCATTGGTAGCTAGAGGAGTGTTGATAACAAACCTGTGTTTTGATTACTGCTGAGCACAGCACTGTAACATTCCTTCTTCAGTTGAGGGTGAGATCCTGGAAGGGGACATAAGTGGGCCAGCTGACCCATGCTGACCAAGAGGATATTCCATACCATATGACATCAACCCAGATATAAAAGCTGAGGCAGGCAAGGAGCAGGAATAGCAGGCATTCATTGTCCGATGGCTGCCTGCTGACAACAGTTATGCATGCTGGAGCTCTGCTTTTCAGGGAAGTGGTTGACCATCACTGCTTATGGAAAGTAGATATTAACTGCTAGCTTCTGCTTTGTGTGTGTGCACACTGCTTTTGCCTTTTCTTTTTTTTTTCCATAAATATAAACTGCCTTATCGCAACCCATGATTTATGGTTTTAGTTTTTTGTTTTTTCCTCCCCCCCACCCCCACCCCCACCCCCTTCCACCTTACTCTCTCCCCTGTTAGGTTGGGAAGGGGAGTGATAGAGCAGATGGGTGGGCATCAGGAGTTCAGCCAAAGTGAACCCACCACATATGATTATGAAATTTTTTAGTGTTATTTTCATCTTTTCCCCTGAAGTCTACAAGTACCATCAATAATAACAGAACTAGAACAACAAAAGAAAATTTTGATTGTTTTTTTGGTCTTACCATCATGTTTTCTGTTTCATATCCTAGAACAAATAAATGAAGAAGCTACAAGATTAGCTGACTATCTTCTTTCCCTTCTATGTCCTCATTTTTGTAAAAAAGTATATATGTTTATCAAGTAAGACATGTATCCTCCTTAAGGTTGTTCCAATGTCAATGTACAATTAATCAACTAAACCAACCAACCAAGACTGATAAATAAAAATGAAATTTCTTTCAAAAATGTGGTGTTTAACAAAGTCCAGACAATGTGTGGGGTGGACTTTTGCCTCTTTATGATCTGCATATTTTTATTTCCTAATGTTTAAGCTGATGCATTTCAATATAATTTGCCTGATGTAACAAATCAATCACATGATAACCCAACTGATAAAAGACTAGGAATTATTTTGTTGTGGTTCTGCTGTTACTTCATCTTCTGCAGAACAGCGGTGTCTTTAGTCATCTGTAAGTCAAATGATACTTTCAATATTTACCATTAGATCCCTAAAAGCCATAAAAAACTTTTAAATTTACTCACACACAATTTTTGTGGTTTTGTTTGGTTTTGTTTTTGTTTTTTTTAGTGTGTCATGTCAAGGTACCTATAAATGTAGTGGAAGTAAACTGAAATATAAGGACAAACCTGAAGTGCAAGTGTTTAGTAAATGCAATCTTTCTCCTGAGGGAAAGTGAGACAAGATGGATTCACTGAATTTGTTTCCTGGTGCTGGGACTTTCTCATTAGCAGACAGGGCAGTGCCAATGTTTATTAGGGAAATGATGTGCACAAGGTGGCAATAACTGATCTACTTCATGTGCTAAAGGTTGTCAACCTTCCTATTGAAAGCATGTCTTTCCCAGTCTGGGAAAAAGAAACTTTGCAGGAACTGTACAAAACCACATTGAAAACCGGTAACTCTTTGGTACTTTGAGATGGAACAAGAACAAAATTACTTAGGTAAGCAGGAATGCTGGACAATATTCTCCTACAATGTTTCATACATAAATTTGCCTACTAACTGTTCAGAAGCACACACACCTGACAAATAGTCTGTTTTCTTTTCATGTGTCCATTCTGGACCCTGCATTGACCCATTAGAAAATGTCATTCATCATCATCTTCAGTCTCACATGAAGACAGTCAGTGCTTAAATCTTGTAATACCCAAATCATGTTGATCCTATATCTCTCTTTTTGTTTTATGAAAGAATCAACATGCTGACAGGTATCAATGCTATCTCCCCTCTCCCTACACAAATCAGGCCTTGAAGGGCTTTGAGAGGAAGCTGTATGAGGAGCGGCTGAGGTCACTTGGTTTACTCAGGCTCGAGAAGAGGACACTGAGGGGAAACCTTATAACAGTCTGCAACTTCCTCATGAGGGAAAGAGGAAGGACAGGAACTGACCTCTTGTCTCTGGTGACCAGTGACAGGACTCAAGGAAATGACACAAAATTGTGTCAGGGGAGGTTTAAGTTGAATATTAGAAAAAGGTTCCCCATGCAGAGGGTGATTGGGCACTGGAACAGGCTCCTCAGGGAAGTAGTCACAGCACCAAGCCTGACAGAGTTCAAAGTGTTTGAACAAAGCTGTCAGGTACATGGTGTAACCCTTGGGGGTGATTCTGTGCAGGGCCAGGAATTGGACTCAATAATCCTTGTGTGTCCCTTCCAGCTCAGCATATTTTGTGATTCTGTGAAATACAGATGTCAAGGGATACAGATATTTTAGTTTGAAAACTATCTCTCTGATGAGTTCTAAATAATCAATTATATCTACCTAAAAAATTCTCCAGTTTTCCCTCTAGCCATTTGATTTTATGGGTTGATTGACATGATAAAAATTATTATTTCAAACCATAACTTCAGTTCTTTAGACATTTAATTTAAGGGTTTTATCTTAAGAACTTTTAGGCACCCTGATCAGCAATGTGCATCACATCATCAGTCCATATGCATGAACTTCAGCTTTACAAATTTTCTTTTATGAAAGTCAAATGCTCTTGGTACGAGAGTTTTCAAAGATGAATGTTCAAGTGATATTAAAGCATTACAGTTCCATCACAGTAAGTGTAAAAACAGTAATTTACAGCAGTCGAGGTTCCAAGTGTAAATATCAGACTGGTCATTCCTCAGCTCTAACATTACATTAAAATAAATTCATTACCTTCTTTGAAATAAGAAATTACACTAGTTTAAAATGTGTATGTATGGCCAAACTTCGCAAACAAAGATTTGGGAAGGGCTGTCCCCACATGGCTGTGCCCTTCCAGCCTGCGCAGTGGATTTTAGGTGAGGCACAGCGTGCGCAGAACTGGCCCCACTGTTTAAGTCCTGAGGTTTATCTGCCACGGCCGAGCGAGCTTGGACAGTGTCAGTGAAGTCCTCAGGACTAGAACCTACAGCACCCGGCATTTCCCAGGAGGTCTCCCATCCAAGTACTAATCCGGGCCTGACCCTGCTTAGCTTCCGAGATCTGACAGGATCGGATGTCAGGGAGGCATTTAACTGCCCTACTAGTTTAAAATATGCATATATTAAAGGATGATTTGGTCCCTTAATTTACACAATTGCTGATCAGTGTGCTCTCACATCTTTCCCTGGGAAATGGGAAGGAGAGGAGCAAGCTCTCTTTTTCCCTTGAATTTATTCTACTTTATAGAAAATAATTAAATACTCACTGACTTGGGTTGCAGTCAGTTAATTATGGTGAAAGATTGTCTCTGCTTATACTCTTTTATTGACAAAGAGTCTTAACAATAGAGAGAGATTATTATCTGTAGAAGAGCCAACAAGTTGTTGATGAATTCTCCAAGTTCAAACAATAATGAAGGGACAAATATTAATCTCCATGTTATAGGTGCTTTTCTGGGAGCTACAGCATAACTCCTATGAAGACAGACTGATTCAGCCTGGAGAAGTGAAGGCTCCAGGGAAACCTTAAAGCACCTTCCAGTATACCTAAATGGGGTCTAACAGAAAGTTGGACAGGGACTTTTCACAGGGACATGCAGGTGGGAATAGCTTTATAAAATGACAAAAGGTAGGTTTAGATTAGATATTAAGAAGAAATTCTTTACTGTGAGACCTTGAAAGAAGACACTGCTCAGAGAAGCTGCCCTATCCCTGGCAGTGTTGAAGGCCAGGCTGGAGGGGGCTCAGATCAACTTGGATTAGTGGAAAGTGTCCCTGCCTATGGTGAGAGGGTAACAACTATGTGACCTTTGTGGTTGCCTTCCAATTCAGACCAGTCTATGATTTTACAATACTGTTTTTCATGTTGTTTTTGGTTTTTTTTAACAGAAAAATTGAAGAATATGTTATATAAAAATGTATAGAGAAGTAAAGTTTTACTGAATGAATTGTGGCATCATGACTCTTTTTTCTGATCCATCATGACATTCTGAACTCTTTGTGTGTTTGTGTGCTTTCAATTCAGAAAGAATAATTGGATGTGCCAGATTTGTTTGGGACTGCAAGAATGAGGCAAGAAGAAATTGGAAGAATAGTCACCCCTGAAAGAGATAGTAGAAAGAAGTATTTCTGTAGCATGTTCTCTCTACTGTCTGGCAAAATTACTCTGCTTATGCAATTATGACTCCAGACATGTCAAAAAACAGAGTGACACAAACCCTAATATTTTTATGTCACATAGTTGTTCTGTTAGACTCTTCCTATTATATTCCAGTAGGAATGATTTTTATGACCAGTGTTGAAACTAAACCTGATATCTATTGGGTTTAACAGACTGTCAGACTGGCAATCATCAGGAAACAGAAAGACACTTGTTTTGGGATTGCTTCTGAAATAGGTGGTAAGAAATTTTTAATAATTTTAGAATCCCTTCAATTTTCTAAAGCAGAAACTGAGGCCAAATAGCCCATTTTATTTATATGATATTTCTAAATTCTCAATTAAAAAACCCGGCTTACTTCATTAAGTTTTTAACCTGTATTTCCTACACTTATCTGCAAACGCTTTAAACTGAATTCTGAATCTTCATCCTGCACAAGTATCTTCCTCTGTCTTCATAATTTTTCACACAGAGGTCTTTGGTAGGATTTTTCAGGAGGTCAGAATGTGAAGTTGTGTGCCTGGTTGATATGTATTACTCATCTGAGAGCTACAAAGACATTTGCAGGAAAAATTCACACTATCCTTGGCTGCCTTTCTCATGGTAGTAGTGAACAGAGTAGTTATTGAGAGTAGAAAATAGTTATTTCTAAACCAAGTCTCATAGTTACTTCACTTTCTTTGCAAATATACTGAAATTCAGTATTTCCTACTAAAACTAGTTTTATTCTATCCTTTCATTAAAATGAGCCTTTAATGCCATATTTCAGAAGCATATATATTTTAGTCTCAAATCCTTAATAGCGTTTTTGCTAAGAAATCTATTATCCCTCTGATCTTACAAGATAATGACCTAATTTGTATTGGCAAACTGAGTGACACTGGTCTTTTGCTGTGCAACTCTGGATTTTAGCTCTCCAGACATCTAGTGCATGATCTACAAGATCTACCAGAAATGAGAAGTTATTTTTCAATAAAGCTGAGCTAAAATTGAGAGATATTTTAATAAAATTTGTACTAGGTACACCAAAATTTTTTCTCATACTGTTAATTGAATAGTATTTCTTCCATCCAGGACTTGTGCAGCTAAGGCTTTTTAAAAGATTTCCAGAATGAAAATAGCATGTATACAATTATTATATAGTTCCTTAGAAAGTTCAAACAATGTCTGCTTTGATGTATGTTTCCAATTAAGCTTGGAAAATGCACATCTTTATTCCAAACAGATCTACCTGTCATTGAAAGCAAAACCAAACCAAACTCAAAACCAAATGACAAAAAACAACCAACCAACCAACTAACCAAAGGGAAAACTCAGGTCTTCCTTTTGTTAGAGGTGATCACAATGTGCCATTTAGATACAAAACACAATATCACACAAGCACAGTAGCTGGAAGGCATTTTTCAAATTGTACAATTACAAACTGACATTATAGACGATACACTCTCATTACGACTGGAAAAGCATCAAAGTATGTTTGTTATCTCACTGAAATTAAACTGTACCAGTTGGAAGCTGAACTACATTTTACATAATGAAGATAAAGACTAGAATTTAAGAGTGCTTTTTTGAATTACAGCAGTCCTCTAATTGATTTTTGATGAATGTTTACAACTTGACCAAGTAAAAAAAAAAAAAAGCAGGTGTTTATAGGAGCAAATTAATCAGCCTTTTCTACTCTGTTTTCCTTTGTACTTTTCCAGTCATCACTTTTTTTTTTTGAGAAAAAAAAAGTTAACACTTTAGTAATCTGAATTTTCTCTTTAAATGGACAACATCAAATGTCACTGAAATTAGGGAGGATAACCACTGAGTGAACCACAGAGCAATTAATAAAATGCAAGACAATTTATTAGAAAATATTTTTTCTTCTTTCTTTCAGTAGGTCCTGAGAATCAATTGTCCTATAAAATTTTTAAAGAAAGTTAAAATGTCAGTATTTTACGTACCAAATTCTGTCATAACAAAGCAGTGTGAGATGTACGTGGAAATGCTATAAAATGTCATATGACTGTGCACTTCAAAAAGAATGCTAATTTAGGTGAACTTTAGACTCTTTAATAAAAATTAAAATTTTTAGAAGTAATTTAAATTAGAAGAAATGTGGGCTTCCACCTATCATTTAAAAAAGATTTTTGTTTATTAAACCAGTGGAAAAAAATCATCTCAGTTTGGATTTTATTTTGCATAGAAAAGATCAATTTAATTGAAATCTCAATATTACAGTGTAAAACACTAAGGTAGAAATCAAACATCTGAAGTGTTTATATATAAGGGAATTTTAGATGCAATATATTTTCTCTTGACTGATTTTCTGTTTTACAGGAGATATTGGCAGAGCTTTGCTTCTTTTGCTTTAAAATCTTTGAAATGCAGAGGGGGTGGAAGAAACTAAATAAATTATTTTGAAGTAAAAAGAAGATACTTCCAATAATTTCTCACTCCAAAAACTCTTTCTATTTATTTTATTTTTGCAAACAAAAAGTCTGTTTTTCATATGTCCTGATACCTAAAGTATAAGCCTGTAGAAAGCCACTAATGTGCTTAATGTGGCATGAAGCAGAGACAGCATAGTGAGAACACAAATAAATAAGGAACAGCTAAAATTTTGAAATCTTTGAGCTAATGATGCAATATTCGGTTCCTAAAACTTTTCAAAACTTCAGTGAAATTCATATATCATCCTTTTACAGTGACATATATTTCAGAGTACATATTATTTATAAAATGTAGTTAATCTCTCCCTAATATTTTGATTTACAGTGTTGTTCAGTCTTAATTGTGTCCTGCATTTTCAGAGTAGTGTCTGTCTTATAATAATAATACATAACTATGTTTGTAAATCTTGCATTCATGCCATGGGCACACATTTGAATCTTGCAAAGGCTTTATCACTTGTTTTTCCTGGGTCTTGAACATGTAAGTATGAAGTAGAACTGAAAGACAAACATACAGGTCTTGCTAATGAATCAGCATTTGCTTTTAGAGTTTAATTCTACTAGGCTTTTCTATAGCTATTTTTGAAGGTACTTGTTAAATTTAAGTAATTTTTTGAGAATTGTACATTCTCCAATCATGTGATCTATTTTCCTTTTAAAGTGTTATGGTAGGTTTATCCTGACTGGGCCTACCAAAGATGTTCATTTGTGTCTCTCCTCAGTTGGACAGGGGAAAGAAAATATAATGAAAGGCTTTTGTCATGGGTGGAGATAAGGACAGGGAGAGATCACTCATCAGCTACTGTCATGGACAGAACAGGAGAAATAAATTGAATTTATTGCCAATCAAATCAGACTAAGATAATAAGAAATAAACCCAAATCTTAAAAACACCTTCCCCCTATCCCTTCCTTCTTCCTGGGCTCTGCTTTGCTCCCTGTTTTTTGTGTGTAATCCTCCAGTGGCACAGGGAAATGGCAAATGGGGAATGGGGACTGTTTTTCTTTGCTGCTTCTTCCTCATCAGGGGAAGGACTCCTCACTTTCTTTTCATGCTCCAGCATGGACTCCTCCCAAAAGATACAGTCTTCCATGAACTCCTCTAATGTCTGTCTTTCCCACAGGTTTCAGTTCTTTACAAGTGCTTTAGCATGGGTCCGTTCCATGGTGTAGCCCTTCAGGGACAGACTACTCCAACACAGGCTTCTCACAACTTCCTTTGGACAGTCACCTGATCTGGCGTGGGGCTTCCCTTAGGCTGCAGATGAATATCAGCTGTATTGTGGACCTGCATGGGCTGTAGTGGCACAGCTTCCTCACCAGTCTCCTCTATGGTCTGCAGGGGAATCTCTGCTCCACTGCCTGGAGCAACTCCTGCCCCTCGTTCTTCACCGACCTTGGTGTCTACAGAATGGTTTCTCTTTCATATTCTATCTCTGCTGTTCAGCAGGTTTTGCACAGTATTTTTTAATCCCTCTTTGTAAATCTGGTATCCCACAGGCATTAACATAATTGCTGATTATTTTGGCCTTGTCCAGTGGTGATTCTGTCTTAAAGCCAGCTGGCATTGACTCCCTTGAACATGGGGGTAGTTTCTGGCATCTTCTGACAGAAGTCACTCCTACACTCAGCCTGCCACCAAAGACTTGTCATGCAAATCCATTACAGCCATTTTAAATTAGTTCAGGTGTCATAAAAAATTACAACCAGCCCATATTGTTTGTAGTGATGTTCTGCTTGAAAATCCAAAATTTAATTTTGGGCCTTTACCTCAACAAACTCCCAATAATCTGTTAGCGTTTGCAACTCAACCTAAGTTTGTCATAAGACACACAAATGTGCTTTTGCTTTTTAAAAATAATAATATCACAGAGAGTATTTTCTCTGTATGGACACCTATATGTAGCTCATTTCTCTGCTCAAAAGGTGCAAGGATAATCAGATTTTTTATCCACTTTCTTTCTGTTTTGACTGAGCTTACAGTATTGTAGGGACATAACTGCATGGCTTTCTTAGGCTGGATCTCATTATGAACAGTGGTTACCAGAAGATTACAGCCTCTGTCCCTACATAGGGTTCTGCACTTTGGCCACAACAAGCCCATGCAGCACTACAGGCTGGGCACAGAGTGGCTGGGGAGCAGCCAGGCAGAAAGGGACCTTGGGGTACTAATTGACAGGAAGCTCAACATGAGCCAACAGTGTGCCCAGGTGGCCAAGAAGGCCAATGGGATCCTGTCCTGTATCAAAAATAGTGTGGCCAGCAGAACCAGGGAAGTGATCCTTCCCCTGTACTCTGTGTTGGTGAGGCCACACCCTGAGTACTGTGTTCAGTTCTGGGCTCCTCAGTTCAGAAAGGATATTGAGGTGCTGGAGTGAGTCCAGAGAAGAGCAACAAGGCTGGTGAAGGGACTGGAGCACAAATCCTATGGGGACAGGCTGAGGGAGCTGGGGTTGTTTAGTCTGGAGAAGAGGAGGCTCAGAGGTGACCTCATCACTGTCTAGAACTACCTGAAGGGAAGTTCTAGCCGGGTGGGGGCTGGTCTCTTCTCCCAGGCAGTCAGCAATAGGACAAGGGGGCATGGGCTCAAGCTCTGCCAGGGGAAATTTAAGTTGGATATCAGAAAAAAATTATTTCCAGAGAGAGTAATCAGGCATTGGAATGGGCTGCCCAGAGAGGTGGTGGCTTCACCATCCCTGGAGGTTTTTAAACTGAGATTGGACGTGGCACTGAGTGCCATGATCTAGTAAATGGACTAGAGTTGGACCAAGGGTTGGACTTGATGATCTCGGAGGTCTTTTCCAACCCAATCGATTCTATGATTCTATAATGAGCAGCACCATGTACATTCACCAACTGGACTATTTAAACTTCTGGTAAGTTCAGGAAGTGTTTAAGACAAGGAGAGACATTCTTCCATGTCTAATCTCATCAAAATAATAAATATAACATGACAGATAAATCAACACTATGGATTATGAATAATAACACCCATGAAAACATAATGCCAGTGATGTTTCCTTCTTCAGATGATTAAAAGTACTGAAATAAGGAGAATTTATCTTTCAGAACACAAAGAAGAAAATAAAAGAAATAGGTGGTGAAATATATAAATAAATATGTTTTTTGTCATGGATTTCCTCATAGAATTTCTTAATCGAAAGTTGACTTAAAGGATTGATTGTTGAAGGGATGAGAAGAAAAGAAAGAATAAAATAATCATTTTGTTAGTAAACTGCAAATCCAATAAAGCAATTGACAAAAATCCCCCAAGAAAACTAACTGTGCAATCCTAAAATGACATTGTTACAGTCACTGACAGCATGAATGGGTTTCTTCTCTAAAGTATATAAGCCCCAAAAAGCATCTTACTAAAATAACAGATCTCTGTATCTTACTATTAATCATTTTAAAATTAAATAATAATAATAGATAAAAAAATACAAAGCCAACAGTAAATATCTCAATTAGACTAGATTTTAAAATCATAGAAACTGCAAAGGCAGCTGCATGGTGTTCTGAGTCCAGTAATGCTATGTCATGGTTTAGCAATTGTACTCCCCAATTCATTGCTCCAACTGAGAATCTCCACACCATGTGCCACTCTCTCTCCCTACCTCTCCCTTTGTCCCTCCTTCTGCAGCAGAATGGAGAGGAGAATTAGAGGCACAAAAGCTGAAGATAAGGCGTTGAGATAAAAACAGTTTACTGGAAACAGCAATGAGATAAGAAAACTAACAGTATCACCAACAACAGTAATGACAGGGTACAAGAAACAACCATTCACACAGAAACATATCTGACTGCTCTGCCATGCCACACCATTGTGGAAGAGAGCCCTTCCCTTGTGCCTGGATAATGAGTTGGTATAGAATAACATTCAGGTCACAGTCATGCTGCCTCCTGGCTCCTGCAAAAATTAATCCTGTCCTGGCTGGAACTGGGACACAGTAGAAATTAATTGTACATGTAATTTCCTTGATGCAGCTCATGACCAACATGATGTCATTGCAAATTAATTCTATAGAGATGTTCTGAGAAGACTAGAAAAGAAATGAGCTCCAAAATACTTTATATCTCATTAAAACTGTTTTCTGTTTTTAGCTGGGTGATTTTTAGTCTGTTCCCTGTATTACCTCTCAGTCACGAAATAGTAAAAAGCAAAATTGGTACAACATCACCAGCAGAAAGTTCTCAAAGACACAAACAATTTCCTTGAAGAGTGGCAACAACGCACAGATCATCATCAATAAAGAAATATGTGACAATATACTAAAAGAGGGGAAAAACTTAAAAACTACCAGGAAACAAAGAGTAAAAGAGAAAAAGAAAGTAAAAGAAAACATTGGAAATTGAATACAAACAGATATTTCCAAAAGAAATGTTGAAAAATAGGGAATCATCGACAGTCATTTACCAAAAAAAAACCCTATTATGATGGAAAAATTCAGCCAGAATAGGCAAAAATGTATAATGAAAGCACACCATTAAAGCAACCAGGTGTCCTGCTAACTGCCAAAGTCCCTGTAAGTTGCCTTTATTTGCTACAGTGTTCCCTACCAGCTGGATAATAGGTGTTCCCACAGTATGTGAATGGGAGCCATCTGCAGAACATCTGCAGCTACAAACATTTAGAAGCTGAAGAAAAATAGGTATTGTTTCATGTTGCCATCACAAAAACAGAACTAAACAAAGAAATCTGATTTTAATTAAGTAGGTTAATGCTTCAAAGTGTACCATTTTCAAAAGAATGAAGAAGGAAGTGACTTTTTCTCTTTTTTTTTGTTTGACTAGTAGCCTCAAGTCCAAACAGGCTGATGAGACTTTGAGCAGCACATTTTTCTTCAGTAGAGATTATTTTGATAATCACAATTCTCTCGTGTCATATAGCTTTGATACAGAATCAGATAATGAGTTTCATTTCCCTGGGTGTCAGATTGCCTGTTATCTGTACAGGAGTTTGACTCATATGTCAGCTAATTCACTGACACCAAATGTCTGAAGACAGAACAAACTAGATGGAAAACCTGAAGACAGAATGGAGTTAAAGTGTCTTGGAAAATAAAAGTTTTGCAACTGTTGCACTCCAGCTCAGAATCAATGGTGCTTCTTTTTCTATGTTGGCTGCAATAATTTCTGAATAATTACTTTAAAAATTTATTTTTAGGAAGGGGGCAATCTTGACATTGTTCCTGCTAGACAAATTTCTGTGACATTCTCTGCTTGGTCTCCATAGGAAAGCTTATTTTTCAGCAGATCTCTGTTTCACTCTGTGATATCTCCAAGAGACTGCAGATTGCTGTGGGTCAAGCTGCATGGACCCAAGTTACAGTTTGTTCCCTCTTCTTTTAGAGAAAGAATTTTGCCCCTACTCTTTCCATACAGAGCCTTGATCTAACAAAGAAAGAAAAAGGACATCTTTGAGCTAGTGTGGTAGGTTTGTCTTTAGTTTTAGCTAGGCCTTAGCAGGCCCAAAGGATGTGACATAGATTAGAAGGGACAGGCATCACCTGACTTAAGCAACCAAAGAGGTATTTCATATCATCTGACATCATCAAGAAGTATAAAAAGAGAGGGAGGTGGAGCTTCTGCCTCTTTTGGTCTTTGTCTTAATCCCAGAAGGACGCACTGTGCAGTCCCAGGAGGGATGGGAATCTCAGGCCTGCCACTGACTCACCACCATGTTATCTTAGGGAAGCAAAATATTTGTTCTTAGTCCTTCTCTCTGCTTCGGATTGTCTCTGGTGAATTGAATTCTCCAGAGTGATTTGTAGTTAGAATGGTAGGATTTGTGTTCAACTGGGAGTGGGGAGTTATTTTTTGTTATTTCTAACTTATGTAAGTGTGTATTATATTGTAGCTTTCTTTTTAATTTTCTCTTTTCTGTATAAATATATACAGTTAGCTTAAGTATAAACCTAGTTTGAGTTTCTGGTTGGTTTTTTTTTTTCTTTCTCTCTTTTCTCAGCGAGAGGGGGAGGGAGGCTGACACTCTGTATTGGGCAGTGGGTATTTTGCCAGCTCAACCAAAGACAGCTAGCCTAACACAAAGGAAATCACATCTCTGTATAAACAGCTCCTTCATTAAATGTAAGAAGATTTTGTCACAGAAAAATCTGAACTACAATATTCCATATAACAAACATTTACCTAATGTTGGAGCATTCTAAATATGATGTTAACAATATTCCCCCAGTTCAATTTGGAGTAGAGTGTGCAAGAAGGAGAATTATCAGTTATTTCATACTGAAAAAATCTTTTTATCTATGGACATTCCCACTAAAAGAAATGCTAAAATGGCTCTTTGGATACTGACATTTTCATACCTTTTTGGCTTTCAGAACAGATAATAACCCCAGTCTTAGCAGGTCTTGGAGACCATGTATCTGAATTTTCATCAAGACCACTATCACTTTTTAACAACCTACTTTCAAAGTATTTTGTACCTACTTCTGTCTTACAACTGAATAGACTGGTGGTTCAATGCTATACAAGTCTTTCCATGATTCATCTGTTATCAGCTAGAGGCACAACATAGATATTACCTGCAAATGGAATGGGCAGAAAAGAATAACTAAAAAAATCTGCAATTGCTGTTCTGCAGTATTGGTGCAGACAAATGAAATTATGTTTCTGATTAGCTTCAACAACCTTAGATGAGAATAAAAAGACAGAATAGGTAGTCTCCTAGAAGGTAGTTTTTCACTTGTTTTTCCCCTAATTTATCTTACTGCAGGAAAATATATAGTGTGTATGTATATAAATATATATATATATTCTTTTTTCCTTGTTTGAATAAAAGAACTAGCTCTAATGGTCTGGCCCTTTTCAAAGTAATTTTAAAGCACAATCTTCAATGTTTTAAGAGCTTGTAAAACAGCTTGTAGTGTCCACAGTACTTTTAAATATATTTATATAATGAGTCATAACAATATTTATGGGGAAAAATACCTTCTTAATTTAGGTACATTTTCAGATAAAGTACTTGGGTACTCATTGCTCTATTGCCCATCATTTTCTGCACAATTTTCACTAAAAAAATATATGGTAATATTAGCAATTTATTGTAAGTGATTTTTCAACCAGTGCAGTATCATAAGTAAATAAAAATATTTTATTATCATTTAGTCTTTTGTTTTGCTCTTCACAAGGAACTGAACAGAAAATGCTTCATACACAGATAATATCAGTAACAGAAGAACAGAGGCAAGTGTTTATTGTTAAGTACAGTCCTTCTCATTTAGGATCTTCTTCTTGCCACTAGCAAAACCCACTAAAATTTATATGACAAGATGATTTTGAAGTGCTCTAAATAAATATTTATTGTATTTATTTAAATCATGCTTACCTAGATGTACATGTGAAAATATTATGAGAGCTCAAAAGTTAACTAAGTTGATGCAAAATAAAGTTAATACATCTATTATGTAATTATTCTATTAATAGCATAAAATGTGATGTGTATCACCAAACAATATTAGTGTACCTACAACTGTATATATATATTTTCTCAGCTCATATGGGCTCTTTTCACTTCATCTTTATTTTTTTGTTTATTTCCTCAATGTAATTTCCTCATTAGAGGGGAGAAAAACCACGGGGTTGTCTCCTCTGTTAGTAGATTTGCATTTGCTACATGGTTTTGCTTCCATGTTGTCCTAATCCAGAAGTACAATTTACAGGCTTTCATCAGTGGAGTAGATATTAAATGGTCAATGAAAGAAAGTGAACGTTTCTGATTGATCTAGACAATTCTAATAAATGTGGTTCAGTAACACTGTAATTATGGATATCCACTTCAAGCAGAGTTGAAACAAAATTATTTTAGTTGTACAGCTATTTTAGTTGTAAGTAAAAGGCTTAGCTGGCTTTAACAAAAGAATTATTCCAACAGATAAATGAGCATTTGAAAATTATTAATTATAAAAGTATCTTCAATATTAGATTGAAGATTTAATCAGTAGGATCATGTTTAATATGTATATTTTAGCCCATTTTACTCCACAGAAAGAGAAATGATGTTATGAAAGTGCAAAGTGACAAAGTAACAGGGTGAAGGCCTTATTAGAATAGTGAGCAAAAACCAACAACAAAAAATCCTTCAGTGAAAGCTGTAACAGGTTCAGGAATAAGAACAAAATACTGACAAGTTAGGTGAAAGAATAGAAAATCCTTGCTGACACTGAAAAATCCAAGCTATTTTTTCAGTTACTTGCTCAAAAGCTCTCAGGCAATTGTCACATGTATTCATTTAGTATACACACATCCTATTGAAATAGAATTATAAAAAATATTTTCCATTAGATTTCTTTAAGAGCCTTTACCAGAAAAAGACAAGAGTGCAATAAGTTCACAGGATTTATAGCTAAACATGCATATTCATACTTAATTAAAGTTTTTATATTCACTGTAGACACGAGAATGAATCCGCTCTGGATCTTATTGTCACCATCAATTAATGAGTTAGTAAAGGTCACAACATGGTAAGTAATTAAAAGGAAATAACTTGGCCAATTACCTTAGCTATTGCTGCTGCTTTTCTTCTTCTTTTTTTCTTTTTCCTTTTTTTCCTTAATTCATGAAAACTCTATAAATCCCTTGTGATTTGCAGATTTAAGTAATTCTATTTTTACTCTTGTGGCTTGAAAACAGTAGAATTGGAATGCCAAGGTGGCCCTGTGTTTTGGGTTTAGCTAGGTGGGCCTAAATTTAAGGCTTTGGATTTCAGGTAGGCCTGGGACTGTCCGATGACTTGGGCTGGGATGAGCTGGCTGACAGCTAACTGCTTCTAGCCAATGGTATTCCATACCATATTCTGACATCATCTCAAAGTGTAGGTCAGTTCCTCCATAGCTGTGGTCCCAGGAAGACACACTGTGCCATCCCAGGAGGAACAGGAGGCCCAGGCCCATCACTGGCTTACCACTTTGTTAGCTTAGGGAAGTAGGATGTTTGTTGTCTTTCTCTCTGCTTGAGTCTGTCCCTCTAGGGATTGAGTTCTCTGGAGTGATTTGTAGCTAAAATAGTGATATTTGTGTTTGATGGGGACTGGGGAGTTATTTTTTTGATATATCTAACATGTCTAAGTGTACGTTATACTGTAGTTTTAATTTTCTCTTTACTGTATAAATATATATAGTTAGTTTGGGTTTAAACCTGTTCTGAGTTTCTAGGTTTCTTTTCCTTTCTCCCTTTTCTCAGTGGGGGAAGGAAGGCTTTGACTCTGTATTGGGCAGCTGGCATTTTGCCAGCTCAACCCAAGACAGATAATTGGTGGAGAATGCGGGCACTGACCAAGGACATTGGCAAGTGACCCAGGAGTTCGGCAGGTTTCCCAGAAATTTTGTAAACTATGAGGAATTTATCTCATTGTTTTAGTACATGTAGAATATAAACAATGGTTTCTTGCTGCTGAATGCTTGTTTTAACTGTTTTACTGACTGTCTTTGTGAGTTCAGACAACTCCAATTTTACCTGCTGTGAATGCACCCACTCCAGGGAGAGGCGTGACAGCCCAAGAGACCAGGCTTTTGCTCCTACCCCATCTTGACGGAGAGCAAACCCGAAACATGAGTCTCGTGGTGAACTGTGGTCCTTCTTACATGACCAGAGGGAAGACATGAGAAGGGACAGTGAATCTACTTCTATGCTTGAGGCCCAGGTATGAAAATCAAAATGGAAGAAAGCTGGTAAAAAAGCTGTGCACATAATTGAAGCAGAGATCCCAGAACAGAGTCAAGAACATCAATAAGGCTGCCCTGCCTCCCGCCAGGAGGAGGAGGAGGACAACCAAGTCTATTGGACATTGCTGAACCAGAGGGGTGGCCAAAGCTTTCCCTCTACAATGACTTGTGGATGATAGCCAGTGACCTGTAGGGGTGGCTAAACCAATGGAAGAACAGTAATTGAAAGCATGGAGAGGTCCATGTAGGCTGTTGGTGTGTGGTGGGACACTGCTCCTTGAGTAGAATCTGTGAAGATTCATCATGTGGATGCTCATTTGCCCAAAAGCTGAGCTGATGAGGAACATCACACGCCAGTGTAGGGATGAAGACCCCTGAGAAGAGTATGGTGACCCCTGAGAAGGGGATGGGATGATCCCAGTGTGTTCCTGAAGGACATTCAACCTTGAGAAGACACAATAACTTGCATTTTGAGTTCTCTGTTGGACATGAACGACTGGGTGAAGAAGACCTGAGCTGAACCAGTGTCGGTGTCCAATGAAGAACTGTTTTTTCCTTGCCTGAAATACCCCATCCTAATGGAGTAATGCCTACAATATGAAGGAGTGGAAAACAGCTCTGAAAAGAACAAAGACTGTTTAAGCATGGGAATAGATAAATACAAACTTACACGATATGAGTTTTGACATAATTTGGTATAAAATAAGGGGTAGAAGTTGTGGTAGTTTTAGCTAGGCCTCAAATTAGAAGGCTCAGAGAACCCATGCAGATTAAGAGACAGATGTCACCTGACTTAAGCAACCAAAGAAATATTTCATACCAGATGACGCAAACCTGAGATATGAATACAGGAGTAGGAAGTGTTCTCTGAGTTGCCATCACGTTTGCAGTGGAGGCAGGACACACTACAACTGTCCTGCTGGCCTGGGCCTTACTCAGACCACTGTTACATCCTATTTTGTTTTAGTTTCAGAGAAGTAGAAATGTTTTATTGTTATGCTCTCTCTTTGGCCTTGCTGGGTGTCTTTTAGAGTATTTTACGGATCTAGAGTAATGAAATATGTTTTCGATGGGAAGTAGAAAATTGTTGTTATATCTAACTTGTGTAAGTGTATCTTGTAGTTTTCTTTTAATTTTCTCTTTTCTGTATAAATATATATAGTTAGTTTAAGTTTAAACAAATTCTAGGGTTTTTTTCCATTTTGCTTTTTCTCGGGGTGAGGTGGGGGAAGGAGGCTCTTGATTCTGTATTGGGCAGTTGGCATTTTGTCAGCTAAACCCAAGACACCCTGTCAAAATCACCATAGCTACCAGTAGCACTTGCTTTGGTGGGTTTGGATTTTTCCCACTTTAATAATAAAAAATCCAGCCTCACTCTGAGCATATGAGAAAATTGGGTGATATGAACCACTGCCAGTTATTTGAGGGCTTAATTCTACTGCCTCAAATACTAAGTTTAGACTACATGTTTCTAGAATTCAAAGGTGAGTCTCTGCCCAGTTTTGCAGGTGACAAATAGGAGGTAGAGGGCAACAAAGATCTCCCACTGTCCCTGGAGTATATATGTGTAAAGCCAGGCACATAATTTTGCCTCATACAGGTCAGCTTTTTGGAGACTGCAAGATGTCTCAGCTCCATCCCTCACTGTCAGTCTGCCCTGCAGGCTGCCCAACATGCCCAACAAGCATCAGATGCCAGGGCTTCAGGGTCATTTGCTTTCTAAACCTGTATTTTCTCATGGAAAATTTGCTGAGTTAGTGCATGAATCCTCTGAAAGCACATGGACTGTGAGTGAGTTCACACACCCAGGAGCAAGTTTTTTCCAGAAAATAAATAATGTCAGGCCTGGGTCAGGTCGTTTAAGAGGCTCATTTCCTTTACAGTACAGTGTAGGCCCTTCATGAAGAACCAGAAAATTTGTGCTTTACCATATATATGAGTTTTAAACTTAAGGCAGGGCCTTAGAACCATAGAATCATAAAATATCCTGAATTGAAAGGGACCCACAAGGATCAAGTCTCTGCACATGACAACCCCAATAATCACACCATGTGCCTAAGATCATTGTCCCAAATGCTTCTTGAACTCTGTCAGGCTTGCTGTTGTGGCCACTTCCCTGGGGAGCCTGTTTTAGAGCCCAAATACTCTTTGGGTGAAGAGTCTTTTGCTAACATCCAACCTACACCTCCCCTGACACAGCCTTAGGCTGTTCCCTTGGGTCCCATCACTGGTCACCACAGAGAAGATATCAGTGCCTGTCCCTCCTCTTCCCCTCACGAGGAAGTTGTAACTGCACTGAGATCTCCCCTCAGTCTCCTTTTCTGCGGACTGAATTAGCAGCTTGTTCTGTGTGACAAAATGGAAGCTGCAGGATATGCACCCGTAAATTCCTTCTGGATAGAAAGTCACACCTAAAAATTGCCTCAAATCAGGAAAGGTTCAAACATCCTTTTCCTTGTAAATGAATCATAGTTTCTACACAGCTTTTTCTTTCATTAAATAAAATCAACTTTCATCATATGTCATACAAATGAAATTGAAAGGCTGAGCTCCTTTTCCTCCCTGCTTACCCTTCTTCAAGGGTGACCATGTGTGGGATTGAAAGCCTGTGCTGTTCTCTATGCCACATGAACTTTTTCTTTGCTTATATCATTCCCACTTGCAGTTTCAATAGTGTTCATCTATTTGTAGCTTCCTTTATCTTATGTCATTGCATATTTTGACAACATAATTGGTATTCCAGAGATGTAGGATAATTTTTGAATACAAATTCACTGCTCAGAATATCATTTTCCAGGTTTCCAGTAAAAATCTGAGGGTGGCAGGGATAGTTTTCCATATGACATATTTATTTTGAGAATTCATTTTAATTGTCCTTACCTAGTTACACAATTTAAATCTTTAGCATTATAAGAACAGATCAGCATAAAAGCTCTTTTGTATGGGTCACAATTTAGAAACAGCTTTTTACAGAAGAGATAAAAATAGCTGGAAGGAATATTCCTGTAGAAAACAGTATTAATTGTTAATGAAAATAGATAGTTCAGAGATGAAAGGAAACAGGTTTCTGGTGGGTTTTGTTTGAAGTTTGTTTGTGTGTTTGTGTTTTTTGTGGGGTTTGGTTTTGTTTGTTTGGGGTTTGGGGTTTTGGGTTTGTGTGTGTGTGTGTTTTTTGGGTTTTTTTAAGACTACACTCCATATAAAGCTAATAAGTATAGGTATTTGACACAAACTTTGAATGGTAAGACAAAAACCTGTGTACTGAGTTGTTTTGAGAATGTTTCTTCCTACAGAGTCTTGTGCAAGATGTATTTGGCACAGAAAGTTGGTATGGGAATTGCATTATCTTATTTTAGGTAATACTTGACAAATTTTATCTGGTTTTGATAAAAGCCAATTACAAGGATAATAATTTCAGAAACAAGAACTCTCTCGTCATACATTTTCAAAGCTCAACGCTTGGAAATTAGTTCACTCAGAAGTGCACTTGATTTTGATTAAAAATCACAATAAGCAGTGTGTTAAGATGCCAAAAGCTCAAGAATGTAAGGAGAGGCAAATGTCATCCTGCCCTTATTTTCCAGTCAATGACCAGGACAGGTATTTTTGAGGTGTCTTGAACTGCGCATCTCTTCACTAGTGTAAAGACCTTAACTAAATGAAGCAGCCCAGTGATTTCTGCTTGCTTACTGAAAATCCTGCCAAGGTGAACTCAGAGTGCAGAATTTAGCATCTTCATTCAAGAAGTTGGTCAGAAATTCTACCAGTCTCTCTCTTATTTTCTTCTATCCCTTGCTCTAACCTTTATTATGATATTATGCCTCACAACTTTCATGTTCACTCCAAGAAGTGCAGGAATGGTAGATAAAAAGGAAAGGTAACAGGAGGCAATGCCAATAAACAGTAACAGACAACTGGAGATTCATTATGCCTCCTAGAAGGTGAGCTGAATTTTGAATGACTAGAAAAAAATATTGTTCAAACATGGGTAGAATTAGAAAGTAAAAGAACTGGTAGCCTCTTCATAAATAATACAGTGCTTGTCTTTTCTATGTGAACAATCTTATGAAAAATTTATGGCTAATACCTGAGTTTCAGAATTCTTGCTGCCTTGACTAGCTATACAAATTGTATCCTTACTATCTTTTTTCACTGGTATATGTATTTGTAACAATGAACAATTGCTGACAGAACTCAAACTGGACTCCACAAAGGTAGTCATTATACACATAAAAAACTTCAAAGACTTTACAACCTGCAAGATGACAGGACAAAGAGGGAAAAGAGAACCCTCTAAAATAAAAGCTTTTCCTTACAGCCGCACATGTTGAGAATTGAAATAATGTTGGATCGCCCCATTCCAGCAACCTTTTTAGTGGAATATGTTGCCTCATTATGTTGCCATTACTGATATACTATTACAATTTCAGCTTTCAGCTCTTTTTAGTTGATTTTTTTTCCATTGAAAATCAATGAATATTGCAAAAAGAAAAAAAATCTTGCTTTCAAGAAAATAGACATGGAGCAAACATGAATATTGCTAAAGTTATTTTTAATTGGGCTTTTGAAAGAGTAATTAAAAGTACTTATTAATGATTTTACACGAAGACATATTGTGTAGGAGGACCCAGATGTAACATACATAATGGTATGTTACATAGCATAATGTACCTAATGAAATTTTGACTCAATGTCTGTAAGTCAGAATGAAAGGTAAAACTAAGGAAGTTATTGTGTCATATGTCTCTGTAAATACATAGTAGCTATGCTCTCTAGTGCTTCCCAAAATTCTACTTCCCAAGATACCAAAGCTAAAGACCTCTTAGACAATACGTTTCCTGCTCTATCACTGTTCCTTACTTTCCTCCACAAGGAAATCTTGGCATAGAATGTCAATATGTATATCCAGATGTCAGCTTATTCTCCTTAGTGTGTAATTAGTCTTTGCCTCCAAAATTATTTTATTCAAGTATTAATACTACTGCATGAAAAAACATCATGATTGGACCCTAAATCCCGAAATAATACATGAGGAGTCTATGTTTTTCATCTTGTCCTACCTTCATGTTCATCAAGCATGCATCTTGTATCTCTGTTCTTATTTACAAACTAAAACAAAAAGAAACAGAGAAAGAATTGTTGGTATTAGCTTTTTCTTTCCCCCAGAATTTACAGTTTCTTTCCTTTATACCTAACCACACTGTTTTAAAAATTTTTCTGTAAAAAGCAGTTAGGTAGAAATCACAGATGGTATATCCACCTTTTTCTATTCCCTTAGTAACATCAATAATATTATATAACTCTATTAACTAGCTTACACTAAGGGATTGTTGTCATCAGCCATAAGTGTTTACAAGCCCAGAATACTAATAAGATCATACTGTGGTCACTAACACACTCACTAGATGCCTTCAGCAATGAAGAAATCCCATGTAGAAAAAAACATTGCAAATTAGAGGGAGTACTTTTTAACCAGTTCTAATTTCTGCTGTCCATAAAGTGGAACTAGAATATGTGTGATATATTCTAGCAGCCAAGCCTGTTTCACTTTTTCGGTTTGGCTTTCTTTCTAAATTTTAATATCTAATGCTTTCAGGTTTATGTTTTATGAGTACCCATAGAGATTTATGTACAGGGTTATCACCTGGGGATTAAGGAACTGGCTAGCTAAATATTCAGAAATCTGTTTAACTATTATAGAAACATTATTTCCTTGAGTCATTCTAGTTTGGCTCTTGATGAAGGGCCCATTGTGCAGCACAGGTCAGCACATTGTACATAAACACACTTCTAGCTTTCTCTGCATCTGGCTTTCAAAACTGCAGTAGGTTTTGGGTGTAAGAATTATGACAAGTTCCTTCTGCTTACATAAGAGAGTGTCTATCCTTGCATAACCTCTTTTTTGGTGTTGTGCACCGTAGTCCCTGTCTTCCCATGATATAAGCCTGTTTCTGCACAGCTATGTTGCAGGGGACAGCCATATCATCATGTACTTCCCACCACCACATCCTTGTTCTCAGCAGATAGAGTCATAAACTACTGGTGTGTCCCTGCAGTATACTTCTGCTTCACAGAGCAGAGCACTACACAGATTTTACAAAATGACACAGTGGTGAGCTGCAAAACAGCCTCCAGAGATTAGTCTCAATAACACATGGCCGTGTGTTTTAGTTAATTGATGTGACTGCACTTTTTGTGGGGAAGCACACAAACTGTACATGAACCCTGCAGAATGACAGTGACTGAGGAATCCCATAATGGTTTTTTTCCCCACTGCAGCACACCTGCTTCAAATGGGACCTTCCTCTTTTCTTTCACAGTATTCATTCTGACCCTTCTGGCCTCACCCTGCAGTGTGTAACTCAGAGACCTTCTGGACTGACATTAACAGTTTTTCTTTTATAATCTAATGATGGGGAGAACATACACTGATACCAAAAAGAGCAAAAATAACTATTATAGTTTCGGGATGTTAAAGGAAAAATTCTCTCCACTAATTCCCCATGCCATTAGTTAACAAAAGAAGTAGTCAACTGCTACCAATTCCTGATTGATCATTTTGAGTGGGGGAAAGTATGGCAGGGAACAGGTTTGCACTGTCTCTTTTGATTTTGGGGGACATCCACAACTCTGGCTGAACGCTGCAGTTGTGTGTGTATTGCTGTCAGAGAGAAGGCATTCTCCTACTCATCACTGCTGCTGTTTAGTGAGTTTTTTTTTTCTTGTCACTGCTGTTCTGGTTTGGCATTGTGAGCCCAGTCGCCTGCAGTGTTGTGGCCTGCCCACCCCACCACGGCAGCAACCCAAGAGAGAAAGGGAGAGAATGAGACAAGAGTCACAGCTGTTTTCAGAATATGCTACAGACCTTTCCTTCCTGGGAACTATCGCCATCCCTCCACTTCTAGCTTTTCCTTCTTCGTTGGGGACAAAGGACAAGCAGAGAGAGAGAGAGTGTCCATGTGACTACACCCCTTGTCTCTGCCTCGTTGGGAAAAGACTGAGAATTTACCTTGTAGCCAGCCAAGGTGTGACACTGACACTGTCCATAAATATAACTGCACCAGGAGGAACCTACCATTTGGGAGTTGTTATTTTCTTGTTTTTACATTTGGTCTGCTGAGGGAATAGTTTCCTCTGGTCTGTTTACAGTTATATTTATATCTACATATATATGTATATGTATAGTAGTTAAAAACAGTTACTCTTCTTATATCTATTTTCTAATCAAAGTTCCTTTTTCTTAAATTTAATAAAGAGTGACATGATTATGGTGAAGGAATCCTTTTCTCTGTTTTTTTTTTTGTTTGTTTGTTTGGGTTTTTTTGGTAAACATTCTCGTTTTTCCCTCAAACTAAGACAATAACCAAACCCCAAACACTCAGAAATGTTCAGGAAAATAATTATGTAGGGTGTCTGAAACAATAATCAGAAAATTAATTGTGCTTACATATTTAATTAGAACATCTCCGTGATCAGCTGGACCCCTTTGCAGTTCAACAGATACCACTACATTAAGTTGTCCCTAATTCTGAAATTTTGTTGATAGAATTTTAAAGAAAAGTAATAGAACCCAGAAAATTACCTTTTTTTCCTGCACCACATTCAAAACTGAAGTGGCTAACACAGTTGCCAGTAAATCAACTACACTACAGCAGGGCATCATATCTGGAACACTGTGGTCTTGGAAAACCATCTCACAAACCAAAACTCTTACTATAAAATTTAATTAATTATAATTTAGTCTGAAATATTTGCCTTACCAATAGTATTTCAGAAGTGAAGATTTTCATGCAAAATGAAAGAAATGCAGGGACCTAGAGGAAACTGTCCATTAAAGGTATTATTTAGAAATAAAAGTGTCCTAAAATAACTATTGTCTTTTGAGATGTGTTTGCCATGCTCATTTTCAAATGGGGAAATTTGGGTTTATCAATCACTCTCCATCATCACAACAAGGACTTTAATGAAGCATCAGGGATAAAGATCATATGTCAATCAACTGTAAGGAAAGATTTAAATTGCATGTCACCTCATAAAAGCACATAGATTTTTATTATTCCAAAGGTTATTCTAGGAATACATTTTCAAGAATACGTTTTAGTTACCGAAAATAACAAAAAAGCTTGCATTACTTAAACATTGCAAGATCTTTTCTTAAGATTAAATACAGTTTTGTTTCATTAATATATCTACATTTCCAACTGAAGCTTATTTAACATCAACAATGGGATGATAAGTAACGGAAATCATAAGATGTAATGAAAACCTGACTTTTTACCCACTTGCATCTAACTTTTTTTTTTTTACATAAGAAGCCATGACAAGAGTGACAGGAACAAAGAAATCACAGTAGAGTTAGATTTTAGTAACTATTTTGCTCATAAAAAGATGATTTGCATTTTATTTTATACATCTCTCTATATTTTTTCTTTTCCTTTAATGAAACTCAGATGTCAGCTCCTGATTGAAACATCAATACTGCTACCTCTTTGTGACAATCTGTCACAGTGCATTATAGCCTTACAGTATTTCTATTTTAAATGACATACTGATTATGGCTGGTAAGAATTTTATAAAATTGCAGAAATGGTTAATTTTTGTCCATTTCTTCTAGGAAAAAAGTTCAGTTTCTAACATTTAAAATATCTCAGTTTCACTTAAACTGCTTTTCCTTCAAAATATCTCACAGTTGAGGGAAAGTGAGGTGGCCTTTGGAAAATCATTATATAAACAACCTGTATATCTTTAGAGAATAAGGCTGACAAATAAAAAAAAATCTGTTCTATTAAAGTGAATATTAAATATAGTCTTCAGTATATTCTGGCAATATATAAACTTGCTTTCTTGTGCTCTGAACAACTCACAGCCCATGTGACCATGTTTTGATGCTGAACTGATCTCATAACTCTTTTACAGGTACATAGTCTTGAATTGAGCACCTGACTATTTTGACTACAGGGCTTTAAGTTATCTTAGAGAAGAGACAGGACAATCCATATATGAAAGGAATTCCTATGAAAGAATCATTACTCCTGCAAAACATCAAGGGCAATAAAATCCATTAAAAAGAGAATTTTTATCCTTATCAGATAATATGCTTTAGGATAGGGGAAGCCATGATGTGAATCAAAAAATGTCAAATATTTGCTCTCATATTCCTGAAATATTGATAATGGCAATTGGTAGCACATACTGCCCTACCTATAGTACTCATGAAAATTGTTGTCAGTGATGTAAAAAGGCTTACTGAAGATAACAAAAAAAAATCATTTTTACCCGCCATAGTCATAGTCATTCCATAGTCATTAAAATATAGCTTTCATATTGAGTTGCAGGTCTTTGGGAGAAATGAGCAATGATAAAAAGCTAAAGCTTCCCCTTGATTTCCTGATTGCTATCCCTTACGCATGATAGAAAAGGCCAAAGGAAAATCAAACAGTGCAAACTATCATATTTTCTTTATTTACAACAACTTTCTTCCATTAGTCATTCAGCCATAAGGCTGAATCTCAAAAAGGAATTAAGATGATAGTCTGCTATTACTTTTTCACAGCAAAGCATCTTATGTTTCAGAGATCCAACCAATAAGTTGAAGAAACACAAAACTGTTCAACTCTTTATGCTTCCTCTTCCAGTTTATTTAATATAACTGGTAGGATAATGTGATTAGGGATCAATATAGGAAGAAGAAAATAATTATTTTGTTTTCCCATATATCCTGAAATCAAAGAAAGAAATTTTTTCTTCTTACAGAGGGGTATCCTAAAGGTCCAAAAGGCATTGCTGAAACTGTGAAGAGTTCATCACAAGTCATCTTTCAGTTTTCATGTAACTAAACAGATAATGCGAAAAAAATCAGGTTGTTTGTAGAGGAAGTGGATGGAGGGTGAGGAATGTGGGTGGGGCAGGGAAGAAAAGAGTTTTCCCTTTCCCTTTGTTTTCCAGAAGAATTAAATATTTCGTCTCTCATATCAGTATAGTGTCAGATCTTTCTTTCAATCCACAGTATTTTAGTAACTCTCTAGAATGGAAAGTAGAAGTTACAGCTCCAAGAATAAATTCAGTTTGTAATAAATTGACCCAGATTAAATGTTCTCCATGCACTGCTATACATATCAAGTCAATAAAAAATGTCATGGGTCATTTCACAAAATTCTTACAATTAGGTCATTAATTTAATATTGCTGTGTTGACAGATTTATAAACCAATAAACAGTGTACAGTTTTTAAAGTTTAGTGAAGATTATTAAAATGCTAATGAAAGTGTGCTATTTTAGGGAAAAAGAACACCCTAAGTTATAATTAATTTTATTTGCAAGAAACCAATATTTAACAGTTCATAACACAGATGAAAAATGTGCAAAAAAGTCTTGCCTGATCCAGTGTGATTTGTTACAAAGCTGAAAAGAAAGAAAAGAAATGTATAGGTAAATAAATCTGGCTAAAGTCAACAATTTCTGTGACTGCATAGGGAAAAAAACCCTAAACAAAACAAACACAAAACCAAAACCAAATTAAAAAACTCAAACACAAAACCAAACCCAACAAAATACAAAACAAACAAACAAAAAAACTCAAAAAATCCCCCAAAAACAGAGAAACAAACCACCCCACATTTTACACAGTGTATTAAAAATTCCTTGCCTTTTTGCAGCAATCTTGATTTTGCCCCAGTATTCTAAACTTTTCTATTTGATATAGATTTTCATTCTTCATGTATCCTAGTCTGTTCCTAGTCCTCTTTTAGCTAACTCCAAGAGCTGCTTGCTGTAAAAGATCAAACATTAATGTTCTGTTTATTGAGCTGAATTTCTGTGTGTACACAAAACAGTTCACTACTTCTCCAGGAAATACTATTATTTCTACAGCATCTGCCTTCTTCCATCTTTATTGCCAGGGAAATACAACTGGAAAATTACTCTGCTACGCCAATTGCTGGAATCAACCAGAGTTTTAGAAGAAGGTTGATATAAATCATTCTGTATAGCTGAGCAGATAATACATAGAAATTTTAAAATTATTTTTCAGGACCTCACATTTTCATAAGAAGGATTCCCATGCTGGCAATGCTTTAATAAATATAGCCTATCTTTTGAAGAGTCTCATATGTAAAATCAAACTTAAAACACAAAAGAGAAAGGATGCAATGAACAACAGTTCTCTGGTTTTGATGTACTTGGAAGTCTTTTTTAAAAGTTTATATGATGATTCCCACAAAAATGAGTGTATTTATCTGCTGGCCACTACAACATTTGAAATTGGTTTCATCAGGTATTTTTGAAATTTGGATTCCCTTCCAAATTCAAAGACACATTCCATTCATGGTATTTCTTTGGATAACTTTGTTTTTTTTAATTCCCAGATGTCCGCTCTCCTAGATTTAAAGAGTACAATTTTTCCCACAAAACTCAAAAAGGAAGACCTACAGTCCTAAGGACTGTCAATCCACACAACACTCTTCTTAAACTTTGGATGTACTATTACCCTTCATCTCAGTCTTTGCTGACAAAAGAACACTGAATTACAGTAAAGAAGAGGAGAAAGGTTCAGCAGTTCAACATAATTATCTCTTAGACCGTTATTTTAAGTGTGCCCTACTTCCCATACTTGACTGGCTAAAAAGCAAGATTTGTTTGCTGGACTAGTTCTCAGCAATCATTGCCTCTGCCATTCATTTGAATGATGACATTTCCTGTCACAGAGTGTTAAGTCAGAGTTTATACTGTTCAGTTGCCAGTCCATCCCATGAGAACAATACTTCATTATGTGAAGGTCCTTCTGAAGGGCTGCTCAGCTCTCTGAGCACTCTTTCCAGCTTTGTGTCATCAGTAAACTTCCTGAAGAGGTCTCTGCCCCTTCATCCAAGTCATTGATGGATAAGTTAAACAATACTGGGGCCAGTATTGTACTTTGGGGGACACCACTAGTGACAGGTCTCTAACTAGTTTCTGTGCCACTGATTTTAAGCCCCTGGGATCTACCATTCAGCCAGTTCTCAATTCACCTTAGCAAAAAATTCTCTGGCTTATCTCAACTGTGTTACAGAGATTTTTGTTGACATTTAGGTCTAACTTATTTCCTCAGTTGAGGCCATACAAACTGAATTAAGAGAACTAGAGTAATATGAGCCTAACATTAGTTTTGAAAGGACAATCAATACAGGTCCAAATCATGCTGACATTCTTTACATGCTTAAAGTTCTGTAATAGCAACTTATAGTGTTTTTCCAACATAAAATGATAGCAGGATGTATGCAGAGTATTATTCAATAAGTCTGTCTCCAGTACAAAACTTCAGAAAGCTTTTGGTAAAATGAATATTCCATTTTCCTCTCTGAAAGATCAGGCTAAAATTGAACAAGATCAGGTATCTAGACAGCTATAAATTTTTTCTTATATAAAATATGGTTATAATAAATGGCATAATAGAAAGATTGATGGAAATCCATGTGCACTTAAGATAGATCATTTACAGAGGAAAGCAAAAGCCTTCAGCAATCATAAAAGTACACAATTGATTGCTATGTTGTATCATGTTTTTGTTTCATAAAGTTTTTGCTGTATTTATTGCTTCGTCATTGCAATAGAAACAGATGAATGATTATTTTGAGGGTCTCTGACAGTGTAAGAAATGTGTCATGAACTGCATTTTTCAGAAGCAATTTAGAACTCCAAGTGAAAACCACAAAAAGACATGAGTTTATATATGAGTGCTAGAGCAAGCTTCAGGAAAAATATTCTTGAGGTTTAGGAAGGAAATGGATTTCAATATGTTTTCTATGCAGCAGTAAAAAAATGGGTAAATTTCAGCTCAAGTGAAAGGGAGCACTTTGTGCCAAGCATAAATTCCTTTTTGTTTTCTTCTCTCCTTGTCCTTCTCTTGAAAATCACACCTATTGTGTCTGTCAGTTTTATTCTGAAAAGTACTGAAAGTCTACACTCCCACTTAACATCAGCAGACAAAAGGTTTATGACAGCCTTGAAAGAGGTACATTCCCATACTCTTCTCATATGCGGCATCTTGTAATATAAAGTCCAGTGCTTCCTTTCATTCTCATTGTCTCTTAAATGTGAAATGCTTCTCAAAGTGAGGGTGATATTTGTTCAGGTTGGTGTTAGAGTAGAGAGGGCAAAATGAAGATCTGATTCCTGATTTCCTGCCACTGCAAGTCAGAAAGAACATATAGCTCAAATAAACCATTTCAAAATGGAAGAAAAAGGGAGGAAGAAGAAGGCCCATACATTCAGAACCAGGTAAGATACTCTTGATGATCTGGGAGCAGATTAAGTGCACAGGTGATTAAACTTGGGTCTGGCACAGTGCATTACATAGACTTTATTCTCTAGGAATAATTAAATATCTCAGATTACCAGGATTTAACAATCAGTAGAGCAAGAAGGCTTCTCTGGGAGCTGTTTATTGCTTGATTTCAAAATCACACGTGGAGACAAACAATAGGGGAATAAAAGATGTGCAGCCATTCTTACGAATTTGTGCCAAAATGTCTTTTACCCCCAGTTTCGCAGGTGTTTTTTGAAATGCACTGCCTGTGCTTGCCTGATGAAACTTCTTTCTGATCATCCTAGCACAATAAATCTGCCAATTTTGAACTGGTTTGTTAAAAACCTAGCAACTTTACCTCTGCCACACCTCACCATAAATACAGATGTGCACATGAGCTGCCTTTTGACTGTTCAGGTTCCATATTTCCCTACACTGCCAAAGTTCAAACCTGTCTAAAAAGGAGTACAAACTTTTGGAAAGTATCATGTGTATTAACAGTCTTAGTTTATCAAGCACTTTAAGTAAATAGTACAACTCCTGCAGTGGCTGTTTCTTCTCTGGCTTGACCTCAGAGTACTGTGGGACTGATGGAAGGTGAGCCAGAGGTTGACCATATTAAATTGCAGACAAGCACAGAAAGCCTCCCTAGTTGGGCAGAAATAAGGACCATAATTACTTCTGCTATGTTTATTTCACTGCAGTGAAGCTGTCAAATAATAGTTTCCTAATTTGATGTTTTTCTATTAATCAAAAGTAGCAGAAACAAAAAATGTAACAGAATATATTCGTTTGTTACATTACTTTCAGTAGCAGAGGTGTTACATACTCCTATTATCAAACATGTCTGACACTCAAGAAACAGTTTTCAGGAATGATTTAGCAAATTAGTTAAATATTCAAATACTATCCCTGAAAAGATATGACATTTTATTCTTATTCACACCTCTGTAGGACAATAAAAGTACATTTATTTAAGAGATGTAGTCACAGGAGTGAACAAAACAGGGTAAGAAAAGGGAAAACATGAAAAGCAAAACTATTTTCCTTGTATGAATGTTCAAACTTTATTCTTGAGTCATTTTTTGTAGGGGCAAATGAAGCTCTTGCTTTGCCTTTCAAGCAGGGTTAGAAACTGAGGAGCCAGGTCTTCATTTAGAATCATGACTTGAATTCTATCAGAAATTTATAAAGCTTTCAGAAAGTAATTCAGTTTAAATGTCTTGCTTCTTGCATTCAACCCCCCCCCCCCCTCCCCCGCCCTTTTTTTTTAATCTGTTTTCTTGTCTGGACATAAAAATTAAATGTATTACTCATAGTAAGAGCTTTTTGTGACAGGTGAGCTAGTTGTCTAAGGAATAAAAATAATCCAAGTTAATTATTAAATAGTGAAATTTCTTTTTACAATTTCCAATTTCCACTTGATTTTAGTTATTAAAAATAAAATTCTCAAATGTAAAACAATTTCTTTTCACTGTCTTGCCTTAAAGTTACTGCAGCATTGTATACTAAATTAAGAAACATCTATTAAAACAGCATCTATGAAATCCCAACTTACTATCCCTCTGTCCTAGTTACAGCCAGACAAAAAGGGATTTTTTGCCAGGACAGTGGCTGTGGCAGAAGCATTGTGGCTAGGAGGTTATTCTATATTATCTCATGTAATTGCCAGCAGCAGGAATAAGAGACTCACTTCCAAGAAAAAAGGCATGGCTTCCAGTATGGCAGGTCAGTGAGAAGCCATCTGCCATTATTTATTGTCTCAGGGTCCATGGTGAGCATTTTTGCATGTGGATCACCTTGTCTTTTGTATACTTTTGTCATAATATTGTTGCTACTAATGTTCATTTTCTTATATTGTTGCTATTTATGTTCATTTTCTTATCTCATTGTTTCCAGTAAAGTGTTCTTGTCTCAGTCTGTAAACGTCACCTTTTGTGCCTCCAATTCTCAGCTCCATCCTGCTACAGCAGGAAAGAGGAGGGGAGGGCAGAGTTGAGAGAGTAGCATGTAGTTTGGAAGAGTCTCAGAGGGGCACTAAGTTGGGAAGTACCATTTCTAAACCACAACAGCCTCCTCTTAGTATGTCCAAGAACTTGAATATAGGGAAGGTATTTTATTACCATGTCCCAAAGGCGGATTGAGACCAGCTAACTGTTCTGGAATCACACAGGAGTAGCACTGACATCAGAGTGCTTTTTTAGGAACACTAAAAATTCTTTGGAATTTAGTTATAACAGTCTAAAAGTGGAAAATAATAGGAAAACATAGTGAGTAGCTTTTTCTAGAGGTTTTATTTTCTGATCTCATTACAGATCATGTGTAGAGCAGTACCAAAAAAAAAAAAACAACAAAAAAAGAAAACATATAACAAGAAAAAAATTCAAAGCCAACAGTACCAAAGAACAGTGCCATTTGTAGCCACATCAAATACATATTTTCCAATTTAAGAATTTATTTTAAAAAAGCTCAGCTTGTTTCTGATTAGATGATTTTTTTTATTCTTGTCTCAAAAAAAAAAAAATGCACACACATATCTGATACATAATTGCACATCCATGCATCCATATACTATGTATAACATCTGACTTTAGATGTTCATGAACTCTGGCAGTCTCAAATAACTTCACCCTACAAAATTACTTCAGTAGATGTTTATATATAGGGTAAAACCATTATGCAAATCCTTTTGTATGCCTCTAAACCGTGAATTGATTCAATGAAGTCTCCTGGATAACCTGTTTTCATAAGGAACTGGTGACCTCTACTTCAGTGACTGCCACGAAGAGCACACAACAATATGCAAAAGGGAGAAAAAAACAACAGTTCAAAAACAAGGGAATCCACAAAACAGAAGTGATGAAAATTGTAGATCTCATTTCAGCTGATTTCAAAATGCAAAATAAGAAGACATATTACATGTATATCAAATAGGAACTGTGGATCAAGCATGAAGGAGGGTGGGACTCAAAAATTTTAGAGAAGCTGCTGAGAAAGGCACTAGAAACTAGTGGAAACTGTAACAATAGGTGTGTTTTCAGACATTTGTGTGGGAAAACACAATAGCAGCTAGAAGTTCCTTCTCAGCCTGAAAATGGGGGAGAAGCAACTAAAACAGCTGAAAAAAAAATGGCATTTTTTGGTCCATAACCGATGTCTTCAAAAAGCAAGGTGACAAGAATTTAACAGCCCTGAAAAAAGTGGTTTATAGAAATCAGTAGTCAAAGGGCTAGGTGTAAAACGAGTTATCCCTACTGCTACACCAATACTTATAAAGAACTTTCATCACCTTTCTATCTTCACCTTCACTGGCCTTTTAGTTGGTAGTGCTTGGGCCTTGAAACAGTGAGTTCAAGAATCAAGGAATTTCATAGGCCAGCTGGCATTTAATTCAACCCCTTACTCAGGGCAGTCTCAGCTGTGCAATCAGATAAGACTGCTTAGGACTTCATCCTACAGGACCAGAAACCCTCCAAGAAGGGAGATGGTACAATGTGGGGGTGAGTGTAAGTGCATCCTTTAAGGAAAGCTGTTTTGGAGTTCTACCTTAAAGAGATCAGAACTACCTGGAGTATGCGTGGTGGCTTGTGACCAACAAGAGGCTGTGGTGTATGCAAGGTGTATTGGTTAACCGATTATGTGAGGGCATTTTGGATGTGAGAACATAAAAGGTGTGGACATTACTGCATGAGAGAGAGATTTACTAGGATGTGAGAGTGAGTCAGATCTAAATCTACTAATGTAATAGGAACTAACTTCTTCTACTATGAGCTATGAGAACTGTCTGTTAACCTATCTTGAATAAACTCCTTAAGTTGTGAGCCTTCTGATCAAGCCTTCTGATGTCTGCTGTGCCTGAGCTCTTCTGACAGCCAGTCCACAACCCAGCTCGGTGTAGGGGGCTCCCCCTAGATCTGGTGACCCTGAACGTGTGGACCCAACATTTCCCAGGATGTGAGGACGTGCCGAAGGGTCGATGAGCCATGGGTGATTGATGATGGAGGCGACTTGATGACCACAGCTGTACTACAGCTGTGTGCTGAATACTGTTTCACAGGAGACACAAGAATGATGAGGAGGGTGTGGTAGCACCTTTCTTTCCTTGCCACACACCATTATTTATAACACATGCGGGAATATCGTCTATAGTTCAGATAATTGCCCCAGAGACCCTTTTTCACTTATTTTCTTCTTTCTTTAACTTTTCCACAACTTTCAAGCTGATTAATTCACTTCAGCCACTTAACTGTAGTAGAATAGTGCAATCCACATCTTATATTTCATTGAGAAAAGAGCCCATGAGAAAGAAATTATATTATTATTTTCATTAACAATGTTGCATTTCTGGCTGCCTTTGAATAGGTTGAAGCTACTATAGTCAAATTTTGTTCAAGATCTACAGCTGTATTATTGTTATTCTCAAATGCAATGCAGAGAGGTGGTACAGCTAATTATTTCCTTATTCACATTTCAAATGTTGTAGAATGTGATTAAAACAGTCTGCTGTTTACAGAACCTTGATCAGCCTGCACTCTTCAGCTTCTTTATGCATACCAGATGATTCATGCTCTGCTTTCAGTGATTTCCTTAAGTGAAAACTGATGCTGTTCCACAGGTAAATTGAGATGGTGCTCATTAATAATTTCATGATATTTTCTTTTTGAAAAACTGAGGAAGAAAGATCTCATCAAGGATGAACTTCAGATTTTTAGGCAGAGAATGGTTTTGAAAACAGAAATTATGCCTCCCTTGCACCATCAAAACAAGAAATCAAGCTAGTTGCTTGTAAAGAGAGAACTCAAAGATTTACTTGTCACAGCATAAGACTCCATATGCAGTTTGTAATTCTAAGTGATGAATACCTGTAGCCATTGCTGAGCAGTTTCCTACCTCTGACTATTAATATTTGTTCTTAGTACACAGAAATCTCATGTAGACAGACTACAGGGTTATTTCACAATTGCTGAGTTCTTCTGTAAATTATATAAATGAAGCCTAGTCAGTATTAGCTCCTATAATTGTAGGTTCTGAAATGAAACATAATTACAATGAATAACATAATTTAATTAAATCTTGGGATTACTTTTATATAAAGCAAGTATATATGACTATCTACAAAATTACATTGTGTCACTTGTTATTTACTGAGAAGTATGACTTGTACTTTGTCATAATTAAAGTCAAAGTAGCAGAAATTCAATTGTAACAAAACTCCCAACACCCTGATATTTTACACATAAAATTAAGGCCCAAATCTGTATGAGAATGAGAATGATCTAGAGAAAAATTAATGAAGTACTGAATTTGTAATTTTCATTTTCCTTGATTTTAATGGAAGAATTGTTTACTTAGATATTCTGCTGAAAATTCTTGCCATTTATCATGGCAAAGGTTAGTGGTTTTTTTGGTTTTTTTAAAGGAAATACTCTTTTGTGATATCATCTTATTTAGATCATTTTTGGCTCTTTTTCTTGACTACTTCTTGCATTCCAGCACCATGGAATTAAAAAAAAACAACATGATACTACCTAAAAGAAATGAAACAGTCTTGCTATCTTTGCTAAGATGATGTTCAGCTTGGGCACAGAGGTTCTCTAGTCTAAATTCAGGACATTAGTAAAGTATTATTAATAATATTGTAAATTTTAAAACCTGCATGGGAAATGCTGGGTGAACCTGGATGTTAGCAAAGCAGGATACTGGTCAAGAGCTGGCTAAGTAAACTTAAGAATAGACAGGGATAAAAGGAAAGTACTAATTTAGAGGGATGTTGCTGATTAAATACCTTAAAATTAGTTGAGGTGCATCTTTTCAGCATTTACATCACTATCCATAGTGCCAATTAATGAAATGTTGTTGTCTCACATGGCTGAGATGCATCACAAAAAAAAACCAAACAAAACAACAAAAACAAACAAAACAAAAACAAACAAAAAAATTAGAAGGTTCAAGAAATAAATGTGGAGTAAAATGAAGTGTCTTACAATGAAAGGTCTCTTTTGTACTAAAGGTCTTATCAATAGTGTTTCCTTTAAAAAGAAAAAAAATATTCATCACTGTGTTGTGTTTCTAACAAGCACTCCAAATGCCATGGAGGAAATAGACTTCAGGCAGGGATAGTGAGAAACTGAACTGGCTCTGGGGAAAAAAAAATTGCAAAAAACATAGTCTACTGCAGGAAGGAGAAACAGTGGAGTTCCAGAGCCTACAATTCATGCTGGATAAGACTGAGACCAGCATGGCACAGACAGACTTACCCCAAAGGAGGAGAAAGGAAAACTCTTAACAGAAGGGTCATGGTAGAATACAGTTTTTGAGCCTCAGAAAGGAATAATTGATTTTACTAAAGTAAAGCCTGAATGCAAGAACTATGTGCAAGGACACTGTGCAAAGATGGAGAGAGGCAAATAAATGTCTATTTCTCTGTGGTTTGGAGTTTTTTCCCTTCACTTTTTGCTCTCTCTATTAAAAAAAAAAAAGAAACTATTTCATCTACTGTAAATAAGAGAGTGACTGATTTGGTTTTCTTCAAAGCTACTTAAACCTGGGGGCGCTCCTAATTGTGGGAAAGGTCCACGGTGATCCTTAGTAATCATCTGGAGCTGTGGTTGATGAAGACCTCTGTCAGCATGTGAATGGCAAACTAAAGAGAGAGAAGAAAAAAGGCCTTAAAAGTTATTCAATTAGACAACAATATTATAAAGACTAATAGGGTGTATATCACCTGAAATATTCTTTCAGAGGAAATCGCTATCTATATTATGAAAACTGACAAGAGATAATTTAAGACACTAGAACAAGAAAACCAGACGTTTTCACATACAATCTATACTCAATGGGAAGACACAGTAACCACTCTTTAATCTGTTATTGCACCTTCCTAGTCCAAACTGTATCTTGATATACTTCAGGTTTTCCTATGTGCATATTTGCATTTCCTTCCATAAATATTTTCAAGAGGGAGACAAGTATATGCTAATCACTGTATTTATATACACATTAAATTAAAATTGGAAACAATTTCAGTTAGGGATATACTATCCCTGGGTGCAGTGATTTCAGAATTTTTGTAATTCTGAATAAAATAAAATTTAAAAAACATTTCTTCATTTTCTGTAATTCTTTTTCCTTCTGTAACAGCCACTAAGTATTCAATGTGTTTTGTTGGACATCACCTGGTCTGATAAAATCAGACACAGATATAATACAATTCTATTTTTCTCTTCAATTTTTCACATCAGATTCTGCTTCATTGGATATCACTGCATTTATCTATTGGTAAAAAACAAACAAACAAACAAAACAAAACCCACACAACATAGTTTTGTTTGCTTTCTTGGCTTTTAGATAATAAATTTCACTTTTCAAGGTTTCTGCTGTCAGACATATGCAAAATGAAAGTAGCTTTCCAAGGATACTGTTTGTATTCTCAGGCTAGAAAGCCTTATTGTTAGAAATAGCTGCTAAGACATATCAATTTGTTTGTTTGATTTGCCTTTTCTAATAACTTAAAATACAGGCACTTTACTATAACTGGGGAAAATAATTAATTTTATTAGCGCTGTTAGCTACATTAAAAGATATTTAGTTACCGGTCTGTAAACAAGTTTGTGCATATGTCGTGCTCTAAATACATATTTGTATAAGTAGGCTGTTGCAACAGATTTCAGATGAAGAAAGTAGAGCACCACTGATGAGATGAACATTAAATTGCTTCCTCCACATTCTTCCTCTCAGAGAAAATGTTAAAGATACTTCATCATTTTTTCTTAGTGATTATTTGAGTAGTGTTTGCAAAAAATCAATTAAAAATAAATATGAATACTAACTTGACATTTTGAAGCCAACAAGTAGATATTTCTGCCAGCTTAACACAATGTCAACTTTCATGACAATAACTTTAAACTAAAATCAAAGTGCATATGTGTTATAGGTAAAATTGACCAAATCATTGAGGCCAACACTTAAAACTTATTTTTTAGTAATTTATTGCAGCAACAATAGACAAATAATTCACCGTAGCAACTGCTAGACAAATAAGCAAACAGGACATCCTAGGAAATGCCCTGGGCAACCAGCTAAGGAGCCTAGTGCTTCCAGCTGGCTCACAAAGGATACAAGTTATAGCCTTGGTTTTTATATACTATGATGGTTCCTCTTTTTAGCTTAGGTTTTTCCATTATTGATAGTGTCTTAGTCTCTATTTTTATTTAGTCCCTCCCAGCCTTGGCTTGTGATGGCTCCTGATCTTCATCTCATCAGGCTCGTGATAGCTCGTGATGTTCACCTCTGCGTAGGTTTGGCTCTGTTGCTGGGGGCTTGCTTTCTTTTGATTGGGCATAGAGTGGTCTTAGTGTGGTCTTCAGGCTCTTCTTCTCATGCGTGGTTCACATGTATTATATGCCTATACCAAGCATTACACAATATGCTAAAAACAGTCCATTCTGTGGTTTAAGCTTTGCAAGTTCCTCAAAGTGGCGAGCACAGTCACAATGACATAACAAACTTTGTTTTATTAAAACTAATACAGAATCTTTATATCAAATCATTAACTCAATTTAACAAGGAAATTTTATAGTGATCACTTATCTATTACATATGGATCTTAGTTTATTATAGGTCACTACTCTTAAAGCCTCAGTCCCAGGGCAAACTTTTAAGGAAACATTTGATAATTGGCAAAAAAACACCTAGACTGATGTGCTAGGTTTGGATGGGATAGAGTTAATTTTCTCCATAGTGGCTGGCATGGGGCTGTGTTTAGGATTTGTGCTGGAGACAGGGTTGATACCACACGGATGTTTTCATTCCTGCTGAGCAGTGCTTAGAAAGAGCCAATGCCTTTGTTGCTCTTCACCCCACCACAACAGCAAGGAGCTGAGAGGGGACACAGGAGGGACAGCTAAGCCCAGGTGACCCAAGGGTTATGCCCAAGGGGAAATAAGGATGAAGTGGGGATATTTGGAATGATGATGATTTTTGTCTTCCCAAGTAATCTTTAGGTGTGATGCACCTACCTGCCACTGGGAAGCAGTTAATTCCTTGTTTTACTTTACTTGCACTTCAGCTTTTACTTTACCTGTTTTATATCAACCCAGAGTGTTTTAGACTTTTACCCTTCTGATACTCTCCCCTATTTGATTGAGGGAGTGACCATGTGTGGCTCACTAGGGTAAAACCACAGCATAATGTATTCAGAAGGAGCATGTAAAAAATATTTGAAAATTAAAGCATTAAATACTGAAGCAGAATTTGCTTTTCAGAAACTCAGCTGCATGGGACCTGGTGATGAGTCACCAAGTCTTGCATGCATAGTAGCAATCTGAGGGTTTTGGAACATATATGGAAAATGGAAAAATATTTCTATACTGTTTATAGTAGAGTTATTGCTATTGGTTAAACAGTGGGAGAGCAACTGTTTGTTTGTAACATAAGCTACTATTAAAATTATGTAAAACAAACTTTGGGAAGTAAATGGGATGTCACAGTAAAGCATTATGATTCTCACAATTATTAAACCTTTTCACAGTATTCATAAATATTTGATAACATTCTTATCCATAAAACCTGATCTATAACATGTCACAGATGCATAAAACAGAAATTTTTTTTAAATAAAAGGCTGCATCAAGTTTTTTTCTACTATTTGGGATAGACATCAGCTTTTCTCATTTCAAATACAGAACTTTTCTATTTGGTAAAGAGAAATCTTGCTTACTCTTCAATTTTGTCTAAACAGTTGTCTTCAGTGAAATCAGAAGATAACAGTAGGAGGAGGCCAAATCCATCAGCCCAACAGACATGAGGCTGCTACAACTACAGCCACAGGTCTATCTAGCAGTGAGTCTGAGCACAGATTTACCAGTGGGTACATGGACATAAATAGCTATTTGTACCACACATCACAGAATCACAGAATTTGCTGAGTTGGAAGGGACGTAACAAGGATCATTGAGTCCCACACTTGGCCCTGAATGGGACCACCCCCAGGAGTCACATGTGCCTGAGAGTATCATTCAAACACTTCTTGAATTCTTTAAGGCTTCATGCTGTGACCACTTCCCAGAAGACCTGTTCCAGTGCCCAGCCATCCTCTGGGTTCATGTATATATTGTTGACCAGACAATTCAGCACAAGTTGGCACACAGAGTACTCACATGAACACAGACATCATCGTTGGCCTCATTCTGCTCCTTTTTCTTGCCAAGGAGGATGCAGGTCTGTAGAAGGGAACATAAGTTTGTATATGAATGTACATGTATACACTGACCAACACTGTTCACACACAACCTATTTTATTCCTTTCCCCTCTCTATTCTTCCAAGTTTCTTCCTCCACAGAAAATATAGTCACCTCTCTGTTCTCACCTTTGTTTCCTGCTTAAACTGTTTCCTAGCCAATATTGCAGAGAGAATACTGGAAATCTTCCCGCCCTCCCCCCACCCAGGATTCCTAAAGATTTTATATCTTCACATTCAGAACATACTCCTCTCCAATATAAGATTGCAAAGCATGCTGTAATTCATAACAGGAACAAAGCTACAGTGTCATTCACTGTCCTCTCCTTTTTCCCTGAGGGTCTAATACAGAGGAACTATGCTTTAGCAACTGTTGGAATAAATGGGAGATTTCAGAAAGGTAACACGAATAAGAGATGCTTCCAATGTATGTAAAAACTTACAGTTAGAATCCTTACATAAATTTTGATCTAAATACTTCTAAATATTTAATCTAAATACTTCTAAAAATGCTGTGATGAGAAAGCATAAACACACAGTCACAAAGCTCCAGTTGATGTTTTTCTATTGCAACATCCTATAACACGGAAAACCTCTTTCATATTTAATTTAGTAGAAAAAAAAGGACTACTCACAAAACTTCCAGATTTTGTTTTCTGGATCCTGTCAGTTGCGAAATGTGTCTCATTTCCTTTTCAAGAATTGATGGAATTGCAACTGGAATACTACAACCAGAACTGCAAAAATTACACACTTTCATTCATTTTGGTGTACCCTTCTCCTTTAAGTAGGTACAACAATCTGTTCATCTTTGAAGCTCAGCTTATAGGAAAATTTATGATGAAGAAAGTGCTATATGGCAAGGGTAAAAGCAGACTTATGTTGGCCTTACTAAATAGTTCTCACCACAACCTAAGCAAGGTAGATGTCTTATGCAGCCTCTGTACATGATGCCAGCAGAGCCCATCACTGGCTAAAATGATCTATGCACGAACTCCATATGCTGCATAGGAAAAAAAATGGTGGGATGCTGCAGCCCACTGGATTTCAGTGAGTGCTTGTCTGTGGCAGGGAAAGACCCAGGCTGCATGGATAAAGTCCCTGTGAACCAGCACAGAAAACACTTATCTAGACCCAGCAACACAATAATTCTCTTCCTTCTATCCTCTTCTGATTCTTTCACTGCACCAGATGTATGATTTTTTTTTTTGTAATGCAAATTTTGTTTATTTAACATTTGGTGCTACCAGCTATGAAACTCCAAATTCCATTTATAATTTTAACTACTTTATTGGAGTTATGCAAGCAGATAATCTGTTTTAAATCTATTTTATCAAATTTGATAGAGGAATTATCATAAAAAGATGAAAGGGAATATTATGGTAGATCTGGCTCGCAAATCTCATTAAAGCTGTGCACATCTGTATCTACTTCTGTTCTAAACAAAATAGCCAGATACATAATAACAGATACATAGCCAAGAATTTGAATGGGATTTAGTTTTACACAGATAAAAAAGACTTGAAAATATCTCACTCAACACACTGAAGACTACCGTCATGAGTAGTGATGGTCAAAAAGTAAAAAAAGAGTAGTCACCTAAACTCTGTCTTCCTAAAACAGATTAAAAATTTGACCATTAAATTTTGGTTCCAACCATGTAGACTTAGGACCTCAACATTGTTACATATCACTTTATTTTTTTTCCAGCTTCCAAAAGACAGTGGTCCCTTCCTGATCTAAAATTTATAGCTGAACCATTATCTGTGCCAATGGACACCCTTCATGTGAGAGGCTATATTCATATTTCCATTCTATAAATTAAAAGTTTACCTATATATCCTAATATTTTCAATCTTTCCATACATCAAGGCATAAAATTATCAGAAACAGAGTCCGAAACCAAATTTTTAACCATTCAGGTTTACACCGAAGCAATCAAACTTTGCACTGCAAATTAAAACAAAGATTTTATTTCTCCAATGGAAAATTGATCTTAGCAGACACAGAAAAATAACAATCAAAATTCCTAGGTGGAAGACAAGTATAGCAGTGTTTTCCCAACCAATAGGTTCAAAGTCTACAGTTCATTTTGTTCCCTGCACTCATCTAATTGTTAAATGCTAGTCAATAATTTATGAAGCAGTAGGTTTTACACTCTGAGATCCAGTAAGAGTGTGATCTCCAGCTGTGGAACACCAGAAGGCAAGAAAGAACAGGAAAAAATTTAGTTTGGAAGCATGGATTACAATGAAAAAATCTCCAAGAAATAATCCACAAAAATTCAATCCTTTTTTTATAGTTTTTAATAGAAGACTGGATTTGATTAATGAGTGTGAATATGTGTGTTATTCTAAAGAGATTTCTAAAATGTATTTCAAATATTTAAAAATAACTGATATTTCAGAGAACTATGGATTATAAGGTACTATCCCAGAGCAGAATTTTTTTTAAATGACCTTGACTACTACTTTCAACAGAATACAATATCAGAAGTGACCTTTCTATATACTCAATCATTGTAGTTTCAGTTGGTGAAATGAAGTTAACAGATTTTATGTATGCAATTCAGTAGGTAGGAAACTGTCTTGATTTTTTTTGTTTTTAATTAATTATAAAAATAAAAATATCATTATAATTCACAGATTAGAAAAACATGTAATTTGTTTCCAAAATCCGTTTCCACCTCAAATCTTGAGAAATATATGGATAAATTTAAGTGTGCCATATCAGTCTTTACAATATTTATAAAATCAAGAAAGACACACACAAAGCAATTTTTCTTAAACGTAATCACTCATCCAATTCTTCTGTACAGTCCAATGTGTGATATCTGACACATTAGGAGTACATTTGGATTGAGGAACTTAAAATCCATTCTTATGTATAATTAATTATGAGCTCTTATTGCTACAGCTTTATGTTGCTCAGCATAGTATGTCATAAAGATATAACTGTTTAGCAATCAGAGTTAATTAGTATAAAAAAAACCAATATTTTCTTGTCACTGTGAACAACACTTTTCCTTCCATTACCAATATTTCTCAGCTAATTATCTTCTGGAGGAAAATATCTTTAGGCAGTTTTAAGGTATGTGAGTGTACAGATAGAATGCATTTGGCACATAATAGAAGAGGAAACCTTGTGGAAATACTGTTTACTTGTAAGCAGGTGAAGCTAGCAGTTTAAATTGGAGGAGGTACCCACACTAAACTGAGGCACAACTACACTGTTCAATCTTGGCTTAACACCCATACCTTTTCTGATCTGACCAACATGATAAATACAATGCTGCTAGAATGTTAAAAGTGTTTCACTGCTGATATACAATTTATGATGAGAAAAAAAGGCATTTCACAGATAAAATAGCGAAGACATTTAATTGTAACTCAAGGGGTAAAAACATGTGCAGACACAGAAAGGAGCATTCTGGTAGTGGTAAATATAATGCAGGAATGGCTAGTATTACTTTTGTCCACTCTGTCCTGAAGAAAAAGAACAGGTTCATGAGAAAAAAACCATTATAGACTGAAACTGTGGTCACAATATATACAATATATATTACAATATTATAAACGAGAACTGCATGTATAATGAATTTTTATCTGAAATTCATTACCTCAATATCCTTATTAACAAGCAATGATTAGTATGATCTGTATAATATTAGGGAAGAGAGTTCAATGTACATCTGCTAGTCACCAACAGAAGAAAAAAATGGTTCAGTAGCTACACTGGAAGGAAAGAGAAGGGTGGCATATTTTAGCACAGGAAAAACTTTTCTTTCAAAAAGAACTCTGTTGGAAAGGGAAGCGTATATTGCTGGAGTACAAAAGAATGAATAATTATGAAGCATTCTAAGCAGGTATAACTACTGTCATATGCTTGTCTCATGGTTTCTCTGATTGCTTTAGGCATTCTAATGATGAAAAACATCAAGCACCACATAGTTATATGAGTCACTTTGAGATTAGCATGTAAACACTGAATTACGAATTTGCCTGCTTATTCTTCCCTTATCTAGTCTAATGGCGACTGACTGATATCAGTTTAGTACTTTTAAACAAACAATGTACAAACTTTGGGACAGATGCTGAGCACATGTAGGTAAGAATAACTTCACTGATTTACTCTCCACTGAGTCACACTTGCTTAGATAACACTGAATCTGAGCAACCAACTTTACGATTTCATAGTTTGGGGCTCAATGTGTCATCTTAGTTATTCATACACTAACCTGTACAGGTTCAAAATTCATGTTAGCTGTTCTCAAAACATTTTTGAACCCTTTATGAAACTCATTGTTTAAGTGTAATTAAACCATTTTGAATAGGATGGCAGTAAGATAAGCAGAATACAGTTCACTAAACCACAGTTAGTTTAAGAGGAAATTTTGAAAGTTATTTCAAGTCAGTTTCAAATTGAAAAATGATCCACTCTTCTCCTATAAATTTAAATCTAAATGTAGGGGTTTAACATTATTGCCATATATCCACCCCAGCTTCTGGGTTTTTTTCTTGCAGAGGGCTGTTCTCATTATGTATTTCTAATTAAAAAAAATCACACTTGGTGATGGCTCTGGTGAAACTAGAATAGTTATACAGCTGATGATGCATTTTTAACATGCAAAATAACTATTTTGTGTGCAGAAGTGCAGTGTGAATAATAAATTCCTAAACAATTAATTTAAAAATAATATGAAAGAAGAAACATTGTGTTGTTTATGAGTTAGGATTAGTTTAAATTAGGTATTTTCAAAGGGTGAAAACAGGCTGTCTGATTTTGTCCATGCAAAAAGAAACCCCACTAAATCTTTTCTGTACTGCAGCTTTGGACTACATATTAAATTATTAACAAACAGTTCTTTGACTTTTGCTTTGTGAATCTTCTGTGAATGAGTGTATAAGAAGAAGACGGAAAAACAAAGTTCAGAAAGGAGTGCATGCCTTCACTGTAGTTCACCACAGGCAAGCTGTCTGCACAGCTTAAGAGAAAGAATTCTGAGAGAGCTTGGTGTACCACTCTAAGGGAAACATGAAACAAAGCATAGAGTAGCACAGAGGTGCTGAGGTCATGTTCTGTTTAAATCAATGCAGATATGAAACAAAGGGTGGAGCAATGCAGCAGTGTTGTGGTTACACTGTGTTAAAACCAATGTATCTAAGAACAATTAAGCCAAAGGAATGATCCAGATTGTTATTGAAAGCTGAACTTTGCTTCATTAGCTCAAAAATACATATTACTTTTCATGCCCTAAACACGCTAATGACTAAAGAAACTCAAACTCTATCTAAACATGAAATTACTTCAAATGTTACTTTATGTCTTCCCCTTTCACAAGGAAAATAATATAAATATGACTTAAGTGGGAAAAGCAGTCAGAAGAAACCCCATCATAACTTCTGGAACTGACTGACAAACTGTTTTAGCCTTAACTATAATTTTTGTGGTTTTCTGCATTTTGATCAGTGTGCTGTGTTTTCTTTCCCGTGTTTCATGTTTAGCTCATCTTAGCTTTGCACAAGTTTTAGTGCTTCATTTAGAAAATTAAAAAAGGGAGATGTTGGGGAATATACAGGTTCTCAAGCAGAAGAGCAGTTTCCCAGATAGAGGCCTCAAAGATAACAGTGTAATCTGTAAGGCAACCTTGGGCTGATAGCAGAGTGAGAGAAGAAACTTGCTCACTGCCGCAGAAAGATACATGTGAAAAAGTTAAAAATAAGATAGAAAAAAGCTATTTAGAGCTAATACTTTTGTGAAATATATCTTAGTTCATATTCAGCTATAGTAATGTGTTGTTAGATAATTTGAATAAGGTATATGTTAGATAATTTAATAAGGTATACAAGTTTAAAAAATGTGTGTAACAGTGTGTTAAATTGTTCTATGTGTAACCTTTGTTATAGTCTATAATGTCCTTGAGCAAGGAGAGTTCCTTAATATAAACATTGCATGCTTTTCTCTGGCATTCCTCAACTCTGTTGTACCCCATCAATGATGAGGACTGAGAAATAAAAGTTCTATTTTAGTTTGCTGGAGTCAAGTTGTCTTAATTAACAACAAGAGATACTGAGCTTCATAAAAGGCCATTGAGAACTGTGTCTGTGTGAATTTGGATGTCATGACAATTTACTTGTAGTCAGAGACAGGGCCAGCTTCATATAAAATATATTCAACTTACATTTTGAAACTGATGAATTACAATGGAAAGCCAAAATGCTTCAATATGCCATTATTGGCACCAGTTGAGCATCTGTTGGATTACCATGCCTACAAAAGACTTTACAAAAAGGTGGAAAAAAAATCATTGTTCTCTATTGCACTGTGTTTATTATCTCAATTGTGCACAATCATTCACATATTTCTCTGAATCTCAGAGAGTCCGAATGTCAGATTAAGGAACTCATTTGGCATCTGTGGTGATTCAAGGGCTCCCCTAAGTTCAGTGTTGTTTTGCTATAACTTTTTATTGTTTTTCATTTTTTTTCTTTTTGCATTCCTTCACATAACATTTCACAAGCAAACCTAAAGTGCCTCTCCCAGATTTGAGGCACTCTCACTTACAGCTACTTATCCAGAGGTGTTAGAGGGAACATGTCAGTTCCCTCTACTTTGCCCTGTGACTGGAACATCTGAAAGCATAATTATCTTCTTTGCCTTGGGACTTAATTGTAACCATAAAAGGCAATACTATTTAATTTACAATGTGGCACAGCCTAAGCGTACAAGAAATAGGAAAATGTGTACTGCCAGTCTCCTTAAATTCAGGTCTATTAACATGTTTCCATGTGGGGTTTAGTGCAATACTATACTACACCAAGTTCTAAGCAACTTCTACTAGTACTTTATTTAATGTATCCTTGTTGACACTTTTTCCTAACTTCATAATATAACTAATCTTATGACAGAACTCATTAAATTTATTTTGTCTTTACAGCTATTAATATTTTTTTGGACTATCTACAAAGGCAAAGCTGCATGAACTTTCTTGGTATAGTTGAAAAAGTAAAAGCCTCCATTAAATTGCATGCATTATAAGTGTCTGAAATCAGATGGTAGCAGCAAAGTAACTCCTTCATAATACTTTTGATGGTGTCTTTATTCTCACATGATAATGTATCAACTGTATATTATATTAGCATAACTACAGTGTTAAGAAATTATAGCTCCAGTCCAAAATATGAACAAAGTACAAAAATCCTTGGATGAAAAAACATGTGCACAGGTCAGAAACGTTTAGCACATGTTGCGTGTGCTGGCATGCACAACACTAAGCATTCATGCAGCAAGATTGATGTATGGGAAGGAATTTGAGATGATCTGCATATAATGTGGATGTAGTCACAACTGCTGCCAGGTCTCACCTTGACTCTACTGATGGCATGATAGTCTCGAAGCTTGTCACAGCAGTGTCCAATATGATCTCTCTGATAAAATGAACCATAAGATTTACCAAATGTATGCAATACAAAAAGTAACAAATCACCTCAAGAAAACAAATGCTATGATTCTTTCCTTAAAGCCAGGATAGCCAAAATAGAAGCATTGCTGTAGTTTTTGATACTGTCTCTCACAATATTCTTCGGGACAAAATGTCCAGCAAACAGCTGGATAAACATGTCATGTGATGGGCGAGCAACTGACTTGTGTATAGGTTACTGTTACGATCCAGTTACTAAAATTATTAGAAATGCCTCTGCCCGAATCAAGGTGCAAATGAGACCACATGCAAAAGTCAATCATATGGATTTTATTTAATGGTAAATGTGAGGCAGTTATAAAAAGATATAGACAAAAATAGGAAAAGGATGTAGGGAGAAGAAAGAAAGGGACAGAGGGAGATTAAATAGAAAATGTATCACAACAGTGGAACCTGGCGGTGTCCTGTTGGTTCAGTTCTTCTGGTCTTCTTGTTGGTGAGGGTTCCACAAAATGCAGAGTCCAGTGGATTAATACACCTTCAGGAAATGGCAGGCACCTCCCCTTGGCAGGGGAAGCTTTGCAGTCTCTTACAACAGGCTCTGGATTTGCTGCATCACTTGGATCCCCTGCAGTCCTCTGGTGGTGGAAGGCCTCAGGAATAAGTCCAGGGACACTTTGGAGATCTTTGATGGTTTTTGACCCTTCTTGACTGCCTCTTATGTGAATGTCCTGTGTGTACATTGTCTTCCCAGTGTGTGGGTATGGGGAGATTTTCAGTTGGGATCGAGAGATTTTTGCCATCACACACATAAAATCCTTCTCCTCCACCACCCCCTGAGCCTTATTTCCTTCTTCTCAGACCTAGGATGATTAGGCAAGAGTCCTATCTCAAGTTCTCAGTAACAGTCCAAATTCCAGTCAGGAGAGATTGGAAGGTGGGTACTTCAGTGGCTGCAGACAGGCAGTTGCTTCCTTGCAGTTTAACAAAAAGTCTTTCTATGATTTTGACAAAGTTTAAGACAGTAAAAACACTCCAGTCCATCACAGGAACAAAGGGTTATAATGAATGGGGTTACACTAGGCTGGTGACAGGTCACAGATGTGGTTCCGCAAGGCTCCGTTTTAGGCCAGTACTCTTCACCATCTTCATACATATCTTGGATGGGGGACTTGAAGGAAATACTAATCAAGCTTGCAGATGACATAAAACTCAAAGGAGCTGTTGACACCTGTGATAGGTTTGATCTATGGCTTCCTCAGTAACCAGGAGTAACTAAGGAAGTCAACATTACATAAGTATTCCACATGTGTTTTCCACGTAAGAGTAGGAGGTGAGATAGCAGGCAGTGGTAGCCTTCCTTTTTCTGATGAGGTCGGAGGAGCAGGGAGAGCCTGAACGGTCCCTTGTTTCTGTTGGTTTTCCTAGCCAGGGATGTGGTGAGATTGTATCATGCCTGTTCTTTCCTGAAGCCTTTAATTGTATTTGTCTGTTTCATTTGGTTTTGGTTTGGTTTGGTTTCTCCCTATTTCTGGTTAACCAGTCCTTTTTTTTTTCCCTTTTCCCCTGGAGGTGGGGCCCCACGTAGTGTGTACAAATTGCATATGTGGTTGCAAATGTTAGAAAATATAATTTCTTTTTAATTCAGTTCAGTTTCTTTTGACTTCTTTTCTTTCCAGTTTTTTTTTCCCTTTGCCAGGAAGACTCTGGGGGGAGGGAGGAGTCAGTCCATTGTTGGTAAAAAAAACTAGGCCAACCCAAGACAACACCCTTGAAGGCAGCCAGTTGAGAGACAAATTTGTTCTGCTCTACTCTGTGCTGGTGCAACCTCACCTGGAGTACTGTCCACTGTTGCATGCCAAAACATAAAAAATGTGTAAAGCATCCAAAAAAGTCTAAGAAAATGTTGAAGAGTCTAGAAGCGGAGCTATATGAGGAGTGGCTGAGGTGACTTGGTTTGTTCAGCCTGGAGAAGCAGAGACTGGGGAGACCTCAGTTGTGGGGTGATGAGCTGATAAGGCCTGCTGGGTTGAGGGAGATGCCTCAGGCCCCTTTCGGGGGGTGCTCCCCGCAGAAGCAAACTGATAAGATTAACAAAAGATCGAGTGTTAAGACATAGCATGGCCTTCTTTTGTGATATCTTCAAGGGCCCACCTCACCTCAGGGCATCTGCATCACCCCACCCGCCCAAGAAACTGACTGTCAGTCACACAAACACCTGGAGAAATAAAAAAGATATAAAAGAAGTGCAGTTTAACTACAACTTGGGAAGAAAAATTTTCCACCTCTGGGAGGGCTACGTGAGAGCTACCCTGTTGTCTTGGTTTGAGGGGAAAAAACCCAAAATGTTTACCCATAAGCGGGGGAGGGGGCCTTCTCCACAATAATCACGCCACTCTTTATCAAATTTAAGAAAAAAGGAATTTTAATAGAAGAAGGATAACTGTTCTTAACTGCTATATATAAACAGACTAGTGCAAACCGCTTCCCCAACACCACAAGAGAAAGAAAAAAAGAAAACAAACAACAACAAAACCCAGCAGGTTTTCCTCCAGGAGGAAAGTTATACTTAAGCAGTGTCAAATGTCACAGTCCGGCTGGCTGCGGAGCGAGTTCCCAGTAGTTCCCAGTCCCTCTCCAGCGAGACAGACGAGTGGTTAGCTCTCAGATGAACTCTGTGTCTCTTGTCCCAGATGAAGGAAAAAGAAAGCTGAAAGTGGGGAACCACCACGTGTCCTGCAAAAGCAGCTGCAAACCCCTCTCTCTCTCCTGGGTCACTGCCCCAGCCGGGGCGGGCAAGCTGTGACGGTGCAGGCGGTGGTCAGTGCAGGCGGTGGTCAGGCTGGAACAGAGGCCGGGATCCCAGATGCAGGACTGGGAGAAACAGCCATGGCGAGAAGAAAAGCAGCAGCTCAGCCAGAAGCCCCAGCAGTGCCAGCAGAGCCACTTCTCTCCTCGGCAGCCACCGCTCCTCCCTCCCACCGAGCTAAGAAAAGAAAAATGTCCCCAAAAAACAAAAGAGACAAAACCTGCCCCCTTCCAAGTGATCAGTAGTTAACTACTTCTTTTGTTAACTGCTGGCATGGGCAGTTAGTGGCAGGGGAGAGAATTTACATAATAATCCCAAACTACAACATTATCCACCCCTAAATTCTCTTCCATGCCAATACTCTACATTAAACTTAAATTTTCTTTCAAATATTTAAATGTTTAAAAATACAGTAATATAAGTCGTTTACCCAGAGATAAGTTCCCCTGGAGGTACACATCGTGTCTCTCCATCTTCCTGCATCACCCACCAGGTGGAACCAGATCCTTGAGCAAAGACAACCCCACGAATGGGTTTGCCTTTGCCTGAGGCAGGGTTGATCCAGACTGTTTTCCCTAGCATACCTCTCAGGTGTATTACAGGGACTTTGTCTCCATCTACAGTGTGAAGGGGTTCTGATTGGGCAGGGCCGGCTCGATTGACAGAGCCTCTAGTGTTGACTAGCCATGTAGCCTTTGCTAAGTGTTGATCCCAGTGTTTGAAAGTCCCTCCACCCAATGCCTTCAAAGTGGTTTTCAACAGTCCACTACACCATTCAACTTTCCCGGCAGCTGGTGCATGGTAGGGGATATGATACACCCCCTCAATGCCGTGCTCTCTCACCCAGGTAGCAACTAAGCTGTTCTTGAAATGAGTTCCATTATCTGACTCAATTCATTCTGGGGTGCCATGTCGCCACAGGACTTGTTTTTCCAGGCCTAGGATGGTGTTCCGGGCAGTGGCGTGAGGCACTGTGTGTGTCTCCAGCCACCCTGTGGTTGCTTCCACCATGGTGAGCACATAGCGCTTGCCTTGGCGGGTCTGTGGCAGTGTGATGTAGTCAACCTGCCAGGCCTCCCCGTACTTATACTTATCCCAGCATCCACAATACCACAGGGGCTTCACTCTCTTAGCCTGCTTAATGGCAGCACATGTCTCACAGTTATGGATAACCTGAGAGATAATGTCCATGGTTAAATCCACCCCTCGGTCTCATGCCCATTTATAAGTGGCATCTCTGCCCTGATGGCCCGAGGCATCATGGGCCCATCGAGCCAAGAACAGCTCTCCCTTGTGCTGCCAGTCCAGGTCTGTCTGTGATACTTTCACTTGCGCAGCTCGGTCTGCCTGTTGGTTGTTGAGATGTTCCTCATTGGCTCGATTTTTGGGCACGTGTGCGTCTACGTGGGGGACTCTCACCATCAGCTTCTCTACTTGGGTGGCGATGTCTTGCCATATATCGGCAGCCCAGATGGGTTTCCCTCTGCGTTTCCAATTGGTTTTCTTCCATCGGTCTAACCATCCCCAGAGAGCATTGGCCACCATCCATGAGTCAGTGTAGAGGTAAAGCTTTGGCCATTTCTCTCGTTCAGCAATGTCCAGGGCCAACTGCACGGCTTTAAGCTCTGCAAACTGACTCGACCCACCTTCTCCTTCAGTAGCTTCTGCAACTTGTCAGGTGGGACTCCATACAGCTGCTTTCCATTTGCGATTAGTCCCTACAATGCGACAGGAGCCATCGGTGAAGAGGGCGTAGCGTATTTCCTCTTTTGGCAATTGATTGTATGGTGGAACTTCTTCCGCACGTGTCACCTGCTCTTCCTCTTCATCTGTTAGACCAAAATTTTCACCTTCAGGCCAGTTCGTGATGATTTCCAGGATCCCAGAACGATTTCGTTTTCCCATACGGGCGCGCTGCATAATCAGGGCAATCCACTTGCTCCAGGTAGCATCCGTGGCGTGATGTGTAGAGGCAGCCTGTCCTGACAACATCCACTTCAGCACTGGTAGTCAAGGTGCCAGAAAGAGCTGTGCTTCTGTGCCAATCACCTCTGAGGCGGCTTGAACTCCTTCATAGGCAGCTAGGATCTCTTTCTCTGTTGGGGTATAGTTGGCTTCAGATCCTCTGTAGCCTCGGTTCCAGAATCCAAGTGGTCGGCCTCGAGTCTCACCAGGCACCTTCTGCCAAAGGCTCCAAGACAGGCCATTATTCCTGGCAGCAGAGTAGAGCATGTTCTATATGTCTGGTCCTGTCCTGACTGGTCCAAGGGCTACAGCCTGAGCAATCTCATGCTTGATCTGGTCAAAGGCTTGTTGCTGCTCAAGGCCCCAGTGGAAATCATTCTTCTTATGGGTTACCAAGTAGAGAGGGCTTACGATCTGACTGTATGCTGGGATATGCATCCTCCAGAACCCTATGGCACCCAGGAAGGCTTGTGTTTCCTTTTTACTGGTAGGTGGAGACATTGCTGTGATCTTATTGATGACTTCTGTTGGAATCTGACGGCGTCCATCCTGCCACTTCACTCCCAGGAACGGGATCTCTTGGGCTGGTCCCTTAACCTTACTCCGTTTGATGGCAAAGCCAGCTCCCAGAAGAATCTGGATGATTTTCTTTCCTTTCTGAAAAACCTCTTCTGCTGTGTCCCCCCCCCACAATTATGTCATCAATGTATTGCAGGTGTTCTGGAGCCTCACCCTTCTCCAGTGCAGTCTGGATCAGTCCATGACAGATAGTGGGACTGTGTTTCCACCCCTGGGGTAGTTGGTTCCGGGTGTACTGCACACCCCTCCAGGTAAAAGCAAATTGTGGCCTGCACTCTGGTGCCAGAGGAATGGAGAAGAACGCATTTGCAATGTCAGTAGTGGCATACCTCTTTGCTGCCTTGGACTCTAGCTTGTACTGGAGCTCCAGCATGTCCGGCTCAGCGGCACTCAGTGGTGGGGTAACTTCATTCAAGCCACGATAGTCCACAGTCAATCTCCATTCTCCATCAGACTTACGCACAAGCCAGATGGGGCTGTTGAAGGGTGAGTGGGTTTTGCTGACCACCCCTTGGCTCTCCAGTTCACAGATCATCTTATGGATGGGGATCACAGCATCGCGGTTCGTTTGGTATTGCCGACGGTGCACTGTTGTGGTGGCGATTGGCACCTGCTGTTCCTCAACTTTCAACAGTCCGACAGCAGAAGGACTTTCTGAGAGACCTGGCAATGAGTTCAATTGTTCAATCCCTTCTGTCTCTACAGTGGCTATTCCAAAAGCCCATCTATGCCCCTTTGGGTCCTTAAAATATCCATTCCTGAGGTAGTCAATGCCCAGGATACATGGGGCGGCTGGACCAGTCACAATGGGGTGTTTCTACCAATCTCTCCCTATCAAGCTCACTTCAGCTTCTAGCACAGTCAACTCTTGAGATCCCCCTGTCACCCCAGAAATAGAAATAGTTTCTGAGCCCACATGTCCTGATGGCATTAATGTGCATTGAGTGCCAGTATCAACCAAAGCCTTATACTTTTGTGGGTCTGATGTACCAGGCCATCGAATCCACACAGTCCAATAGACACGGTTGTCCCGTGCCTCTACCTGGCTAGAGGCAGGGCCCCTCTAACACTGATCCTGGTCACAGCAGTCAGAACCTTTTCTTGATGAGTACACCTGGGAGGTGCCCTCTTGTGGGTCAGATTCTTGCCCATGGGAAACTGGGACTGCACTTACTCTCACTGACCTTCTTCCATTCTCCTTCAGTTCTTGTACTCGGGCTGCAAGGGCACGGATGGGTTTCCCATCCTACCATCCCATGTCTTCTCCATGTTTGACCAGGAAGTATCACATCTCAGTTCATGAGGTCTGTCCACTTCCCCTGGCTGGGGGGCGTCTGGCTCTGACTTCAGAGGTTCTCATTCGCACTGGTGCCACTTGGAGACTTTCCCTAATTTCCTCTCTGATCGCTTTTACCTCTGCAGGCAGCATCTTGAGACTCTCAACCAATGTCTCTACAGCAGAAATACGGGCCTGCATTGGGCTGTGGGTCATGCCTTCATATATCCAGAGCTTATTTGCTACAGCACCCACTGTTTCTTGGTTCTCTTCCCTATACATGGATGCCAGGAAATCGGTGTATTCAGCTGACCCCGAGTGTGAAAGGTTCCACCACATATGTGGTGTGCATCTGACCTTGTCAGGGTCATTACTGGTTTGCCCATCCCTTCCAAAAAGCACGTCCATCATTGCCATTTCCCTCAGACATAAAATTCCTTCTTCCATCGTCTTCCAAGTCTTCTTAATGTGATGTTCCTGCAGGATTTCTCTATAAACAAACTTCTCTCTTACACTCGTTAGAAGTCGTGCCCAGAGTGAAAGGGGCTTTGATTCCCTCACGAACACCTGTTCAATAGCCACATCCTGGGCCAGAGCCGCCAAAAACCTGGCTTCAGCACCATCCAGTTGTAAGGTTTCACCCATAAGGTCCCAAACTTGGATCAACCAAGTAAGGATGGGCTTGCCCGGGTGTCGAGCAATGTCTTTCCGCAAACTACGGAGATTATCAAATGACAATGACTCAGTGATGATCTCAGGCTCTGGGTCTGCTTGCTGTGGAGGTGCAGCAGCCCCCTCATCGTCCACTGGATGGTCTGATTTGGTCTTATATTTTCTTTTCTGGATAGGGGTAACTTCCATAGGCTTGACCTGTCCTCCTGGTTTAGCCTCGTTCTGCGTCACTGTAACATCAGAGGTTTTATCCTCTTCCCTTTTTTTAGCCCCATCTTGCATCACTGTAATGTCAGGGGTTTTACCCTCTTCCTTCTCCCTCTTCACTGTAACGTCAGGGGTTTTATTCTCTTCCTTTTCCCCCTTCATTGTGGCATCAGGGGTTTTATTCTCTTGCTTTTCCCCCTTCACTGGGCTAGGCTTCTGAATACGTTCTCGAAAAAACCCTGGCCCTACCTTCAAACATACTGTAGGCCGCAGGGATACAACCTTGCAGAAAAACCATAAAGAGCAAGATATCTCTGGCATCCAGGGAGAATTTAAACATCTCAAAAGCTGTTGTAGCAGACTTGAATGGGGAATGGACAAAGGGTTGGGAGAAAAAATTCCCCTTTGTTCCTTTCCAAGGGTCCGTACTATTATCACTGAATCCCCAGAGGTAGCAGCTTAGGTTACGGCAGGAAAACAGCCTGGAGAACACCACCCACATGACACCCAAAGGCATCGAATTCATGGCACCATAAATCCAGAGTAAGAACTCAATAATAATTGCGGCTATTTGAGTTTTACTCATTGATTTGTTGATAAGACTTAAACCTGCTGCTCCTTTAGGCATGAATTTGTACCAACAAAAAGTCAATATATTATACAGGATGGTCCTGATGAACCCTAAACTCAATACCCACATGGTGCCACAAGAACAGTTATCCTTCTTTGTTTACAAGCCCCAAACATTGGGCGCCAAAAATGTGTCTTGGTTTGAGGGGAAGAAAACCAAAATGTTTACCCACAAGCGGGGGAGGGGGCCTTCTCCACAATAATCACGCCACTCTTTATCAAATTTAAGAAAAAAGGAATTTTAATAGAAGAAGGATAACTGTTCTTAACTGCTATATATAAACAGACTAGTGCAAACCGCTTCCCCAACACCACAAGAGAAAGAAAAAAGAAAACAAACAACAACAAAACCCAGCAGGTTTTCCTCCAGGAGGAAAGTTATACTTAAGCAGTGTCAAATGTCACAGTCCGGCTGGCTGCAGAGTGAGTTCCCAGTAGTTCCCAGTCCCTCTCCAGCGAGACAGACGAGTGGTTAGCTCTCAGATGAACTCTGTGTCTCTTGTCCCAGATGAAGGAAAAAGAAAGCTGAAAGTGGGGAACCACCACGTGTCCTGCAAAAGCAGCTGCAAACCTCTCTCTCTCCTGGGTCACTGCCCCAGCCGGGGCGGGCAAGCTGTGACGGTGCAGGCAGTGGTCAGTGCAGGCGGTGGTCAGGCTGGAACAGAGGCCGGGATCCCAGATGCAGGAACTGGGAGAAACAGCCATGGCGAGAAGAAAAGCAGCAGCTCAGCCAGAAGCCCCAGCAGTGCCAGCAGAGCCACTTCTCTCCTCGGCAGCCACCGCTCCTCCCTTCCACCGAGCTAAGAAAAGAAAAATGTCCCCAAAAAACAAAAGAGACAAAACCTGCCCCCTTCCAAGTGATCAGTAGTTAACTACTTCTTTTGTTAACTGCTGGCATGGGCAGTTAGTGGCAGGGGAGAGAATTTACATAATAATCCCAAACTACAACACCTTTCTCCCCCATTCCATCAATATTGCAGGGGTAAGCAATGGAATTCTTACTTTATTTTTCTTATACCTTATAAGTTGTAATTTGCTATAGTTCACTGGGTGTATGCGTGTTAATGGGAAGTGGCTATATTTTTCCTGTTGCTTTTCTTTTGAGTTATTGAGTGTGTTTACTGGTGGTGTTGAACTGTTGTGTTTCTGTTTAGCAATCTTCTGTTAGTTAAGTTTGCTATGGGAGTGATATACTGCTGGGGTGGCCCTTGAAATGTGTGTCATGCCGATGTCTTTGGGGGGGTATTTTGTACAATCCTGCAGCTAAATGTTATCACCGACTAAGTAAGCCCATATAGTTATTGTCACATATTTGTATTAATAAATGTTATTTTGGGAGCTATGGTGACAAAGGTTCTTTTCTCTTGTTGCAATTAAGTGTGGTCAATTACTCTGAGAACACTTACTCTGAGGACACTTATTGCTAATAATTTTCTCCCTGGCTGAAGTGTGGCTTCATATCAGAGGTCAGAACCCCTTCCAACCTGTGTGCTGTCAGTTAAAAGACAGACGTCCTTGAGGTACGTAAGGATTTGATTGTCTGTAAGCACTTACAGCTAATAACTTTTAATTAATACAGTTAAGACTAGAAATCTTTGTATTTCTGTCTCCCTCCTCCCTTTCATGTGACACCATTACGGACCAACTTCCTCATGGAGTGAAGGAAGTGGAAGGGAAGTGGAGGGACAGACACTGATATCTTTTCTGTGGTGACCAGTGACAAGACCCCAGGCGTTGGAATCAATCTCTGTCAGAGGAGGTTTAGGTTAAATATTAGGAAAAACTTCTTCATGAAGAGGTTGTTTCGGTCCTGGAACAGGCTCCACTGAGAAGTGGTCATAGTCTCAAGTCTGAAGCATTCAGTTCTCAGAGTTCAAGAAGAATTTGGACAATGTTCTCAGGCACATGGTGTGATTCTTGGGGCTTCCCTGTGCAGGATCAGGAATTGGACTTTGGTGATCCATGTGGGTTCCTTCCAACTCAGGATATGCTATGATTCTATGATAGGTCATGCTTATTTTAAGTGTACCTTGGCCTTAGGGAATTCAGAGTCTCAGAGCTTTTACTCAAGGCATTTGCCTATTCCACACTCACAATAATCCTAAAACACATAATTATTTTCAAACTCTTGTGCTAATATACTCAGGAGCACTATTGTATTTATGACTTGGGATAGCAATTGTTAAAAGGGCAGATTTCCTTTATGCATGAAATCCCACTTCTCCAGATTTCAAAAGGTTAGTCATAAGACAGTCTTTAGAAAAAATTATCTTTGTTTGGATTTAATGTGATTAAGAATCTGCTTACATTTTAGGGTTTCTTAAAAACCAGAAAGCACCTATATTCTTCATGGATGGCACAGATAAAAGTATTAAAGTTATCAGAATGATGGTGAAATATTTTACCACTGTTAAAAGCCTAGGAGTCTAAATTGGGGCGGGGGGGAGGGAGAAGTTTAAAAGTTATTCAAAACAAATGAGAAAAAAGTTTCATATGTGACTTGTTGCAAACTTTTCCAGAATTGTTCACATAAGATATATTTCTTAACAACTTCACTTTCCTTCTACTGACCAGCAGGTCAAGTTTCTCCTGGTTGCTGAAATTATGTCAGGGAAAAAAACCATATCAGTTACTGCAAAGGGATGATTACTTTTGTTTTTTAAAACTAGAGACTCCCAACCGACATTTAGATTTCATTTGACTGGTACTGTGCAGAAAAGACTGGTGCCTCTAACCAGTAAATTTATCCTTCTGTACATCTAGCAGGACATGGCAGATCAAAGGACTGAAAACAAGTGAACAGAAATCCTATGTGTGATGAAACTCATTCATATCCAACAGCCATGATAGTCACAGCTCATTATTGTCCTGTTTAAGTGTCAGATTCTGCACCTGGGATGGGGCAACTCTGGATGTATGTACAGACTAGGGAAAAAGATGGTGGAAAGCAGTGCCACAGAAAGGGATCTGGGGGTGCTGGTTAATGGAAAGTTGAATGTGAGTAAGCAGTGCCCTGGCAGCCAGGAGGGTCAAACATGTCCTGGGGGGCATCAGGGAAAGCCTCGCCAGCTGGTCGAGGGAGGGGATTGTCTGCTCTGCTCTGCACTGGGGCGGCCTCACCTTGATCATTGTGTGCAGTTGGGTACCACAATATAAGAAAGATATCAAGCTGTTGAGGAATGTCCAAATGAGGGAAACAAAGACAGTGAAGGGCCTTGAGGACAAAGTGTATGAGGAGCAGCTGAGGGTATTTGGTCTGTTCAGCCTGAAGAAGAGGATACACATTGCAGTCTACAATTTCCTCATTAGAGGAAGAAGGGGAACAGGCACTGATCTCTTTGTGGTTTCCAGTGACAGAACCCAAGGGAATGGCCTGAAGTGTCATGGAGGTTTAGACTGGATATTAGAAAGAGGTTCTTCACCCAGAAGGTGTTGGGTGCTGGACCAGGCTCCTCAAGAAAGCATTCATAGCACCAAGCCTGACAGAGTTCAAGAAGTGTTTGGATGATACTCTCAGGCACATGGTGTGGCTCTTGGCAATGGTCCTGTGCAAGGCTAAGGGCTGAACTCAGTGATCCTTGTGGGTCCCTTCCAACTCAGCTTATTCTGTGATTCGGTGATAATGTTTTTAACTGGCATATTTATAGACTTTGATGACAATTTAGAGCTAGTAGTTGCATTCTAATTTCTGTCAAAAGTTACAATTTATTACAAGGTCATCTTCTAGAGGTAATTTTGTCTAACTCCAGTGCTCAAGCAGGACTGGTTCAAATGGCTTTTGAATACCTCCAAGAAAGGAGAGTCCAGAAGCTCTGTAGGCAACATGTTCCAGTGAGATTCAGAGAACAGATTAAACTTTATTCTCCTCAAATATTTGCAAATATTCTTTCATTTGAATTAATAGTTTAGAAAGGTATGTTGCTAATTTTTACTTTAAAAACAATTTCTGAAAATTAAACAAAACAGCAAGCGCTTATGGAAGTATTGCATTAATACACATCAGCATTAAAATATTGTAGTCCCACACATATAAAATGATAAACTGATTATAAACCTTCAGTTGTTTGGGGATAATTTTATGTGACAAACAAAATAATTATTACATAAAATTAGTACATTATACACATACATACATATATATACACACATATACACATATATAATAATATATAAATATAAAAATATACATTTTCCTTTTATTTTTGATATTCTCTACCCTTTTGACTCTTTCTTGTACCACTTCTGAATAAAGAAACAAACAACTTGTAGAGTGCCTGTGTAGGATGAATTCTGGAAAAACAAAACTGAGAGCTACTCCTGATTTGTATCAACTGGATTTCCAGTTTGAACAGAAAACTAACGGTACAAGTTGAAATGCAAGTGGATCTACCATATTGCCTTCTTCCAGACATTGCATTGCTGCTTCTATTACAAAAATAGTATTATAAGTCAGAATTTAGTTCATTTGAGATGCTGCTGAATATAAGCAAGAATAGAAATTCCAAACAACTTTAACTGTTCGTTATAGTGTCATTTTGAGCCCCATATCTGCAAAACAATTGTTTCAAACATGCAGCACAGGTTTAAAATTATGACAGTATAAAAGAAACAGTTATCACACTGTCACAAAATGGCCAAGACTGGCCCCCCCTGCACTCCCGTGGTGGCAGCTGTGGGAACACGCCTGGGCATGCCTCCCTGCCTTGTGTCCCCGTGCCTGTGGCTGTGTGGCTGCCACTCCTGCCAGCTTCCGCCCCTGTCCTAGCCCTATTGGCTATCTCACCCATCTGTCCCCAATCCCTGGTTTTCTATTTTTATTCTCTGTTTCCCCTATTGGCTAGCTGAGGCACCTAAGTCATTCCCCTTCTGGAGTCCTTATCCAATCCAGTCCCAACTCTGGCACCTTCCTTTTGGAACCCTAAAAAGCCTTGTGAATTTTGCAATAAGTCTGGTTTTGCCCCTTGCCCCCGAACTGAAAAGGTCTTTGTCTCAGCACTCCCAGGCTCTGGAGGACAGGCGGTGTCTTGGTTTGAGGGGAAAAACCAAAATGTTTACCCACAAGCAGGGGAGGGGGCCTTCTCCACAATAATCACGCCACTCTTTATCAAATTTAAGAAGAGGAACTTTTAATACAAGAAGGATAACTGTTCTTAACTGCTATATATACGTATGTAAACAGACTAGTGCAAACCGCTTCCCCAACACTACAAGAGAGAAAAAAAAACAACAAAACCCAGCAGGTTTTCCTCTGGGAGGAAAGTTATACTTAGGCAGTGTCAATGTCACAGCCCGGCTGGCTGCGGAGTGAGTTTCCAGTCCCTCTCCAGCAAGACAGACGAGTAGTGAGCTCTCAGATGAGCTCTGTCTCTTCCCTCTGTGTTCCTTGTCCAAGAAGCAGAAACACCAGCAGCCAGGAGCAGCAAAGAGCAGCAGCAGCAGCGAGCAGCCAGAAGCAGTCCGGGAAAGGCAGCAGCAGCAGCAGCGAGAAGGCTTCTCCTCAACTCCGCACACACACACAACTCCCCAGCCGTGTGTAGACCCCCAAGAACAAAAAAAGACAAACCTGCCCCCACCCCAGTGATCAGCAGTTAACTACTTTTTTTGTTAACTACTGGCATGGGCAGTTTGTGGCAGGGGAGAGCATTTACATAATAATTCCAAACCACAACAGGTGGGAACTGCTCCCCTCCCTCCAACATCACACTAGGTCTGCAAGTTGCTTTTAGGAGGATTTACTTAATTTCCTTCCTGGATGGGGCTGAGGAGAGGCTGCCACAGTTGTAGTTACCAGGAATTTCCTCTTTGCTCCTTTTGAAGATGGGGGCAATGGCTGTCTTTTTCCAGTAACAGGAAACACTTGCCACTACCTTTCAAAGGCACCCCCACAGTGACACATCAGACATCTTTCAGCACCCTTGGATGTGTCCAGTGTAGTCTCATGGACTTGTGTGTGTCCAAGTGGGCCAAGTTCTCTCAATCTCCCCTTCCTATGAGCACTGCCTGGTTCCCACAAGGAGACCTAGAGACATGGGTGCCTGAGGGAACCTCTTGGCAGTGAAAAAGGCACTGAGTATCTTGGACTCCTCCAAGTTCCTTGCCAGTAGGAACCCTGTCCCAGTGAGCCATAAACTCAAATTTTCCTCAGCCTTACCTTTGCTACTTATGGAAACCAATCTGGTTGACCTCCTTTGCCAGTTTCCCCTCCAACTGACCTGTGGATTTTTGGCTCTGGGAGGTGGTTAAGACTTTGCTCTCTTAGATCATTCACAGGAATATAGAGACATTTCTCATCTCCAGTTCCACCTCTGTATGTTGGTTCTGGCTGAGCACACAACCTCCTCAAATTTTACTGATTTTTTTTGCCTCTGATTTTGGATTGTGTTTATGCTACAGTGATTGACCTCCTCTGCCTGCCATGACAGTTTCCATGGGATTCTGTGAAACAGATTCTCAAACAAGATGAAAACTTCTGCCCTTTCCCACTTACCCCTCTTCCTACCTCAAACTTCTTGCTAGTTGGTGGAATTTCAGCTGCAGAGGTAAAGAAAGTCAGGGCTGTTGGTAGTAGAAATCTCCAAGAAGAATGAATAAGAACACTTCTGACAGTAAGACACTATCACATTTTTACTTTAAGCTGTAAAGCTTCAAACCCTAAAATCACCTGCTTCTGGATTCAAGTTCATATACTCACAAAGAAAATTAAACCAGATGAAAAAGCCTTTAGTGAATGAGAAGTACTTCTGATGTAGCTGACTGCTTATTGCTGGATATAGCACTACCATTACTACCTCCTTGACAGATCCAGATTGCAACCACCACTTCAACCAAGGAACATTGAAGTTGCAACAACCAAGTCTTATTACTGGATCCATTGGGTGTCTTATGGGTCCTTCAGGTCACCTCGGGTGTCCACAGCCCTGCTCCAACTTCCTGCAACAGCACCGCAGCTTTGCTCCAGCATCATGTTAGCATCTGCTGGCATCAAATCCCATATATCCACCATTTCTGACCAGCATTGACTCTTCAGCCATTTCTGCCAGGTCTTCTGGATGTGGGGGAGGCAATCCTCATGGAAGGGCACATATGTTTTATTTGTGTGGGGGAGGCCAGCCATCATCTGGATTTGGTCTGATGGGTGGGGCTTGGGAAGTTTTTCCTCACTGGTTAGTTTAACAGTTTTATCAGTATTCTTTTTGGCATTTCTTCTTGGTAAGGGTTTTTTTTTTCACTTATATCTGGGTGTATTTGGTCTCTGTACTGGAGAAACCAGGGATATTAAATCCAAGAATGAAGTCTTCTGTTCAAGGTCTCTGCCTCTCCAAATTGTCTCAAACTGAGACAGCACTGTTTCGAGATAAAGTGCACAACAAGTAAGCAGAAGACAAGAAATCTGTATAGAAGGATAAAAAGAGATATTGGAAAAGAAGAAGTATTTTAAGACTATAAACTAGCTGTTCAGGTAGAATGAAATGAATGACTTTAGCTAAGAAGACAAAAATGCGAAAAGAAACAAGGAAATATGAAAAAGAATAAAGAAATGGGAGCAAGAAGTGAAATAGCAGAGAAGTAAGAAAAGAGAGAACAGAAACATTACTTGTTATTCAGCTGGTACAAAATACAGCAAACTATCTCTGTAACAAAAGAGCAAAAAAACCAAAAAAATGGTAGTAAGGAAATCAGCTTGAGGAACTGTGCTAATAAAAAGAACAACTAAATGCAAGTACAGTAAAATATGTCACCCTAACAGAATTTCTAGTTAAATCCAACATTTCTGTGGATGTTTTTAAATAGAATATTCATAATATAATTCACCTCCATTAAATTCTTAGTAGGCAAAATTCCTGGCCAGTCAAAATGTCAACTAGAGGAAGAAAAGACATCTATAGGAACACAGTCAAAGACTTTTAAGACAGAAATTAAACCTGAAATGCTTGAACTGCAGAAGGCTTAAAACAGTACCTCAAAGGTTTTTGTAGTTTTCTCCACTTGTGTCTGTGTTCATCTCACTGATTTTACAGCTAATAGTGTCAAAAAAACAGAGTGAAACAGAGACAAATAGATCGATTCACTTCTCTTTACTAATAGTGTCAAAAACCAGAGTGAAACAGAGGCAAAGAGATCAATTCACTCCTCTTTACCTTGTCTTCCAGGGACCACTGCTGGAACAGAGGTAAAAGGCTGTGTCTTCCAAGATGCAACACTAAAAATTGACTCCAGTGAATCATGGGTGGTTTTGACTCTTGGAGGAACATCTCTGAGGTATGTGATAGCTTTATAATGATGGGTTCAAATACTATTTTACTCAGAGTTCAATATAAAATAATACTTCCTTGGGTACTTTTTTACTGAAGTTCTTAACCTGGAATTCCAGAAGCCTGAATTTGGCTTTTGAATCACCGTAAATGTTTAGCTTAAACTTTCTGGTCCTCCATTCCTAATCTGTAAAATTTCTCTCCCTCTTTCTCCCTCCTTATTCCCCTTATTCTTTCTTCTATTTTTTATTAGCTTCCTTTGATGTTTCCTTTCTTTTGCATTTCAGGTTTTGGTTGTTCTATGGCTTTATCACTCCAGCAGAGACCTCAGCTGTGTAACTGGAGAAATAACAATAATGACATCAGGCCATTTTACTCTGTATGTGAAAACAAATGTTGGCAGGTGTATCTGGCTGCCTCAAATTTGTCTTCTCTGAGATGACTGATTAATGGAGCACTCACCAGAAAAACAAGGACACTGTGAATTCTGTGTTAAAGAGTCATTATATTAACTTTCTGAAGGCCTTCCAAGTTGTGTATTAAAAGCTGACAAATACAAGCTTACAGGAAAATAATCTTTTCTCCATTATTCCAAAATAAAAGCAGGTGTCTGAAAGAAAGATGACAAGAAATATACTACCTTATTTTACCTTTTAGAGGATACCAATTTCCCAGTGCCTGAGGCCTAGCAAGCAGTTGAGATGGATGGTCAAAATCATAATGGAAAGTAAGTGGGAAGATGCTTGCAATCCTTAATCTACTTTTAAACAAAGGTGAAAGCACTACTTGAAAGAAATGGAAGTAAAGACAGAAGAAAAGGAAGAGAAACAATGAGAGATATACCCCTCTTCTGCCATTCCAAGTTACCATCTCCATGCTTCACACAGACAGAAAAAAAGGGAAAAAAATAAAAAAAGGGTTCTTGCTGTCTCTGATGTAAACTATCATTTTAGTCTTGGCTCTGAAAAGGAAGCAAAGGACAAGCGCGCATTTCAAAAGACACTGTAAGCCAGGGCATAGGAATATGTGCTGTTCTAATGGTAGCTTACTTAGGAGACTACCATCCCTTGGCCAACATCCTCCCATCTTTGTTCTGCCAACACAACTACCACAATACTTTTCACTGGCTTAGTTCTGCCGGGCTAATTGAGACTGACTGAATTTGGGAAGAGCTGCATTTGTGGATGTACCATCAGGTCTGGGAAAGAAGCAATCTTTTCTGCATTAAACTCTTTCCCAGCTCAGGACCACTGGCCTTGCTGTTAAGTGCAAGTTCCAGAATCACAGTTCTGTTTCCTATTTGTTCTCAGAAAAGCTTACCATTTGGCATTGCCCTGCCTTTCTTGAACACTGAGAAGAAATTTGCTGTAGACTTAACCTCTAAGTATCTAACATGTAAAACTGAAAAAACAGAATATTTTTTTAAAAATCTATACACAGAAACAACATATAACCAATAATTGATTTCCAGCCCTTAATTTTATATGTTTTACTTGTCTCACTTGCATTTCACTTTAGGAAGTTCCTTTGGTCCTACCCTCTGAAAAACAGAAGTGAGTGTGTTCTTTGTGTTCCTAGTCTGTCATAGTAGACAGTGATCTTGATTTTCCCTGCTAATCTTGAAAATGTGAGTCCTCACAATGCCTGTTTTGGAAACTCTAATTCTTTTGCATCCAGTAGAACTCCTTGGAGCAACTAAAATAGCAAATACAAAATAATAATAAAAAAAAAAAGAGAGAGAAAACAAAAAAAACCAGAGATCCTCAATCCTTTCAGTTATTCCTCATGACAGTGTTCCCTGAGAGATAACATTACTTGTCTGGGATTTGAGCTGGTGAAATTGGTTCAAAAACCATAGCAAGCCACATACGACTGTTATCCTCCTGGAACTTGGCAAACAGGAGTGGGCAAACAGGGGCGTGGCACGGCAGTGGGGGCATGGCACGGCAGTTTGCATGGCAGTTCAAACAGGCAGGGCATAAGCCTAGGGTTTTCTGTGGGCTTTTTATTTTTTAAACCTTTCCCCACAACTCAAGGCAGTCATGCTTTCCAAAAAAAAATGAAAGCTGTTGCTCGTGTTACCAGTAGAAGGGTGTCAATACAGGCAGAACCCTCTAAAAAAGGATGCAGCCACTCAGGCCTCTGGCTGCATAGAGTGTTTGAGCCTGGAACTGCTACCAGAGGACAGTGTCAGAAGCACCTGCGTGTGATGTGAGCAAGTGAACAATTTGCTGTGTCTGGTGGCAGAGCTAAAAGAAGAGGTGGAAAGGCTCAGAAGCATGAGGGAGAGTGAAAGGGAAATTGACTGGGGGAGTCACAGCCTTTCGACTCCTAAGGAAGCCCAGCAGAAGGTGGTGAAGCCCAACCCCTCCTGCCATCACGCAGACAGAGCGGACCATATGGATGGGGTCGAATGGAAACAGGTGCCTGGTCGTAGAGGCAAAAACACCCCCTCTTGACCCCTTTCACCTGCCAGGGTGCCCTTAAAAAACAGGTATATGGCCCTGGACTCAGAAAGTCTGATGGAGGACAGTCAGGAGGAAAATCTGTCCACAAGGTCTTCTGGTTACCCCCAGTCTACTGGATGGGTTACAACTACAGATAAGAGAAAAAAGAGAAGGGTTGTTGTAATCGGTGACTCCCTTCTGAGGGGAACTGAGGGCCCTCTATGTCGGCCAGACCAATCCCACAGGGAAATTTGCTGCCTTCCCGGGGCCAGAATGAGGGATATTACCAAAAGACTTCCTAAGCTCATCCAACCCTCAGACTATTACCCACGGTTGGTTGTCCAGGCTGGAAGTGATGACATCAATAAAAGGAGTACCAGGGTAATTGAAAAAGATTTTAAGGGACTGACCCGATCACTTCATGGGACAGGAGCACAGGTAGCAATTGCCTCAGTTCCTGTGCTAGCCAGGATGAATGAGGAGATAAATGAGGAGAGGTTTAGGAAAGCCCAGCTTACCAATAGGTAGCTTAGGGGATGGTGCTGTCGTCAAAATTTTGGGTTTTTTGATCATGGGGAAAACTCCATGTTGCCCGGTCTCGTCAAAGCAGATGGGCTTCATTTATCTAGGAAGGGCAAAAGAACTGTAGCCCATAAGTTGGCAGGGTTGGTTAGGAGTGCTTTAAACTAGGTTTGAAGGGGGAAGGGACAGCAACTGGGCTCTCCAGAGATAGGCCTAAGGGTGTAGAGCCCGAGTTGACAATAAAATCAGTCGCCCAGCATGTATACCAATGCACGCAGTATGGGAAACAAACAAGAGGAGCTGGAAGCCACAGTGCAGCAGGAAAACTATGACATAGTTGCTGTCACAGAAACGTGGTGGGATGAATCACATGACTGGAGTGCTGCTATGGGGGGCTACAAGCTCTTCAGAAAGGACAGGCAGGGAAGGAGAGGTGGAGGGCTGGCTTTATATGTTAGAGAGTCTCTTGACTCTGTTGAAGTTGAGGTCAGCAGTGACAAGGTTGATTTCCTGTGGACCAGAATCAGAGGGAAGGCCAACAAGGCTGACACCCTTGTGGGTGTCTGTTACAGACCGCCCAACCAGGATGATGAAGGGGATGAATTATTCTACAAGCAGCTGGCAGATGTCTCAAAATCTCCAGCCCTTGTTCTTGTGGGTGACTTTAACCTGCCACACATCTGCTGGGAGCTTCATACTGCAGAGAAGAGGCAGTCAAGGAGGTTCCTGGAGTGTATAGAGGACAATATCCTTCATCAACTGGTAAACGAGTCTACCAGGGGTAAGGCCCCGCTAGACCTACTGTTTACAAACAGAGAGGGGCTGGTAGATGATCTAGTGGTTGGAGGCCACCTGGGGTACAGCGAACATGAAATAATAGAATTTTCAATCCTCAGGGATGTAAGGAGAGCTACCGTTAAAACCTCTACTCTGGACTTCCAGAGGGCAGATTTTGGCCTATTCAAAAAACTGACTCAGAACATACCCTGGGGAAAAAACCCTTAAAGGCAAGGGGGTCCAGGAGGGATAGACATGTTTCAAGCAGGAAATTTTGAGTGCACAGCAACAGGCTATAGCAGCGTGCCAAAAGGCCAGACGGAGGGTAAGACGGCCAGCTTGGTTAAATAGGAAGATTCTGAAAGAAATCAGGGATAAAAAGAAAGTTTACAGACTATGGATAAAAGGGCTGGCTACTTATGAAGAATTTACAGATAGAGCTAGGTCATGCAGGAAAAAAATTAGGGAAAGAAAAGTGGAATTTCAAGTTAATTTGGCTAATTCAGTTAGGCATAACAAAAAGTCCTTGTATAAATACATTAATAACAAAAGGAGGGGCAAGGAAAACCTCCATTCTCTGTTGGACTTGGAGGGAAATATAGTTAAGGAAGATGAGGAGAAGGCTGAGGTACTTAACACCTACTTTGTCTCAGTTTTTGACAGTAAGACAGGTGGCCCTCAAGACAACTGGCCTCTGGAGCTGGTAGACAGGGAGAGGGAGCTGAATAGCCCTCCTGTATTCCTGGAGGATATAGTTATCGACTTACTGAGCCAGCTGGATCCTCACAAGTCTATGGGACCAGAAGGGATCCATCCCAGGGTGATGAGGGAGCTGGCAGAAGAGCTTGCCAAACCACTCTCCATCATCTTCCAACAGTCCTGGCTCTCTGGGGAGGTCCCAGATGCCTGGAGGTTGGCCAGTGTCACCCCAATCCACAAAAAGAGCTGCAAGCAGGAGCCTGGCAACTACAGGCCTGTCAGCCTGACCTCGGTGCCTGGCAGGATTATGGAGCAGATCATCCTGAGTGCAATCTCACAGCACCTTCAGGGTGGACAAGGGATTAGACCCAACCAGCATGGGTTTAGGAGGGGCAGGTCCTGTCTGACCAACCTGATCTCTTTTTATGATCAGGTGACCCACATGGTGGATGAGGGGAAAGCTGTGGATGTGGTCTATCTGGACTTCAGCAAAGCCTTTGACACTGTCTCCCATAATATACTCCCGGAAAAGCTGGTAGCCCATGGCTTGGACAAGTGTACCCTCTGCTGGGTTAGGAGCTGGCTGGAGGGTCGGGCCCAGAGAGTGCTGGTGAACGGAGCTGCATCCAGCTGGCGGCCGGTCACCAGTGGTGTTCCCCAGGGGTCTGTGTTGGGTCCAGTCCTGTTTAACATCTTTATTGATGATTTAGATGAGGGGATTGAGTCCATCATCAGCAAATTTGCAGATGACACCAAGTTGGGAGGGAGTGTCGACCTGCTGGAAGGCAGGAGGGCTCTGCAGAGGGATCTGGAGAGACTTGAGAGATGGGCTGATTCCAATGGGATGAAGTTCAATAAGGCCAAGTGCCGGGTCCCGCACTTTGGCCACAACAACCCCCCGCAGCGCTACAGGCTGGGCACAGAGTGGCTGGAGAGCAGCCAGGCAGAAAGGGACCTGGGGGTACTAATTGACAGGAAGCTCAACATGAGCCAACAGTGTGCCCAGGTGGCCAAGAAGGCCAATGGGATCCTGTCCTGTATCAAAAATAGCGTGGCCAGCAGGACCAGGGCAGTGATCCTTCCCCTGTACTCTGCGTTGGTGAGGCCAAACTTAGAGTATTGTGTTCACTTCTGGACCCTTCAGTTCAGAAGGGATATTGAGGTGCTGGAGTGAGTCCAGAGAAGAGCAGCAAGGCTGGTGAAGGGACTGGAGCATAAGCCCTATGGGGAGAGGCTGAGGGAGCTGGGGTTGTTTAGCCTGGAGAAGAGGAGGCTCAGAGGTGACCTCATCACTGTCTAGAACTACCTGAAGGGAAGTTCTAGCCAGGTGGGGGTTGGTCTCTTCTCCCAGGCATTCAGCAGTAGGACAAGGGGGCACGGGCTTAAGCTCGGCCAGGGGAAATTTAAGTTGGATATCAGGAAAAAATTATTTCCAGAGAGAGTAATCAGACATTGGAATGGGCTGCCCAGAAAGGTGATGGATTCACCATCCCTGGAGATTTTTAAACGCAGATTGGACGTGGCACTGGGTGCCATGATCTAGTAAATGGACTGGAGTTGGACCAAGGGTTGGACTTGATGATCTCGGAGGTCTTTTCCAACCCAATCAATTCTATGATTCTATGATACCCCATAGCACCTTTGCCACTCTACAATGATAGGTGAGAAATTGATGATATAAAGTTCTGCAGAGCTGTGTATAATAGGGAATTGTTATTTAGTGCATGCAGTAAAACACTGTGAAGAATATTATCTGAGCTTGGGAGTTTCAACCTGAGCTTATCTTTATTAAATATCTAAATGGATGATATGTGAGTAGAATCAAGATTTTCCTGTTATCATCCTTCCTTGTTGATTTTCAGGTTGATAGTGATATCTTCCCTATTTTGAAAAACATTTGTAGGTCTGTGTAGTGGATTAGAATTTAATTGAAAGAATTATCCTGCTGTCACACATGGGTTACAGCACTAAGGAAACCCAAAAAATTGCAGGCATGTAATTTTTTCCCTCTGTTTTAGGAGAATTTATTAAATGTTGAATGCTGTTATTTTTTAATATGTTGCACATTAATAACAGAGGACTATGTAGCTCTGGATTGCTTGTTTACTTGGGGTTTTTTTCAGGTGTTTTTTTTTGGAGGGAACATAAAGAAATCGTTTTGAATGCTGGCTTTTACTTGTTTCATTCCTTTTTGTCCTGATTCAGAGATAGAAGAGAAAAAAAGTCAGTTTGAAAAGCCAACTGATTAGACATCATCTTTAATTCAACAATCTCGAATGGTGATTCATTGCACAGTAGTAATTTGTGTGACAGGTATAGAGTGTCTTTGCACTTAAGGCCATCCCATTACAAAAGAGTCAAACTCATTTTTCAGAAGAATACAAAATGGACAAGTCATATTCATTCTTTTCCTCACAATACACTCTTACTGGTTGTCTCTCAGGTCACTCCAAAACATCTTATAACTTATCTGTCACAGACTGCCTGAAACATCACTGCATCTACAGAGCAATAAGGAGCATTTTCAATAAAACTTATTATCTCTTAATTTCAGCACACAGAAAATCTACTCAGATAATACAGAAACGATGCACAAACCCATAAATGTTCTAAAAATAACAGAGACTGGTATGATAAAAAGACAGTGGTTAAGGTGGTAATGAATGTATGTCTTATTATTTTATTCATAAGTTTCAACATCTGTGTCTCTAGTAGATTTCTACTTTTGCTAGAACCCCTCTAAAAGCCAAAGGAAACTTTTCTTACAACAGGATGTAAGTAGAAGGAAATTTGTCCCAGTTATTATTTTTGTCTCCTAAGAAAACCCAATAATTAAAAAGTAATAATAATTTAAATAGTATATCCTAGGAAAAAGTTCTGGAAAGAGAGAATAGTTACGCAGGGCATTTTATTCCTTAGAAATCCTTAGTTACTTCTTAAGATTAGTGTCTGTGGGGTGGCAAATTATGAATGGATAATAATTCTAGCGGTTCATTTAAAAATTGTTAAATTACTTAAGATTTAGAAACTTTCTGTATCATTGCAGTGTGCCAAAAAACAAAAAACCAAAACAAACAACCAAACTTGTGAAACAAACTCTGTGGCAAATTTCTCCAAAATTAATTTCTATCACTTTCTCTAGAAGTTAATTGGGTCTATCCATTCAGATGCCCTCTAAGAATATGTATTCCTGGCATATTTGCTCAAATGCCATACGATACCTTAAATATAATATAGTGTGAAAGCTACTAGTCAATTAGGAGCAAAGACAGAGGATTAAAACCAACCTTACAAGCACTAGTCAGCAAAAATATGAGAGATATGAGAGTGTAGAAATTCTCTTAACATCTTGGTAAATAAATATGTTATTATGTGAAAAAATCTGTTGTGGAACTAACATATAGGGCTACCTATATACATTAATGTAGGTAAGATTTAAATCTAGAACTGGGCATGTTTGCATTTGAAGATCTTATCTGTCAGTTGACACTTGTATGAGCCATTGACTACCCATCCCTCCTCTACCTTTATTACTGACTGCTAGTTGATATCAGAAATGCTCTAGTGAATTCCTCTCAAACTTGTGCTTATGAGGTTCATTTCTACTGTTATCCAAATATACCTGGGCTGGAAGAACAAAAAGTAATGAGGGAACTTTTCTGTCCAAGGTTTCCCTATCCAGCCAGTGGCTTCTTCCTTTTCTTCCTGCTAGGCACTGATCTTTAACATCACAAGCTAAAAAGACTGAAATACTGGTCTATCCAGCACTGGATCTATAAGCAATCACAGACTCAAGAGAACATCAAACCTCTGCCTATGTTTGTATACTTAGACAGCTGTTTTGGACAAAAAGATAGCATTCAATATCCTAGATAGCAAGCATTACTAAACATTTTTTCATGGCACCAGGACAGACAGACATGTCCTGCTCATTTCAGCAGTAAGGGTACTTTAGTAGACTAATTTTAGAAAGTCTCAATGTAGAAAATTCCTTTCATAATTCAAAACACATCTTTGAATAAAGCTGAAACAGCTTTCCACTACGGGGCCTTTTACGCATTCCTAGAGAGAATAAGTAATCTATGCATTTTATACCTACACTAGTGGGAAAAAACCTTGAATTTGAAAAGATTGACTTACAAACCTTCTCATCCTGAATTTCCCACTTATCTCTAATACATAATCTTCTAGCTCATCTGGGAAACTGCTGAATTTTTTGAATGTGAGGCCACACTTCACAATCTGCCCATCCCAGGTCTTTCCACAGTAGTTCAGAGACTCCACTTCAACACAACCTGTCACACTAATTTGGTGAGTTGCACCACTTTTCACCTAACCTGACACAGAGAATGTGTTTTTCTTAGGTATGTGTATGGTTCAAATGGGGAAAGTTAGCTTGTTTAAACAGGCCTGAATTACAACAAATTACTGTTAATTGCTCCATCTGTAAATGCAATAATGTTCCTGGCATTGCTCCAAAATTATTTCAAGAAGACTAGAGAGGAAGGAATAAATTACATAGCCACTAGAAACAAATAAGTAAACAAAGACTGTTATTTACATGGAATCAGGGAGAACATAATTAACTAAATAAGTCTAGTCTCACAATGAATGAGAGTTGATGGACCAAGAGATGGCAAAACACTCAAATTTAGAACATATAAAGATCCTGGAAAAAAGGAGAGCTGTCAAACCATCTAAGTTTCACTGGCAAATCTACATCCAGGATACAAGACAAAGAGCAAAAATTCATACAAGAAGCACACTTTTACTCAAAAGCTTTTTGTCATGGTGAATATCTCTTCAAAGAACACATGCAAGTCAGGTTAGAGTTGCTGCTGATGATGATCCAAATCAAATTACTGCAAGCAGTAACACACATGGTTACTGAAGCTCAGGGGAAATATTTACTAGAAGTAACTCCTCGTAAGACTTAGCTGAAGGGTAGTTAGGCACAGTCCCACACATTTTAACTAGCCCAAATTTCAGTAGAGTGGCATTGGTTGGAGAGAGGCAGAGATCTTTACTGGGCATGTAGACTCAATTTGATCACAAATGCTTAGGCAAGAATCAGAGAAGTACCAGAGAGAGGTAGAGATAAAATACAAAGAAAAGTATGAAATTATATTAACTAATACAAACCACTGGTTTTCAACTTTATCTTCAAAAGTTTACTGAAATAATTCTAGATAATGATAAAACAAAAATGTGCACACTGTTGTAAAATGAAATAAGTTTCATAGCCTTTACATCTTGAATATAAAAATCCCTCAGTGTTGTAGAATCTCTGAAAAGCAGTTGCCAGGCCCATGCCCTACTGTATTTCTCAGCCTAAATAATAATGCCAATATGATCTTTTTCTTGAACAATAATTCAATTGTAATAGATAACTGGGCAGAAAATAAAAATTTAGGAAGTCACAGAATCTCTATTTGCATCATTAAGAAAAAAACAACTGTCAAGACAGAACAGTGAACTAGTCATATCATTGAAATCTTCCTTAAAGTCTGTGATTCTAAGAAATAGTAAAAGGAATTGACTCAGCTGAAAAAAAAAAAGGTAAAGAAATTTGTTACATTAGTCTTCAAATGAGGTGAAAAGAAATGGAGGACTACTGCTACGGTCATATTTATTGGTCTGTAGACAGGAAGGAAGATCTTCAGTAAAACAAAATCCATGAGCAGTATATCACCTGACATTTTAAAAAAAGAATATGGGTGAATCATACAACATGAAATAGCAAAGTACAATTTAAGAAAAAAAAAACAAAACAAAACTGAAGTTCTCATTAATGCATTAATGTGAGAAAAAGGAGATTTTGAAAAAATTGCAGAGATTTAATAGAAGAAAATTAAAATATGCAGTAGCCATAAATATTCCCTGCACAAACAAATAAATCGCTGCAGGGAAAAATTCTTTGTGAAAACTGAAAAATAAAAGAAACTAAAAAAGACAGCATAGTAAAAATTAGCAGCAATTATTAAGATCCTCTCCATTTACCATCTCCCAAGTTGAACAGCTATTTCAAGGAAAAAAAAAATTAAGACAAGCCATTTGCATTGTGTGACTAAAACTTAATTACAGTAAAATTTAAGCAATTTAAGATGACTCTTGAGATGTAAATAATGGGACAAAAAATACACATAAACTTGTCACAATACACTTTTTATAAGAAATGTGACAATGATTTTTGTAAGTAAAAACAGCTGAAATTCTGAATATACACTTTTTTTTTTTTCTAGGGCATGGGTTTCATGTTAGTGTACCATTGTTTTTCCATTTAATTCTTTTCCCATCCCCCAAGGCAGCTCAAATAGTAATTAATCTTTAGGTTTACAAGAAGCAAGTAAGTGGAGGAAAAAGAATAAGACTGCTTACACATTTTGTAATTTGATATGTAACTGCCCAATGGGGCTTTTATTACAATGCATGCAATAGATAAAATTAATCCTTACAAGTACACCGTGTTATTTGTTCAAGCTAGGAAAATTGAGCTCAGCCCTCTGGAGGCAAACCAGAATTAGCGTAGTGAAAGCTCATTCTGCAGTGAAGATATTCTGACAGTACTCTTCCCCTTTTCTGTTGCTTGTGCCTCTGGGTACAGGGCTCTTGATCAGCCTTTGCTGCTTTCCTACTAGCGCTTGTTACAACTGCATTGCAAACTGCTCATGTGCCGGCTTGCTGTGCTGCTTCTCAGTGGGATAAGAAACCTTCAGTGCCTGGCAAACTGTGCCTGTACACAGCTCACTGTTAATTTTTCTCAGTGATCTTATTCCCAACCCATTCACAGCTACTTCATATCTTCCTCTTCCAGAGCAGTGGAGGAGCTTGCTTCTATCCATTTATAGGTGCAGAGACACTGAGTTGAGAAAAATAAAGTTTCACTGTAATTTAGCACATTCATCCTCTGAAGCTTTTAAATGTCATCATATAAAAGTCCTGACAAAGTCCACATTACTCACAGTGTTTTTATAGGAATATTTGCCAATATAAGACTACAAAATGCTGGGTAATACTTTTACATGGTTGTCTGAACTAGGGCCTTATGTAAACCACTTACAGCAGTATGTGTCAGTAGAGTTAAAAAGTTAAATTCTAGTTTCTTTACATCATTTTGCAAGATATATTTTACTCATATGTCAAAATTGTCTTCAAGTATAAGCTTCAACATACTTCAGGGACAGCCACCTAAAAAGGGACACTGCCAGCAGAAGTTCCATTAAATATACCAGACAGCATGGTCAAAACAGGCCTCTGTGTTTGTACCATGACTTGAACTGCTAGTGTCAAAGGCACAATGTTAATTTCACTGCTGCTCTATTACGATTAAACTTGGTATATCAGTTACAGAAGGACCACCGTTGGATACCGTCACCCTCCAGTGCATGAGCCATTTTCTCTCAAGCAGTTTGTGTGCCCTTTGACCACAAATCAAAGCACAAAATAGATGAGCTTTATAAATTTTTAATTAGTAATTAAACTTTGTGTAACAGAAGAACTAATATGACATATTTTCCATTTTAATGTGAGTAATTTTTGTCAGTCACTGACATTAGCCATTAAGGAACTCATGTTCCACTCTCTGTTTATGGAATAGTGTTTTTCCCTTTTAACATTTCCTATACCTTTTGTCAGAGACTGAAAGTGACTTAAGCATTCTAAGATTACTAAAAGACTTTGTCCACTGTAGCAAACTGAAAATCGCTTCAATCAACACACATCAAGGACCAAGTTTCATTGCTGGATCCAGTGGTCATGAATATATATAACTTTCCACCTTCTTTTTCTTTCTTCTTTCTTTCTTTTTCTTTCTTTCTTTCTTTCTTTCTTTCTTTCTTTCTTTCTTTCTTTCTTTCTTTCTTTCTTTCTTTCTTTCTTTCTTTCTTTCTTTCTTTCTTTCTTTCTTTCTTTCTTTCTTTCTTTCTTTCCTTCCTTCCTTCCTTCCTTCCTTCCTTCCTTCCTTCCTTCCTTCCTTCCTTCCTTCCTTCCTTCCTTCCTTCCTTCCTTCCTTCCTTCCTTCCTTCCTTCCTTCCTTCCTTCCTTCCTTCCTTCCTTCCTTCCTTCCTTCCTTCCTTCCTTCCTTCCTTCCTTCCTTCCTTCCTTCCTTCCTTCCTTCCTTCCTTCCTTCCTTCCTTCCTTCCTTCCTTCCTTCCTTCCTTCCTTCCTTCCTTCCTTCCTTCCTTCCTTCCTTCCTTCCTTCCTTCCTTCCTTCCTTCCTTCCTTTTCTCTTTCTTTCTTCTTATACATTTCCTTAGGTGTTATTTTTATGCCTTAATATTGCTGTACTCCTTGTGCATTTCCTTGTTATTTTTGTGCTTTAATATTGCTGCATTACTATAGATGATAACACTCAAAATGGCAACATACCTGTTTATCTTTGAAACTAAAATGTTCTAAAATAATCCCACTACCTATATGCCTTTACAAACATTGATTACTCAGTATATTTAACTCTAATCCACCCCAAGTGATTTATTAACAAGAACCTGGGTTACTTTCACCTTCTGGGGCAGGTCATAACACCTTTAAAGGCAACTTCATGTAATTTTATTTGTAATTTAGAGGGAGCTGGAATCTATTGACTTGGTTTTCTCTTCTTGTTGTATTGAAGAGAGATTAGAAAAGTAGTTTCAAACAATACCAAAAATTAAAACAATATCATTGCAAGAATTAAATGGAGCCTTAGAGTTCAGAACATGCAAATGCTAAGGAAAAAAAATGAAAACAGCAACTGAATTTCATTCACCGAATAAAAGAATCCCAGAATCACAGAATAAGTATGGTTGGAAAGGAGCACAGTGGGTCATCTGGTCCAACCTTCCTGCTCAGGCAGGGTTATCCTCTTCCAGACAGTTGTTGAATATTTCCAATGAGAATGGCTCCACAACCTCTCTGATCCAATGTGTAGTCACCCACATGGTAAAGAAGTTCTTCCTCATATTCAGGTGGAACACCCTATACATTGGCTTCTGCCCAGTGAGTTTTGTCCTATCACTTGGCAATACCAAAAGCCTGGCTCCATTCTCTTCACACCCTCCATTAAGATACTTATATACATTAATGTAGTTCTCCCTCAGTCATTGCTTATCTAGGTTGAAAAGGACTAGGTTCCTCACTCTTTCCTCCTAAGTGAGGTGCTCCAGTCCCCTACTTATCTATTTTACCCTCTGCTGGGCTTACTCCAGGTTCATCTTGTCCCTCTTCTACTGAGGACCTCAGAACTGGACACAGTACTCCAGATATGCCTCACCAGGGCTGAGCAGAGAAGCAGAACCACCTCCCTCGACCTGCAATGCTTTTCCTAATGCACCTTCCTAATGCAACTGAGGCAATGGTCTTCCTGATACTCCAGGATACCATTGGACTCCTTGGCAATAATCACACACTGCTGGCTCAAAGATAGATTGTTGTCTACCAGGACCAGGTCCTTCTCCACACAGCTGCTTTCCAGCAGATCACCTCCCAGTCTGTATTGGTATGTGGGGTTGTTCCTCCTCAAGTGCAAGGACTGCATTTGCCCTTGTTGAATTCAGACAGTTCTTGTCTGTCCACCTCTCTACCCTGATGAGGTCCTTCTGAAGGGCTGTACAGCACCCTGGGGTGTCAGCCACCCCTTCAGGTTTTGTGTTGTCAGAGAATTTGCTGAGGAGGCATCTGTCTCTTCATCCAGGTCATTGAAAAGTAAGATAAACAATGTTGAACCCTGTATTGTACCTTGGGGGATGCCACAAGAGATGGGCCTCCAACTAGACCCTGTGCCACTGATTATTACTATCTCAGATCTGCTGTTCAGCCAGTTCTCCATCCACCTCATGGTCCACTCACCCAGTCAATGTTTCCTGCTTCCCTGTGAGGATGGTGTGAGGGATGGTATTGAAAGCCTTACTGAAGCTGAGGTAGACAATATCCTCTGCTCTCCTGTCATCTATCCAGGCAGTTGTTTCATCACAGAAGACAATTGGGTTGGTCACGTGTGACAGCTGACACAGAAAGGCAGCCAGGACAACCACGAACTCATTACTGGAACACAGAGTAAATTTATTTTCACTACCTTGCTAATCAGGGGATCAAAGCAGCACCCAAGCAGAGGTACAAAAATGGAGATGCAGGCACTGTTAAACTTAGTACATGCTAGAGGATCACTGACTTACTGCTCTTATCAAATGTTATTCCCAGCTGCAAGGCCACTTGAATGATTTACAATTCTCACTTATCTTCCACTTTTTAACCCATTTCTCTGAACAGCTCTTCAGATTAGAGAAAGATATCCTGGAAATGACACCAAAGGACATAGAAGTTATTTTGGATCATTAGCATCCTTCTCTCAGAGTGTTCCATGAACTCCAAACTGTTTCATTCTCTCAGTGTAATTTTTCAAATCTCTGAGCATTATGGTATTGTTTAAATCAGTTTCCTGTGAACAGCTGAAATCCCAACCTCTCATTTTCAGTATTTACTGGTATACTGTTCAGTAACATTCTACCTTAAATGTTATCTGGCCCTGATGTTTTAGGTTTTCAAATAAAGGACCAGGAGCTCATCAGTCTTCCATGTACGACGTGAAATAAATGATTGATGTAATCTTGGAGAGATCTTGTCAATTACATAGTTATCAATAGCATATTATGTGGGTTAAATCCACCTTATTAGAGCAAACAGAAGTCAAATATTTATAATTATAAATATCAATGCATGATGTGGATTTAATTTTAAAGTAAATTTATCATTTATGAAAATCAATACTGCATTTCTCTCCCTTATCAGCACTAGTGTACAAAAACATACATATAAAATTAGAAGTGATTAAGATTTCTTTGGGGTTTTTTTAATATATTCCTTTGTAAATATAGGACAATCAAGGTTTTTAAAGGTTTTCAAAAGTGGTATAATAATTTTTAATATATGTCCAATTGAATGTTTCATAGAAACATTGTATTAAGTCAGGGAGGTAGGTGTTTTTGAGTATTTTTTTACCACTACCAGTCTTCAAAAGCTTATTCTTTTGTAGCTCATATAACACGAGTGCTCCTAGTATGAACCACAAATAAATGACACATAAATACTGTATCATCTGTTGTCATGGATTCCTTCAGCTAAACACTGATAAAGCAGCTTTTTTAAATTTTCCTTTGCTTTTTTTCCATACATTTACCATAGACCAATTTGACCATCCCTGCTCATAGAAATGTGAATAATGAAATGTGGTTTGCTTTTCTAAACATCTTTGAAAGTTCTTATAACAAGGGTGTTCCTTTAATTGATGCACTAAACAGATGAATGCCACAATGAAGCAGCTGTAACAATAAAGCTGTAGAAGAAATATTTTCTTTTAATGAGTGCTGCTTACATATGTACTCCTTTAAAAGACATTGATAAGAACAAATCTCACCAACTCAACTAAGTCTGAAAGCATTTTATACTGTTTAGTTATTTGTCGAATATATTTAAGAACAGTAACATTTAGGTCTATACTTTAAAGTTTATGTAACTAGCCAGAATTATGTCAGCCCACACATGTATTTCTTGGACATCAAGCTTACTGTACACTTCAAGATATTCTAAATGACTTCAAAATGTCTTAAAAGTATTTGAGCTTGCATTTGTCACAAGGTTGAGTTAAATGCATAGCATTTACTACACCACTGTACCTTACCAGTAATAATTTAAAGGCTTACAACTCTGTAAAAATAACAGTGGTTATGGAAAATGCTATTGGATAAAGCCAATATGAGTATCTGGAGAAATTAAAAATGAAATAATTGTGACTTACAAGGAGAACAGAAAACTCTGTACCCAATCTAAAATATTGTATATATAAAAAATCACCCAAGAAAACATCTCTAATTCCTATTAAGAAGCCCTTCATGACAGTAAATTACATCATATGGAAAAAATCTAAATGGAATATATTGGGAGGGGCATAAAATGGCCAATTTTTTTATTTGCATTCACACTTGCAGCAGATTTCAATATAGGCTCTCCATTAAGTTCAGGATTTTAAATAATTATTACGTCTGATGCACATTAACATTTTAGTTGGCCTTTTACAGACCATAAAATAATAAGGAATATCACTCTAAAGAAACCAAATTCCCAGGAGGGAAAAATATATATGGTGGAACATTTAATGTCTTTGTGGTTTTTTTTTTCTTTGGTTGGTTGATTCTTTGTTTGTTTGTTTCATATATAATCTATTGGAAACAAATATTTAGTAGTGAAATGAACAGGATAAGCAAAAGGAGAGTTTAATATGAGAACCACATTTACATATATATATATATATATATATATATATATATATATATATATATATATATACACACACAAACACAATTTCCCAACTCTTCATAAACTATGTGTTTAAAAACTAAATTATGCTTTTAAAAAAAATCCCTGTGTGTTGTTTCTGTGTGCATTTCTGTTTATATTTCTTTGCAGTCCTGCAATTTCTTAAAGTTAGGAATTTATTTTATAGGTAAGTGTTTACAGGCTTAATTTGAACTTCATTATATTCCTTAAATATTGTTAATTTTAAACTTCTGGAGTTTTAGTAAAAAGCCGCATGATATTCTGCATCTCGGAGCTACAGACTCAAAAAACCTTTGGACAATACGATTGAGGTAATTGTCATACTGATCAAGTAGCATCAGTACAGAAAGCAAAAATTTAAATTTCCTTATTTCATCCTCTGCAGAACCCCAAGCTACATAAAAAATACATGAATACCAAATAGGGTTATTATTCTGTTTCCCTACTTTTAGTATTTTCTTAAAAGGTATTTTATTTATGACACCTCTCATAGAGATACATTTGTATTATCACTGATGAAATTAACATTTCCAAACGTTCATTCTAACATGAAAGTTTCAACTTTGGTTACACGTGTACAAGGTTGAGGTACTTTATTTTATTACACCATATCAAGTTTCATATTTCTTATCCATGAGGGGGATTTCTTTGTCCCTCCCTTAAAAAGTAAGCTTTAAGCATACAGACGCATGGTAAAATATACTAACAAATACTTTTATAGCAACTGTTTTTCTTAAGACTAGTTCCTTTTTGATGTAAAATACTTTGAATTTGACTGCCCAAAATTTCTGGTGTCAGTTTGTCTCTTAACAGTTCATGGCACACCTTTTGCTTCTGCAATACTTGTTTGAGGTATGCTGGAAACAACAAGGACACTGTAACTTTTTTCCTAAGTTAGGTTTTCATTCATCTTGCAGCAGAATGAGCTGTAAATAACAGAAGCACTTTTGTTAAGAAATTCAAGTCTTCTATTTGTGGACTTGATTCTTATAAATAACTAGTTTGTAATCTCAAGATGTCAGCAGTGGATAGCTGTGCTATGAAGGCTTGTTTAGAATAGTAGAAATGCACCTGAACTACATCAGAGACATTTTATACCAGCTGTTTCTGTGTAGTATGGTGTTTGAGGCAATGATGAGCTTGATACCTGCAGAGATGTAGCTCCCAATGGATGCTGTGTGCCATTCTAACCGCAGGGTGACTGTCTTCTGGAGTCAGTTTCAGTTTGGCATGGCCACAATTAGATCTGGGATGGGAAAACCTGCTTCAGCTGACCTGGCTTGTGCATATCTTCTAGGCCATGTCAGCCCTGTGTTCACCAAAGGTCTAGGTTCAGGCACAGACAAATCAAAACTGAGTCAGAAAAGTAAATAAGTTTTTCCTGAAACATATTCCTAATATTCCTATCTTCCTTCTTACAGATATACTGAGATTATCGTACTTCAGCTTTTATCACCCACAGTGGCTGGAATACTTTTGCACCACAAAGTATTTTGAGCAATAGAAAAGAAAAAACAGTAACAAATTTTACTTAAAAGATTCTTGTTCATATCATAAATGATAATCTATATTATATTTTAAATGCATTTCAAATATTATGTGCACACACACACATGCACACACATATATTGTCCAGATTTTTGAAATATCAATTGCTATATATTGTTGGAACTTCCTAAAGAAACAACTGGTGGCTTTCAATGACTTATGCATCTGGGGGAATGGGGAAGAAAGATGAAAATAACATAAAAGAAAACTATAGGCAGCTAAAGACATGCTTGTTTACAGTATGTGACATGTTTCAGGCTTAATGAGGAAAGACTTCTTTAAGTTATACTGCCATAAACATCCATGGAGAATATTAATATCAGTGTGATGGCAAATTTCTCTGTGTGGTTAAACAAATATGAGATGTGTCTTGGTTTAAATAATAATGTCTGACAAGAAAGGTGGTAATTTTCCTGGAATAAAAAGAAAACCCCTCTCTCCAAATTGTTACAAATTCAAAATTAGGAGATTTTCAGGGAAACTGTAGAAAAAGGAATAGTAGTTCTTTACTAAAAGTATGTCAAAGAAAACAAATGAAACACCACCACAATAACAGAAGCTTTCAACCAGCTAAGCACTACTTTCCCTTTTGGTGCCCTTATAAGCACAGCCAGCAATGGCACTCGTCAGGAGGCAAAGGCTGCAATGATGGGGGGGGGCTGGTGGGCAGCAGTGGTGACTGCCACAGCGGGGTGACAAACAATGGTGGGATGTGACAATCGATGGTGGGTGCTCCAAGCAGCTCTGGATCAGGTGACTACCAGCTGCAGGATGCAGCATGTGACTAGCAGTAGAGACAGTCTTGTTAGAAAAATTTTCTATTTACTGAATTTTACAAAAATGGCAAAGTCCGTGAAACAAAATTAACAAGCAGAAAAGTTTACTTACAAACACGTGTTTGGGTGCCCTGGCCAAACTGAATCCCCAAAGTACACCTCCAAAATTAAATTTCCCTCTTTAAAGGCTTCTAAATCCTACCCCACCACATAACAGAAAGGATGTTCCCTTGCCTCTGATTGGTTATGTTATGTTAAGAGGCAAGGTCCTGGATTAAAATGTCAGCCTCCATGGCTGCCAAGTGGTGGGGGTTTTACTTCATTTACATCTATTTCGCAATGCCTGATCTCCAAACAGACATTTCCCTGGGTACTTCTCCAATGTCTCAGGAACCTTACAATTTCACGATACACCTATAGGGTAGTAAAAAAGAAAAGCTCTAAAATACATGCATTTTCCTTTTTTGTTAGTAACCCTTGTTTATTTTATTTCCTTGAAAAAAAACCCTGTTCATTTATTTCCCATAGTCTGGGACAATCTTAGGGCTTCCCCAAGCTGTATGGTCTGCCAACAGCACAAACAGAGGAGTGGTGGTGCTCCCCCTTTCAGGAAGTTCCTGTGAAAACATGCGCTGAGAGCTGATGGGATGGGAGGCATGTGAAGACATCAGAGATGAACATGGGGAACCTTTCCACATCATTCTTCAACTGAGAGGGCAGGGCCAAGAGCAGATCTTGCTCAGAGGGTCTTTTATATTGTTTCAGGCTGCCACATGATTTTCAGATTAAAGGCAGAGGAGCTCCCCTCATGGACCAGCAGCCCAGTTGGTAAAAGAGGCTAAGAGACTACCTCAGTTTAAGTCTGAACTCACTGTACTGTTTCACTGCCTTAGGGCATAGGCAGAAGAAATAAAAAAATTCTGCCTCCACAGAGAAATCTACTAGCTTTTCAATGGAAGGATCTTTAAGATTTAAGCTAGGAACAATTGAACCTTGAGGTTTATCTCTTCCTAGTCATAAAGCTTGCTGCTTCCCCCTCAAAACTATGTGTTGGTGAGGAGGAAATTTATCAAAGAGCTTAAACCTATAAGAGATGTATCACAGTTGCTATGGCAGTGAGTCTCAGTCTGATCTCTTTGAGGGTAATGAAGATGGCTTGGGTTGAGTTTGATCACATTAAAAGAATGGGTCAGTCAAATATCTGAACGGAAAACAGAGTCAACAAAAATAAACAGACGGGAAAAGTCCATCTAATATGGGCAAGAAAGGGCTACATTAATACTATAAAGTGTTATAATTGAAATATATCACAGTCATAGAATCATTCAATTTTGAAAAGACCTCCAAAATCATTGAACTCATCTTTTGAACAATCACTGCCTTGTCAAATAGGCCATGATGCTAAGTGCATTATTTAACACCTCCAAGAATGATGCCTCCCATCACCTCTCTGGTGATGTTTAACAACCCTTCCCATAAAGAAATCCTTATGGCCACCCTGACCCTTCCTGGCCACAGGTTGATGCTATGCCCTCTCATCTTGTCATTTGTTGCTTGGGAGAAGACATCGAACCCCACCTTGCTATAACCTCCTTTCAGGTAGTTGTAAGAGAACGATGACATCTCCTCTGATCCTCCTTTTCTTCAGGTTAAATAATCCCTCAGACAAACTGCAATGACTTATTCTCTATGCTTCACCAGCTCCATTGCTGTTCTCTGGACTAACTCTAGCATCTCAATGTCCTTCCTGAATTGAGGGGCCCAGAACTGGACACGGAAGTGTAGGTGTGGCCTTGCCCGCACCAAGTACAGGGGGCAAATAACTTCCCTGGTCCTGTTGGCAATACTATTTTTGGTGCAGGCTGAGATGCCATTGGCCTTCTTGGTCACCAGGGCACACTCTTGGCTTGTGTCTAGGCAGCTGTTGCCTAGCACCCACAGGTTCTTTTCTGCTGAACCAATTTTCAGCCAGCATCTTAACACTATTAAAATTATCTTAAGAAACCTGTTATTTCAAGTAAAAGTTGTCTGCTTCTTAACTTGTTTGAAGAGAACCAAAATGAAATTTATAGAATTAACTAAATAAGATTTAAATTCTCTTCCAACAAACAATGTCTAATCTTTATATTAAAAAATATATCCTTTTTTCCTCATAGTCATACATTCGAAATCTTGCATCCTCATCCAAATTTAGTTTCTCATATTCCACTTGAAGAGGGAGAATAGAACAAGAGTTTCCAAGTTTCTGCCTTTAACTTTTAAACACTTAATTTCTGGTGTATATATTTTTTCCTCCCTTGTTTGATTGCTTCCTGAATTGCATATGACAGCATAAATCTCCAGACTCAAAAACAGTAAGTTTCAAAATTGATAATACCATAATATCTAAGCACAATTAGAAATAATAATATAGTAACAGCAAGGCAGTCTATTTCCAATAACAGATTAGCAACAGAGTGTTGGAGTGAGATAGGGCCTCCTACAGTGTAAAGGGCTTGTTGTATTTTAGATAATTTTATGGAAATTATTTTGCATGTGTTTTCTTCCTAACAGTGCTGGTTTTTGGGTGGAACACTCTTCCTCACAGTTATTCACTACCTGTGTGTGAATCAGATGAGGAACTGAGTCTGAGGTTTAATGAACAGGCATAATAACATAATCCAAACACTTCTAGGGATGTTTTAGCAGGATCTTCTCAGAAACAAGTTGTGTTTAACAATGCTGAAATACATTTTCTCCCCCCTAGTGTCTAAAGATTTTCTCAGCTTATGGCCAAGATTTCTGCGTGATTTGTTTCAGGGAATATCCAGACTGAGACAGATTATGGTATGACTATGTAAGTCATGTGAAAACCATAAAAATGTGCCCAGATGTTTCTGTAAGTTATTTTATTGTCTGATAAGGAGATATGTTTGTGGTGCCTCTTCCAGTGCCTTCTCTACCAGACCTTCAGCTCTTCTGGACATAAAGCAGAAGACAGTATGGCAGCATTTCTACTAAATAGGCTCCCTTATCCTGAACCTGTGCTTTCCCCAGTTTGTGATGTAATTTAGCCACATCCATACCTATCCTCTCACTACAGCTTTTTTGTGAAACTCTTTTCTGCTTGTCAATCCTATTCATCATGATCCCTTCCTACTCACATAGAATTGAATAATGAAGAAAAGGATCACGGATTGGCATAGCATACTGTCAGTATATTCCTATTTCTTTCTATTTTTAGGTGCTACTTAGGAAATATTGCCATTTCTTCACTATGCTCAAAATATTGTATTGAAGAAAACACTCAGAAGTGGTGACAAGCCAGAATTGGTGACAAGTTTTCCTTTTAAGGCTGGACAAAGCTGGAATTCTTGTTTGATAGACTAAATATTCAAAAGTTGTTCTTCTAATAGTCAACTGTTTTTGAAACACATAGACATATACCTGTCCATGTGTATTCTAGAGCAGCAGTGAAAGTGAATCATGCCTTTATTAATCTGGATCTTTTGCCTTTTTAAATTCCAGTTAAAAATAAACAGTCTACCTCCTTACACAAATAAACAAAACAATGTATTTTTCTTTGAAAACTGTTCTCAAAAGGTCAGTGTCCTGTCAAATCTGGTTTAGCTCTCACTGAGATAGCAAATTTTTATTTTTCTTTATTTTGGCACAGAATGACATACAGAGTTTGCTGTAAAATTTCAGGCAAGGAAATTATTCCTGTAATTTCCTGTGATCCAACATATTAACTACAATATCTGGAAAATCTGTTGCAATTGAATTGTCACAACAGCTATTATTTTTAGTTTCTGTTGCAAGATGCCCTTCTGATACAAGTGCATTCACTACAAGAAACTGTATACTAAAATAAATGTTTCATGTTAAAATAAATCCAATTGATTTGACCCAAAGCATATATTTCTAACACAGAATCACAGACTGTCTGAGCTTTTCATACTGTTCTCTTTTTCCTACTGAAACTAGCATGTTTTTCACCGATTGTCCCAAAAATGAAAATTTGCTAGATAAATATACATAAGCATCACTTCCAATGTTTATTTCGTTTATTAAGTTATTGGGTGTACCTATACTTAAGTGCCTGCAGTTTGTGCAAACAATACAAGCTTCTTGCCTCAGGATATTAGCACCTAGGTCATTGACACAGAAAATACACACATTTGTACTTGCAGTGCATTCTGAGCCCTGTATTATCACAGCTATAATACTATTCCACCAACCTGTTTCTTCAAAGGTGATTTCATTATGTCTTGACATGAAATAGTCACTGACTGCTATGTAAGCTTCACCTTCACCATTAATAATGGAGACACCTCAACCAGGGATTTGTGTTGAGCTACATAGAGTTTTAGGCATATCTGAGAGAATAACTGATGTGAGAAAGAACAGCTGCTCCTACAGGTCAAAAAAGGTGTAGAGAGGAATTTTTAAAAATGCAGCTATGAAATAAATATAGGAAAATGGTAATAAAAATTAATCCTTTAGTTCCTTTGACACCACAGCTACATTCTTGGATTTGAAGGGCTTTAATGGGTACAACGCTAGCAAGGATACTGAATAGATAAATACACTAATTGACATTTTATATGGTTATCTTTTTTTGAGGGGGAGGGGAAGCTGAAGCTATGATTTATCATATTTAAGTCTGAGCTTTGCAGTACTTTCAAGAGAGGAGAAGTAGAAAGAAGAGGGCAGTGAAGTGGCTTTATGGTCTCAAGGTATTTTTCCCTTTGCAGTACCTGGAAAACACACTTGTGACTCCTCTACACACAATTTAGCCTGATACATAGGTTAATACTTGTTAAAGCTTTTCAAGAGATTAGTTACAAAGTACTTATCTCTACCGAATATCATCCCCTCTGACATTCAGAGAACTCCATTTTTAAAAACACAATAAATTCTCGAAGCCTTTTCTTTCTTTTCTCTCCTTCTCTTCCCTTCTCTTATTTCTATCTATAATAAGGTTGTTATTATCAGAAAATAAACCCAGATCAGTTTTTGATGAAACAGTGAAAGCAATTGTACCATTTTATTAGAAGTTCCAAGGCTTCTCACAAATCTGAATATGTTTGAAATTATTTCTTTACCCTTGTGGCCAAGGGTTAACATGCTGCTTGAGACCACACTGCTTGTGATTGGCAATTGTTATTTGACTAACAGAAAGAAGGCGGGCGGGGGGGGGGGGGGGGGGGGAAGAGGGGGAGGGAGACAAAACCATTGAGAGATAGTGCCCTCTCAAATATATTAAAAAATCAAGCCCATTCTTAATAACCTTGAAAACAAACACACCAGAGACATTAAACAAAGAGTATTGCTTTACTCTGCTTCATCCTAGTCCTCAAGTAAAGGTCTGCTTTTCTTGGCACTTAAGGGTTCCATCTCATCACAAAACCAGTACAATTTCTCCATCTTTGGATTTCCAGTCTAATCATTTTACATTGTCTCAAAATTGGAAGTGAGGAAAAACTGTCTAGAGAGGTGGAATCACATCCCTTCTGCAGAAAGCAGTCAGGACTGTCCAGGAATGACTTAGAACATGGCCTCTGTCAACAGAGCTTATAAGCCCAAGGCACTGTCCAAGTGAGAGAAAGGAGTTAGTGAATGTTCCTGCACATTAAGTTCCATCACAGTATCTATGAGGACCTCATTTCCTCCTAACCTGACTATTTTTACAGATTGCAATGGATTTATCTTCACAGGGTGGTGCTGAGCTATGGATTAACTTCTCCTTTTCTTCTAATAGTAAAAAACTGAACTGCTAGTGGCCTAGCTACATTATTTAATAGCAAGGTACAACACAGTTAAGCCTGTGCAGGAAACTAGATGATGCTGATAAACTGTTGTCTACTGCATATACATTTAGGGTAAAGTGATTAATTTCACAAGAGCTGAAATCTCATCTCGTGGGCTGAATATCTCAGTATCCACTGGTGCACAGCATGCACTCCTACCACGTTTTAGTTTCAACAACTGTAGGTATAGCTTGTGTGCTCCAACACCACTCTGTTACCTAAATCAGAGGGGAAGATCAGAATATTTACTTAAAAACTGTCTTCCTCATACAAACTTAAAAGCTTTTGTAGTGAATTTTCTTTCTTTACCCAGAGCATTTAGATCCCTTTCATCATTATAGCTCATTCCATTGAGTCAGGAGACCCGTTAAACTGGTTTAAGTAGAACAAAACCATATTGAATTACACCCGCATTTGCAAAAATCTATAATATTCAGACTCTTACTCTAGAAAAATTATGTTATTTTTCTGGTTTTTTGAGGGTTTTGTTAATTTGTTTTTGTGATTTTTTTTTTGTGCTGGGGTGTTGTGAGAGGTGGAGAGGAAGAACCTGTACTTTGTTTTGTATTTGTTTTCAATGTTACAGCAGGATTTGATCCACAGACTGTGATCATGAATAACTTTTTGATCAGATGGAAAATTCACATCCATTTTACAGAAAGTAAACAGCACATTATAAAACAAAGAGTTACCATAGTTGAAATAGTATAATAAATAATTAACAGCCAATCAATACCAAAGGCATCTCTGCAACACTGCCTGGAAGCTGTCAGTGATGTGAAAAAACTGTGAATGATCTGAATTTCTTTCTAAGTGTTCTGCAAATCCTGAGACACTTCTCTTTATTTAGTGACTTCCTTGTATTTAGAACAAGCCAAAGTTGCATGCCTAGAGGCTGCCCTCTCAATCTATTCCAGTTTAAAGCATCACTTAATTTGTTTTCAACTTTTGGATTTTGGAGTAAAAAAGAGGATTAAGGTCACCTCAACAGTTAACGCTCACCACCCATTTATCACAACAGAAGTAAATTCTTGTCATTATTACCAAATTCAAACTAAGAAGAATGAAAGGTTCCAAGTATAACTGTCGATCTCTTAAAATCAACCAGTTTATTACCAACTTATTTTTAAATCAAGCACTGGCTTTGAATATTACTTTCACTTTGTACATGAGTTCAGTCTGCTTTTTCTTTTAGGACCCATAAAAAAAATATTGTCACAGTTTCATTAGGTGCTTTAAGATCTGATTTGCTGTAGCCAGCTGTGCCACTTGCAACACTTCTTGGCTGTTTTGTGGATCCAGGAGAGGTCAAAATCACAAACGACTGAAAAAGACTCCATGACTCTTTATGGCCTTTTCATTGTCCCAATATTCTAATAAGCAAACTTGTGGAGGGATAAAGTTTATCTTGCTTCTGTGTGCAAAGAATAAGATGAGTTTCAGTAAATAAAAACAGGCTCTTAGTCGTGCTATTGGGGACATGCATTCACCTGACTACTTGTTAACTGCTAAGACAAGGTAACAGGATCTGACCATACAAGAGCAAGAAATGTGTGAAACATTATTTTTCCTATTCACAGTAAATATACCAGCTAATTTAAAGAGGAAATTACTTGAGAAATTAGGGGAAGACCATGTTGTGAAGTAAGCTTTCTTGGGAAAAGGAAGCCTGGAGGAAGCTTTACGTAAAATAAAGTCAGGAAAGTCCCAAAACAAAAGATGTTATAGCAAGTAAATTGGGATGGGATTTTGTTTCTTTAGTTGGTTGGTTTTTGTTGTTTTCACTTTTGTCTGAAGAAAGTCAGAATTTCAGGAGCAAAAGAGTGGAAGAGAAAAATGATAGTAGTATTCATATTAAAAATAAAGAAAAAAACAACTAAATTTTAAGAGAAAATGAGATCTCACAAGACAGCAAAATAAATGATAAGTTAATATTGGAAATTTCAAGAGAGATGATAAAGCACAGAAATGAGAGAAGCCAGTTATTAAAGAGTGATAATTGATGGCTCTGAGCTGGAATGTAGAATTTACAGTGTGAATCATTGCTCCTTCAGATAAAAGATATGGAGAAAATATACCCTAAAATTCAGACTTATCAAAAAAAAAAAACAAACCCAAAACCAAAACAAAACAAAATGTAGGCAGGCATAGTGATCAAGAAGGTGTACATAGCAACAAGCAAATAACAATACACTCGAAAATAGAAAATATTCATATATTTAACTAGCTATTAAAGAAATAATCAGGAAAAGCCAATGTGAATTATAAAGATGCAAAGAAGCCAAAAGCTCACTGAACAATAAAAAATAGGTTGACCTAAAATCAAAGGGGAAGGAGTGTTATGACCCTCTGCTGAGGCAGGGTAACTGAGGTTGTCATTAATAGGTCCCTTGAGGCAGATTATAGTGAAATGACACTGAATGATAGGTATATATATATACATGGTAGCTTTATCTTAGAACAGTTTGGTTCCAGTGGAAAGAAGAGATATAGTTGTTTTCATTATTATCTATAGAAATAGAGAAATATAAGAGTGTATATATATATAAAACTTAAGCAAATACATAAGGAAAAGTAAGAAAGAGAAACAAAAGTGTAGGTAGTGGAAAGGACAGATAGCATGACCCATAAATCAGCAACAAGACTTGCTGTCACAATTTAGATATCCATTGGTCACAGTGGTGGTCATAGTCTTGATCTGTCAGAGGTGGGGAAAGCCCAGAAAACACAGAGTTCAACAGGTTAATATATGAGCAGGTACATGTGAGAATGCCCAGGTACCTCCTCTGGGTGAGGGAGTTTTGCACTGTTTGTTGCAACACTTGGGATCATGCACAACTCTCTGGTGGAAGGCCCCAGAAATGAGTTTGAGGACACTTTGGTGGTTGTTGGTCATCACAGACTCCATCAGTCACATAACTTGGGGTAATCTTTGATTGATGGGTGATATGCATATGAGCATTTGCTTTCTTTCATACAGTTTGCCACAGTGGGAACTTTCATCTGGATATGTTAAATCAGGATACGTTAACCAGATCTTACCTCTGCCAGGCCTGGAATCAGCACCATAAAGTTTTCCCTTTTGTGCTTACCTCAAGTTCCCACTACGGTGGCTTATCTTATGTCAAGTTCTGTCTGTGGCCTTAACTTTGCTTACAGTGTGATAGGTTAGTCAGGCCAGGCTTTAGTTTCTTTTACTTGGCCCTATGTGTCTGTATTTGTAGATTTAGGAAGGGTTACAGGCTGTCAGCTGACTTTGGACATGGGCTGTCAGCTGACTTCAAATGACTAAAGAAATATTTCATATCATGTGACACCAAACCAGCTATAAAAGAAAGGGAGGAGGAGTTGCTCCTTCTCTTATTATGGTGGCAGTCCTTGAGATATTCCTACCTCAAACAGGGTGGTCTGGGGACCCCTCATCGCTGTTCTCATGGGGAAGTAGATACTTTTCTGTTAGCCTTACTTTTGTACTTGTGTGTATATTGCTTTATTCTCATTTTTATTTCTTCATTGTAAATTGCAGCTTTGTGGGTGTTATTTTTTTTCTTTTCTTCCCTCTCTCTGGGAAAGTGGGGGACTGCTGTTGACTAGGTGAATACTTGGCATTTTTCTAAGGTCAAAACTATCACAGACAGTCAACTGTGCTTTTTAACTCCCTAGGGCAAAGAAGGTTTGTGATAAAATTGAATATAGTAGAAGAGAGGAAAATGGAAAATAAGGGTCTGAAAAATTAAATTTTAATACTATGGAATGGAAAAAAACTCTTCTGTGAAAAATCAGCTCTTCATCATCTAGACAATGTTCTTGACAATCTCAGTAATCCATGTATAAAGCACTGTTGAGGACTGATGCCACTTCAGGACTGAGGGTAGTTAGTGTGGCCTGGATATTAGTCCACCCAGGCTTCATATTCTGTCTGAAGGTCTCAGTTGCTTTTGTGGCACATATATTTGGAGCCACCTTCTCTGAAGCTCTGACAAATGGAATTTGCTATGCAAAATTCTTAGTACCACTTACTTGAGAAAAATTAATGCATCTGTGCAATTGTCTACCTGAACTGGGCTTTGCTGCTGCTATTAATGATGATAGCAGCAATATTTAAGGTGATAATACAATGAAGTAAAGAGTAAAAACCAGGTATTGTCTGGATTTTATACTAGTTTTCTTTCAGTTTGAAGTTTTCCTTTTGTGAGTTTACTCTGTCTTGACTTGCATTGTGCTTTCATTTTGTAAAAGCAGTTTCACAAGTCATGGCAACTCTTTTAGTCTTCTTTTTTTTTAGCAAGAAGCAGAAGTCCTCAATACTCTTAATGGGATAGAGATATAATAGATAATAAAAAAGTGAACAAATAGAAAATCCTTAAAAATGTTGGGGGTTTTTTGCTTTGATTTGATTGAAAAACCCCCAAACATGCAAACCACAAGTGTAGATTTTGATAGGACAATGTGAAGAAATTTTGCTTAAAATAAACATTTATTATTTTATACTTTTATATACTTTTAAAGTATAATATTTATTGTTTTACCAACTTTCTATGTAAAAAAGGCCAAGACAGGTAAAGAAATATGTAATTACAGAATTTATTCTAAGTCTTTGGATCAAAGTTTTGTATTTTCTTTGCAATTAATAGATTTTCTAATTTTAGTGTTTCTAACAAATGGAAAACCATTTTTGTGACTATACAGAACTGAGAAACTTTTTACTAGGCAAATTGGTTTAGCTTCTATATATTAGCTATGACTGAATATAGGATATGAGTGTTTTAACTACATGCATTGTTATCTGTTCCACTGCTGACTACCACAAATTATTTCCTCACTCTCTTCCCCAAGTTACAAAAAAGGGTCCTTTTCAAGCTGTCAGATCCTTTGAGTTATATTACTACAAACATATGTTTGTTCAAAATTTGCCTTCTTCTAATGTTTACTAAAGAGATGTTATACCTTTAAAAAAACAAACAAACCAACCAAAAAATACAAAAATACAAAAACCAACAAAAATACAAACTATGCAATAAATTCTGGATATAAAAAATGAAGTAACTCAAAAAGATATTGACCTACTTTCAGACTTTCAATGAAGTAAAAGGGCAAATTTAATTAATAGTATAATAATTTATATTATGTTATACAGTCACCAAGGAACCTAGAGATGATGGAGTCTGGTTTTGGTGTTTGGAACATTGAAGTCTGGTTTTGCTACTTGTTCACATGTACAAAAACTAAAGCAAAAAATCTCCAAAGAGCTTTGCTCTTCTAGAAATATGAATAGCATGAAAAAAGGATATTTTCCATTCTCTCAGAATCTAGTTTTGAAAAAGGAAACTAGGTTATTGCTAAATCTGATTTTTCTTAGTGAAAGATTAAAAGGGAGTGGAAGAGAAAAGATATCTTATGTTGCTGTGTGATAAAGTACATTTGATTGGTTTGTTTCTGCTATGTTAACAACACTGGTACACTATCTGAAGGTTTTTATGAAGATGTTCCTAGAAGAATTAACCTTCCCCTATGGAAAAAAAAATTAAATATATGTCTCTTACATATTATCACCACTATTACTCTTCTGTGTTGCAATGCATGAAGTAGACAGTAAGTGCAGTAAGGCTGCACATTCTTGAAGGAGGAAATACTAAAGGCACAGGAGCAGGCTGCCCCCATCTGCTGAAAGACAAGCTTTTTCTTATAATGGCATAGTGCAAGTTACTTTGTATGGACTTCATATTTATACCTACATGCAGAAGTCAACTG